>NC_142889.1:2225560-2533401 GCF_051225735.1 Oryctolagus cuniculus | reverse complement strand
CAGCTTGAGCAGCTTAATGAATGGATGGGTGAGCAGGAAACTTCCCTGAGAGCCTCTCTTGGGATTGTAACACTATTCTGAATTGAAATACCCAGCAGAATGGCAGTGTACTTCACAACATTAATAAGAAATGAAATGAAAAATATAAATTTATGGTGCCAGTGCTGTGGCATAGTGGGTAAAGCCGCCGCTGCAGTGCCGGCATCCCATATGGGTGCTGGTTCTAGTCCCAGCTGCTCTTCTTCTGATCCAGCTCTCTGCTGTGGCCTGGGAAAGCAGTAGAAGATGGCCCAAGTCCTTGGGCCCCTGCACCCGCATGGGAGACCCGGAGGAATCTCCTGGCTCGTGGCTTCAGATCTGCTCAGCTGTGGCTGTTGTGGCCATCTAGGGAGTGAACCAGTGGATGGAAGACCTCTCTCTCCGTCTCTACCTCTCTCTGTAACTGTCTCAAGTTTGATTGCTCATGGCTGCCTCTGTGCCACTTTCTGACTTCTGTATGTCTGTCTGAGGTTTCATTGGCCTTACCCCCGTCTGTTAGTCTGTGGGTTCAACTGATTCTACCTTCTCTCTGTTTCAGGTTTTATTGCCCATGGCTGCGTCTGTGTTACTGCCTCTCAGAGCTGTTTTCTCTCCTTTAGATTTGTTCTGACTTGTCTGTCTCAGGTTCGAGTGGCTATGTGTGTATGGGTTTGATTAATTCTAGCTTTCTGTGTCTAAGTTTTCATTGACCATGCCTGCCTGTGACTGACTGTGGGTTTGGTTGTAGTACTCTGTCAGGTTTCTTTCTTTTTTTTTTTTTTAATTTATAGATTTTATTTATTTGAGAAGCAGAGTTAGAGAGAGAGACAGAGAACCGTTTGTTCACTCCCCAGATGGTCACAACAGCCGGTGCTGTGCTGCTCTGAAGTCAGGAGCCAGCAGCAGTATAGGCAAGGGCCAGGGTACATTCCACTCTGGTATTTTGCAAGCCTGGACACTCAGTATGTCAGAACAGTAAAGAAAGAATTTCTTTAGGAACTGGTGCATTCATCTGTGTGCCTGTCAGATTCTGTAGGAGGAGAGAATTTTATTGGGTTTGCCAAAAGAATAATGAGGTTGGGATGGAACACTTTGTTCTCCATTCCTGTGTGTTCTCTGGAAAAAAATAGGGATGTGTTGTACATGAGACAATGTATGACAAAAAACTTAAGTTCCCAGTGTTGCCCATTGACTTATCAGTCCTGCATGGATTGATTTTGCAGTGTGCACTTTGTACTATACATTTCCTCTACCCACAGGTATCAGGAAAGAGAAAAGGCACTCAATATAGGATGAAAAGACACAAATGGCCCTTGACTTCATTCATGTAAACAGTTTTATCCATTATTAAAGCATATCTCTCAACCTATCTGATGCTCGATTTTCATTGTAAAATGAGATTAGTGCATGCCTCACAAAAAGGTGGGAAAATTAAATGAGTAAATACATATAGAAAGACATTTCCAACTCTTTAAGTACTATGTTAATGTGAGATTATTCAGCTTGATAATTGTTGGGGTCTCTAGGGTATTTCAATATAATTCCATGGTATGACTTTTGTATATGACTGACAATTGGAGAGTGCCTTTACAGCAAGCCACTTTAAAGATCCAGAAGCCATCTGATGTGCCTATTTTATGACAGGTTGTTCCAGGGCCCTCTGATCATCATTTGAAGTTACAATACAGTCATATTATGACATGTACTAGAAGCTTCCATTTCTACTCTAGTCCTTTTAGATCATGATAATACCCTCTATACATATGCTCTGCATATATTAAGTGATGATTAGAAAATCTGCATTTAGCCACTTGAGGAAAAATTCTCACAGAATCCTGTCAAGCATCTCCATGAAATCCTAAGCCTCCTAGACTTCTTGGCTTCTTCTCAGTCCATCTGATCAAGTCATCCAAGAATCCAGTCACCTACCTATCCACCCATTCATACACTCATGAACATACCAACTCATCCAAACATAACAACTACCCATCCATCCACAACCAGTCACCTACCTATCCACCCATTCATCCACTCACATACAACCACCCATTCATCCACACAACTATCCTTCCATCCACCCACTAGTCCAACTATCCATCAGTCCTACTATCCCATGAGTTCATTGACCCTTGTGTATTTTTGAACATTAATTAATGATCTATCTTTCTAATGTCATACACTGTCTTTTGGTGTAGAAGCAGACCCAGTGCCTGCTCTCCAGGCACATAAAATTTGGCAGTAGAAAATTAGTTGACGAGTTAAACCTGGAGAAATTGACATAGAACCTGAGTAACACTTTATAAGTTATTTTTTTTATTTATTTAATTTTTGGACAGGCAGAGTGGACAGTGAGAGAGACAGAGAGAAAGGTTTTCCTTTTGCCTCCAATGGCCGCCACGGTTGGCGCGCTGCGGCCAGCGCACCACGCTGATCCGATGGCAGGAGCCAGGTGCTTAACCTGGTATCCCATGGGGTGCAGGGCCCAGGCACCTGGGCCATCCTCCACTGCACTCCCGGGCCACAGCAGAGAGCTGGCCTGGAAGAGGAGCAACCGGGACAGAATCCGGCGCCCCGACCAGGACTAGAACCCGGTGTTCCAGTGCTGCAAGGCGAAGGATTAGCCTAGTGAGCCGCGGCGCCAGCCCACCACAGTGGCTTTCAATGAGGTAAGCCTGGACTTTAATAGAAATCAGCTCATTAAGAGCCCTGGCAGCTCTGCCAGCCAAGAGTTGGATCACTGGAAATGGACCTGCCCTGGAGTTGAAGGATACCCAGGTGAGAGTCATGGATCTTATTGGCTCTAAGCTGAAAAGTCTTTCACTCAGCCCAGCTTCCAAGGTGACCACTGCTGCTGAAGGGGTGGCCAAGCAGGGTCTGCAACATTACAGGCAGAACTGTAAATTTCCTGTTGGAGATGCCATCTGCCTTTACCTGGCCAACCCTCCTCCCAGGCCAGCTGGTAATGGAAGTCAACAGGGTGCCTTCCCCAAGGAGGTTCACACCTCTCTTAAAATGTACCCCATGTAAAGAGATAGATGAGTCTGGGCCTCATAACTGACAGGACCATAAAGCCCAGCAGATTATCAAGCCCCTTCTGTCAGGTTCTATTTGCCTCTCAATCAGAGAACTTATTTGTGGCTTAGACAGCAGCTTCCTTAGGTCCTCCACTAGTAACTCTTCTAGACCCTGTCTAGCCCACTTGGGGCCTCATTCCTTTGTAATCACAGCCTCTACTCTAACATCAGTGGCTCTACTCCCAACCCGTGTGTACTGATGGTCCTCTCTCCCACTCAATGTTGTATGATTGTTCAGGATTTTCTCCACAGACAAATCCCTCTACTGATTACCTGTGTGGTCCTTGGGAAAGAGCAGATGAATGTTATACCCACAGGAGCCAGAGATTGGACGCTGACTACCTTCAATTCTGCTTAGCTGTGCAGCATTACTTCCCTTCTGAATAAAAAAATAATAAATAAAAAAAGAGAGAGATTTACCATGCCTAACCTGGGAGTGTCACCTTTGGCATACCCTTAACCCTGAGGAACCAAACAGGCTCTCAGGCCACACCTATCTCAAGCCTCTAAGGCTCCATCAAAAGCAGACAGTCCACTTAATACAGTCATAGTATAACAAGAAAAAAACACCACAGCAAGGGAAGAAGCATCCAAAGAGTATCCACAATGCCAAGCAACAAATGCAGAAACTGAGGAAACAAGATCAAGGAAGACATTATGGCACCCCCAAAGTGAACAAGACACCCCAATTCAAGATTATGAAGATGATGAGATAGAAGAAATGAAAGATAGAGATTTCAAAAAATTTATGATAAGAACATTTAGAAGTTTTCAAAAGCAAATCCTTGAACTACAGAAATCCTTACTGGACAGGATTGAAAATCTCTCTCATGAAAATGAAATTTTAAGGAAGAATCAAAATGAAACACAGAAACTAGTAGAACAGGAAAGTGTGATAGTGAGGCGAAACCAAAATGAAATGAAGAGCTCAATAGATCAAATGACAAACACATTAGAAAGCCTTAAAAACAGAGTCAGTGAAACAGAAGAGAGAATATTGGGCTTAGAAGACAGAGCACAGGAAAACATACAGTCAAACCAAAGAAAAGAAGAGGAAATTAGAAATCTAAAAAATATTGTTGGGAATCTACAGGATACTATTGAAAAAACCAACATTCGAGTTCTAGGAGTTCCTGAAGGCATGGAGAGAGAGAAAGGATTAGAAGGCCTTTTTAGTGAGATACTAGCAGAGAACTTTATGGGTGTGGAGAAGGACAGAGACATCCTAGTACAGGAAGCTCATAGAACCCCCAATAAACATGACCAAAAGAGATCCTCACCACGACACGTGGTAATTAAACTCACCACAGTGAAACATAAAGAAAAGATCCTAAAATGTGCAAGAGAGAAACGTCAGATTACTCTCAGAGGATCTCCAATTAGACTCACAGACTTGTATGCCAGCAAACAGGGAAATCTATCAGAAATGGAGAGATTCCTGGACACATACAATCTACCTAAATTGAACCAGGAAGACAGAAAACCTAAATGTTCAGGATCACTAGCACTCAGGGAAATGCAAATCAAAACCACAATGAGGTTTCACCTCACCCCAGTTAGAATGGCTCACATTCAGAAATCTACCAACAACAGATGCTGGCGAGGATGTGGGGAAAAAGGGACACTAACCCACTGTTGGTGGGAATGCAAACTGGTCAAGCCACTATGGAAGTCAGTCTGGAGATTCCTCAGAAACCTGAATATAACCTTACCATACAACCCAGCCATCCCACTCCTTGGAATTTACCCAAAGGAAATTAAATTGGCAAACAAACAAGCTGTCTGCACATTAATGTTTAGTGCAGCTCAATTCACAATAGCTAAGACCTGGAACCAACCCAAATGCCCATCAACAGTAGACTGGATAAAGAAATTATGGGACATGTACTCTATAGAATACTATACAGCAGTCAAAAACAATGAAACCCAGTCATTTGCAACAAGATGGAGAAACCTTGAAAACATCATGCTGAGTGAAATAGGCCAGTCCCAAAGGGACAAATATCATATGTTCTCCCTGATCGGTGACAACTGACTGAGCACCAAAGAGGAAACCTGTTGAAGTGAAATGGACACTGTGAGAAACGGTGACTTGATCAGCTCTTGTCCTGACTGTTGATGTACAATGTAATACTTTATCCATTTTAGTATTTTTTCTTTTCTTGTTCTATTACTATTGGTTGAATTCTGTAATTAACACACAATTCTTCTTAAGTGCTGAAACTTAACTGAAAAGTGATCCCTGTTAAACATAAGAGTGGGAATAAGAGAGGGAAGAGATGTGCAATTCGGGACATGCTCAAGCTGACTTACCTCAAACGGTAGAGTTAGAAACATACCAGGGGATTCCAATTCAATCCCATCAAGGTGGCATGTACCAATGCCATCTCACTAGTCCCGGTGATCAATTTCAGTTCACAATTGATCACACTGATAGGTCTAAGAGTCAAAGGGATCACACAAACAAGACTAGTGTCTGCTAATACTAACTGATATAATCAAAAAGGGAGAGAACCATCCAATGTGGGGAGCGGGATACACAGCAGACTCATAGAATGGCAGATGTCCTAACAGCACTCTGGCCTCAGAATCAGCCCTTAAGGCATTCAGATCTGGCTGAAGAGCCCATGAGAGTATTTCAGGCATGGAAAGCCAAGACACTCTGGAAAAAAAAAAAAAAAACACCTAAATGAAAGATCTCTGTGAGTGAGATCCCAGTGGAAAGAATGGGCCATCAAAGAAGGAGGTACCTTTCTCTGAAGGGAGGAGAGAACTTCCACTTTGACTATGACCCTGTCCGAACAAGATCGAAGTCGGCAAACTCAAAAGGCTTCCATAGCCTTGGCGACTCATGACTAGAGCCTAGGGTGATTACTGATGCCATAAACAGGAGTGTCAATTTGTTAAGTCAACAACAGGAGTCACTGTGCACTTACTCCTCATGTAGGATCTCTGTCCTTGGTGTGCTGTACATTGAGATTTAATGCTATAACTAATACTCAAACAGTATTTTTCACTTTATGTTTCTGTGTGGGAGCAAACTATTGAAATCTTTTTTTTTTAATTTTTTTTTTTGACAGGCAGAGTGGACAGTGAGAGAGAGAGATAGAGAGAAAGGTCTTCCTTTGCCGTTGGTTCACCCTCCAATGGCCGCCGCGGCCGGCGCGCTGCGGCCGGCGCACCGCGCTGATCCGATGGCAGGAGCCAGGAGCCAGATACTTTTCCTGGTCTCCCATGGGGTGCAGGGCCCAAGCACCTGGGCCATCCTCCACTGCACTCCCTGGCCACAGCAGAGAGCTGGCCCGGAAGAGGGGCAACCGGGACAGAATCCGGCGCCCCGACCGGGACTAGAACCCGGTGTGCTGGCGCTGCTAGGCGGAGGATTAGCCTAGTGAGCCGCGGCGCTGGCCTGAAATCTTTACTTAATGTATGCTAAACTGATCTTCTGTATATAAAGAGAATCGAAAATGAACCTTGATGTGAATGGAAGGTGAGAGGGAGAGAGAAAGGGGAGGGTTGCGGGTGGGAGGGATGTTATGGGGGGGAAGCCATTGTAATCCATACGCTGTACTTGGGAAATTTATATTGATTAAATAAAAGCTACAAAAAAAAAACAGACTAACTTAAAAAAATTGAATAGAATTATGTTCTAGCAATTATTAATGCATTTGCTTTGACCCTGAGAATGCAATGTATTAATACATTTCTTTATAAAATATAAAATGAAATAAAGTTAACTTTCAAATATTCAATGTGAAGTTTCATATCAAATGACTGGAACTTCATAAACTATACAACTAATAGCAGACTAGCCTCCTGTCAATATAAAATATTTACTATAAAACTATATTTTGAAAAGAAAAAAAATCATAAAGTTGAACGTGTCATTTTATTGTTCAAGTAATAGAATTTCAGTTATTTTTTCAGAACTGATGAACATAACACCTTTCCGTGTCTAATTTTCATTTAGTCGAAGGTCAGTTAAAATTAGGATATTGGTATATTGAGGATGGTTGATTAGTTGACATTGGCGGGGAGGCAGCAGTTCTACTAGCTATCATTGGCATAGTGAACCATGGATTGCTTGCTGTTAACGTGCTAGAAAAAGGACCCACAATTGTTGCTAAAGAAGGATGTCTAGGTGCAAAAACAGGACGGTTTGCCATCAGTCCAAAATAATTATTCTGTACTGGAGACAATATTTGAAATTGGGAAATAGAAGTTGTAGTTGTCACAACATTCAGGATATGGCCATGTGCTTGAGAGTAGGTACTATATGAATGCCTATGAGAAGTGGTCATTTGATTTAAAAGAGCATGTTGATTTGTTACAAATTGTACTGATGGTGCAATTAAAGTTGATGATGGAGTCAAAATATTACTTGTCACTGGATCATTTGAATTAGCAATTCTGTGGCTAGTAGGAGGCACATTTAAATTTGTAGAAGTTGAAAGTAACCTTTCTTCATTAGTTTCTGTAGATGAGCTAGGATTTTGAGTATGCACATACTCGCCTGCACTGTGGTATGTCTTGTCAAGATTGTGAACTAAAGAAGCAGATGGTGGAGATGTGTGTTTAATCCCAACTCTGCGCTTCATTCTTACTAGAAGTTGGGGACATCCTCGCTTAAAATTTGGATTCTGATAGAACTGTAACTGAAACCAAAGGAGAAAGCATTTAGTGATACTTCAAACCAAGAGTCACAAATTAATATATATGAATATATGCAATCTATGAATAAATGAATAGATAAAATTATTAAATCTAAAATATCAGGTTCAACATAATTACAACAAATAAAACTTGATTATTCCTAAATGTAAAAGTTAGCAAACATTTAAATATGATAACCGTTCCACTAAACTGACCTTAACTTCTTTGTGTGGAGCTCATTGATAAGATTCAAAATAACTAGTAACATTGCTTATATTTTTGAATTTCAAACTTTCTTCTCATAAAAATTTAATGTTGATCCAGCTAATTTTAAACTTTGTGTCTTACTCCATAAATAAATATATTAAGTGAGGTACAAACTAAACTTAGTTGTGATGCCTACATTAGTTGTAAGTGAATATGTTGAATACCTTGCTAAAAACAGGTATGTTGTTTTCTTCTTCCAGAAAGTCAGTCAGGGATGCAGAGCTTTGGAAATCTTGTCGTATTTTTCTAAATCCATAAAGGTTAAGCTGTCGAACTAAACTTTTCATGCTGTCTGTTTCAAATATCTTAAAAGGGGTCTTTCTTTCCAACACTTCTTTCTTAAAGTATTCTTCATTTATCACAATAGAAGTCCCATTTTCGTCCCACCAAATTGACTTAAATTGATCACTTTCAACTATCTTCCAAAGTTTTACAGGAAAGGTCAGAGAAACAAAATCATTCCCTTCTGGGGTGTCAGACATACAAAGTGTATAGCGTGGTCTTTTTATCAAGGGTCCTTCAGATAAAGCTTGAAAGGCATTTTCTTCAACTACAGACCTTAAATCCAAGTCATTATCAATTGTGGGATACCAGCCTGGAGCTTCAGTGGTGTTTTCTGAATCAGTTGTTCCACTCTGAGGAGAGACACCTTGAACTTCTGAGGGAACCTGGGCCATCTCAAATAAATTTTTCTTTGGCTTCTGCCTGGTTTTGAGAACTGAGGCCTCAAATGTTGCTTTAGTAGACTTACACAAGACTAGCTGATGTCAGCCATCACCATGGTCCTGAGTTACTGTGACATCATAAGAGGACTTGTCTCTTAGCAATGCAAATATGACTTTCTGCCTAATGTTGGTTTTCCTCCCTGCAAAACAAGTTAAAATAAAACATTCACAGATAATTTACACAATACACATGTTGCAAAGTCTTGTCGCAGCAAATATTTTGGTTAAATAAAATGGATAAAATGCCTAAATTAGAAGTTTTCCCTTCTTTCTAGCTACATTCTTTACTAAACTTTCATAAGTTGAATGATTCCTGCATGCCAGGAATAAATTTGACTTGGTCCTGATGCACATTCTTGCTGATACATTGTTGGATTTAATTATATCGTACTTTGTTGAGGACTTTTGCATCTATATTCATCAGACATTGCTCTATAATTATCTTTCCTTATTGTATCTTTTTCTGGTTTTAGAATTAGGTGATGCTGGCCTCATAAAAGGAGTCTGGGATAATATCCATGTTTTCAAAAGCTTGAGAACAATTGGAATCAATTTTTCTTTGGATCATGTTCAGCATTGAAGACATCCAGTCCTCAGTTTCTCAATGTCGTGGAGGGTCTTTATTAATAATTCAACTGCTGGGTACCAAAAAGTATGCTGTGCCCAGATCATTAGATCCCTGCAGAGACCCCCAGAGTGTCGATCACACCGAACTGCAAAAGCAAGGTTTATTCAGGAGTACAAGCCGCGACAGGGACCCCATCCAACCAACCAGCACAGCAGAGGAAGGAGTGAGGCCCCGATCTTTCTTAGGGAGAGTTTTTAAAGGGAAAAAGGGCTACATCAGCAGGAAAACGGAGTTACATACAACATGGAAGCTTTGGATACAGGGAGTCACAGGGGGGCTTACAGCACAGAAGCTTTGGATGCAGGGAGTTACTTTGTTCAGCAATCTCTACTGTACTGAAGCCAGAATCCACTTCCTTGACTTCACCGGGAACCTGTCAGTCTGCTGCCAGGACCTCACTCCCTGAGGCTGCCCTGTGTGGCCCTGATGGTACCTAGACCTGACAGCCTGTGCCCAGAACCCAACTTCCTGTGGCTGTGCTGAGTAGCATTGACTGTACATGTCAATCTGTAACAGGAACCCCACATCCTTAGGTCTGCAGACTGCTCCTGATGGGACTGGAAACCTGTCTGTCTGTGGCCATCACACCAACTTTTTGCTCCCCTGCCTGCCCATGAGTGGATCAGGAACCTGTGAGTCTGAGGCCAGAACCCCACACTCTTAGCCTCCCTGCCAGGCCATAAGGACCAGGAACATGTAAGTCTGCAGTCAGAACCATATCTCCTTTGTTCCCCTGCCTGGCCTTACTAGACCGGACCCTGTCAATCTTCAGTCATAACCCCATGTTCTTAGCTCCCTTGCCTGCCCCTGATGGACCCGCAACCTGTCAGTCTCCCGCCAGAACCCCACCTCCTTGGTTCCCCTTCCTGACCCTGACTGAACTAGGAACCTGTCAGTCTGCGCCCAAACCCCAAGGCCTTAGCTCCCCTGCCGGCCCACAACTGCACCGGGAAACTGTCACTCTGCCGCCAGAACCCCACCCCCTGGGCGGTCCTGCCTGCCCCAGACTGGACGGGACCCTGTCAGTCTCCCGCCAGAACCCCACCTCCTTGGCTCCCCTGCCAGCTCCTGACTCGGACCAAAAGCTGCCCGTCGTCAACCAGAACCCCGCATCCCTAGCTCCCCTGCCTGCCCCTGCCTGGACCGGGAACCTGTCAGTCTCCCGCCAGAAACCCACCCCCTTAGCTCCCCTGCCTGCCCCTGATTGGACCGGGATCATGTCAGTCACCCGCCTAAACCCCAGCCCCTCGGCGCTCCTTCTGCCCCTGAGTGGACGGGGAACCTGTCAGTCTCCCGCCAGAAACCGCACCCTCTTGGCGCTATTTCTGCCCCTGACCGGACGGGAAACCTGTCAGTCTCCCGCCTAAACCCCACCCCCTTGGCGCTCCTTCTGCCCCTGACTGGACGGGGAACCTGTCAGTCTCCCGCCTAAACCCCACCCCCTTGGCGCTCCTTCTGCCCCTGATTGGACGGGGAACCTGTCAGTCTCCCGCCAGAAACCCACCCCCTTAGCTCCCCTGCCTGCCCCTGCCTGGACCGGGAACCTGTCAGTCTCCCGCCAGAAACCCACCCCTTTAGGCTCTACTGCCTGCCCCTGATTGGACCCCAATCCTGTCAGTCTCCAGCCTAAACCCCACCCCCTCGTCGCTTCTTCTGCCCCTGACTGGACGGGGAACCTATCAGTCTCCCGCCAGGAACCCACCCCTTTAGCGTTCCCCTGCCTGCCCCTGACTGGACGGGGAACCTGTCAGTCTTCCGCCTAAACCCCACCCCCTTGGCGGTGCTGCCTGCCCCTGACTGGACCGGGATCCTGTCAGTCTGCCGCTCAAACCACACCCCCTTGGCGCTCCTTCTGCCCCTGACTGGACGGGGATCCTGTCAGTCTCCCACCAGAACCCCACCTCCTTGGTTCCCCTTCCTGCCCCTGACTGGACCAGGAACCTGTCAGTCTGCGCCCAAACCCCAAGGCCTTAGCTCCCCTGCCGGCCCACAACTGCACCGGGAAACTGTCACTCTGCTGCCAGAACCCCACCCCCTTGGCGGTCCTGCCTGCCCCAGACTGGACGGGACCCTGTCAGTCTCCCGCCAGAACCCCACCTCCTTGGCTCCCCTGCCAGCTCCTGACTCGGACCAAAAGCTGCCCGTAGTCAACCAGAACCCCGCATCCCTAGCTCCCCTGCCTGCCCCTGCCTGGACCGGGAACCTGTCAGTCTCTCGCCAGAACCCCACCCCCTTAGCTACCCTGCCTGACCCTGCCTGGACCGGGAACCTGTCAGTCTCCCGCCAGAAACCCACCCCCTTAGCTCCCCTGCCTGGCCCTGATTGGACCGGGATCCTGTCAGTCTCCCGCCTAAACCCCAGCCCCTCGGCGCTCCTTCTGCCCCTGACTGGACGGGGAACCTGTCAGTCTCCCGCCAGAAGCCCACACCCTTAGCTCCCCTGCCTGCCCCTGCCTGGACCGGGATCATGTCAGTCTCCCGCCAGAAACCCACCCCTTTAGGCTCAATGCCTGCCCCTGATTGGACGGGGTTCCTGTCAGTATCCCGCGTAAGCCCCACCCCCTCGGTGCTCCTTCTGCGCCTGACTGGACGGGGAACCTGTCAGTCTCCCGCCTAAACCTCACCCCTTTAGCGTTCGCATGCCTGCCCCTGACTGGACGGGGAACCTGTCAGTCTCCCGCCTAAACCACACCCTCTTGGTGCTATTTCTACCGCTGAATGGATGGGGAACCTGTCAGTCTCCCGCCTACACTCCACCCCCTTGGCGGTGCTGCCTGCCCCTGACTGGACCGTGATCCTGTCAGTCTCCCGCCAGCACCCCACCCCCTTGGCGCTCCTTCTGCCCCTGACTGGACGGGGAACCTGTCAGTCTCCCGCCAGCACCCCACCCTCTAGGCGGTGCTGCCTGCCACTGACTGGACCGTGATCCTGTCAGTCTCACGCCAGCACCCCACCCACTTGGGGCTCCTGCTGCCCCTGACTGGACGGGGAAACTGTCAGTCTCCCTCCTAAACCCCACCCCCTTGGCGCTCCTGCTGCACCTGAGTGGACCGGGATCCTGTAGTCTCCCGCCAGCACCCCACCCCCTTGGCGCTCCTTCTGTCCCTGATTGGACGGGGAACCTGTCAGTCTCCCGCCTGAACCCCACCCCCTCGACGCTCCTTCTGCCCCTGACTGGACGGGGATCCTGTGTGTCTCCCTCCTAAACCCCACCCCCTTGGCGGTGCTGCCTGCCCCTGACTGGACGGGGATCCTGTCAGTCTCCCGCCTAAACCCCACCCCCTTGGCTCTCCTTCTGCCCCTGACTGGACGGGGATCCTGTCACTCTCCCGCCTAAACCCCACCCCCTTGGCGCTCCTTCTGCCCCTGACTGGACCGGGAACCTGTCAGTCTCCCGCCAGCACCCCACCCCCTTAGCGCTCCTGCTGCCCCTAACGCGACCCGGAAGCTGCCGGAGGGCGCCTCCTCCCGCCCTCTGCACTGCCGCTAATGACTTTTTCCAGTGCGCGCTCAGAACGCCACCTCCTTCCTCGCCGGTGGCTGCCTGGCCTCCCTGGACGAGTGAGGCGCAGGTCTAGGTTCAGAACCTCGCCCTCTGCCCGGCCCTGAGTGGCTCTGCTGGATGAGGAGGAACAGTGCGGCCTGTCCCGCCCGTGCTGGGCGCGGGCAGGCACCGTGGCAGAAGACAGGTTCTGGGCTCCTCCTGCGCGTTCCTCCTCCCAGACAAGGGCAGGCAGGGCCAAGCTACAGGGCGAGGTTCTGGCGGACGGACAGGCGGGTACGCGCCCGCTCAGGGGCTGCCAGGGACGTGCGGGACACAGACCCGAAGCTGCCAGGTCTGTTCTGAGCTGGACATGGGCGGGACGACTGCCGCGTGGTGCGCGCAGACGTCACTTCCCGCGTCCAGTCAGGAGCCGCGAGGGGCGTGGCTCGAGGCGGTTCCTTTCCACACCATTTCCGCCCGAGCCGCAGAAACAGGGCGACACAACCACTCAGCATCTGATTGGCAACGGAGTCTGAGACCGCGTGAAGCCAATGGCTGCCCGACCTGTCACTCAGACGAGCCCAGCCGCAGAGCGCCCTGCCGCTGAGGCTTTGGGGAGTTGTAGTCTCCCCGGTCCACCCTGTCCAAGCAGAGGGTGGCTGGGCAATGTGAAACCAGAAAATATGGCCCACAGATGGTAAAAGGAAAATGATAGCTCAGGTCAGGAAAATTAGGCCTCACAGCTTTTTTTTTTTTTTTGAAAGAAAAGAAAGCTTTCTCAGCTCTTACATATAGAATTTCCGCCCCGAGCAGACGCCTCCGAAACAGGAAGCACACACCCACCCCGCGTCTGAGCGGTCTGGAGTCTGAGACCGGGGAAGCCATTGGGTGGGCTACCTGTCACTCAGGCCAGTACAGCCCACACGTAGAGCGTCGCCGCCGCCGCTGAGGCTTCTGGGAGTTGTAGTCTCCCCGCCCCGCTGTGTGCAAGCCGAGCGTGGCTGGACAATGTGAAACCAGGGAATATGGCCCACAGATGATAAAAGAAAAATGATAACTTAGGTCAGGAAAATTAGATCATAGAGCTTTTATTTTCAAGAAAAGAGAGAAGGCTAGCGCCGCGGCTCACTAGGCTAATCCTCCGCCTTGCGGCGCCGGCACACCGGGTTCTAGTCCCGATCGGGCCGCCGGATTCTGTCCCGGTGGCCCCTCTTCCAGGCCAGCTCTCTGCTGTGGCCCGGGAGTGCAGTGGAGGATGGCCCAAGTGTTGGGCCCTGCACCCCATGGGAGACCAGGTTAAGCACCTGGCTCCTGCCATCGCATCAGCACTGTGCACTGGCCACAGCGCCCCACCGCAGCGGCCATTGGAGGGTGAACCAACGGCAAAAGAAAGACCTTTCTCTGTCTCTCTCTCTCACTGTCCACACTGCCTGTCAAAAAAATAAAAGGCGGCGCCGCGGCTCACTAGGCTAATCCTCCGCCTAGCGGCGCTGGCACCCAGGTTCTAGTCCCGGTCGGGGCGCCGGATTCTGTCCCGGTTGCCCCTCTTCCAGGCCAGCTCTCTGCTGTGGCCCGGGAGTGCAGTGGAGGATGGCCCAAGTGCCTGGGCCCTGCACCCCATGGGAGACCAGGAAAAGCACCTGGCTCCTGCCATCGGATCAGCGCGGTGCGCCGGCCGCAGCAGCCATTGGAGGGTGAACCAACGGCAAAGGAAGACCTTTCTCTCTGTCTCTCTCTCACTGTCCACTCTGCCTTCAAAAAATAAAATAAAATAAAATAGAATTAAAAAAATAAAATAAAATAAAAATAAGAAAAGAGAGAAGTGAGCTGGGTTCAAGACCATGTCCGCCCCGAGTCGCAGAAACAGGACGCACACACCAACCCGGCCTGTGATTGGCCCCCGGGTCTGAGACAGGGGGAAGCCATTGGCTGCCTGACGTGTCACCCAGGTGAGTCCAGCCCAGACGGAGGGCGAGGTCGGCGGCGAGGCTTCCGGGAGTTGTAGTCTCCCCGCTCCGCCCTGTCCAAGCATAGGGCGGCTGGACAATGTGAAATCAGGAAATATGGCCCACAGGTGACAGACGAAAAATGATCATTTAGGTCAGGAAAATTAGGCCTCAGAGCTTTTTTTCAAAGAAGAGAAAGAAGACAGCTGGGTTGAAACACGGTTCCTTTCCACACCATTTCCGCCCCGAGCAGACGCCTCCGAAACAGGAAGCACACACACACTCCACGTCTGAGTGGTCCGGAGTCTGAGACCGGGGAAGCCATTGGGTCGGCTACCTGTCACTCAGGCCAGTACAGCCCACACGTAGAGCGTCGCCGCCGCCGCTGAGGCTTCGGGGAGGTGGAAGTCTCCCCGCCCCGCTCTGTGCAAGCCGAGCGTGGCTGGACAATGTGAAACCAGGGAATATGGCCCACAGATGATAAAAGAAAAATGATAACTTAGGTCAGGAAAATTAGATCATAGAGCCTTTTTTTTTTTTTCCAAGAAAGGGAGAGATCTGTGTTGAAACGGGGTTCCTTTCAAGACCATGTCTGCCCCGAGTCGCAGAAACAGGACGCACACACCAACCCAGCCTGTGATTGGCCCCCGGGTCTGAGACAGGGGGAAGCCATTGGCTGCCCGACGTGTCACCCAGGCGAGTCCAGCCCAGACGCAAAGCGACGCTCTCGCTGAGCCGTTTGGGAGTTGTAGTCTTCCCGCTCCTCCCTGTCCAAGCCTACTGTGGCTGGACGGTGTGAAACCAGGACATATGGCCCACAGATGATAGAAGCAAAATGATAATTTCGGTCAGCAAAATTAGATCAAGGAGCTTTTTTTTTTAAAAGAAAAGAGAGGAGAGAGCTGTGTGGAATCGCGGTTCAACACCACTTCCGCCCCGAGCCGCTGAAACAGGAAGCACACGCCCGCCCAGCGTCTGATTGGTCCCCGCGTCTGAGATGGGGGGAGCCATTGGCTGTGAACTCGTCATTCTGCGCCCAGAACCCCACCCCCTGAGGCTCCACTGCCTGCTCTCGAGTGGACGGGGAACCTGTCAGTCTGCCGCCAGGACCCCACCCCCTTAGCTCCCCTGCCTGCCCCTGATGGGACGGGGAACCTCTCGGTCTGCAGCCAGAAACCCACTGCCTTAGGATCCACTGAATGCCCCTGACTGGATGAGGAACCTGTTAGCTAGCATCTAGAACCCCCACTCGCCAGCTCCCCACATGCCCCTGACGGTACTTGGAACTGTCAGGCTGCGGCAGGAAACCAGGGTCCTTAGTTCCCCTGCCTGTCCATACTGGGCCGTCCATACTGTCAGTCTGCAGCCAGAACCCCCACCCTCTTAGGCTCCACTGAGTGCCCCTGACAGGACCGGACACCTGTCAGTCAGCACATAGAACCCCACCTTGTTAGTTCCCCAGCATGCCCCTGAGAGGACTGTGATCTCGTCAGTCTGTGGCCAGAACCCCACATCCTCAGCTCCCCTGCCTGCCCCTGATGGGACCAGGAAACCTCAGTCTGTTCAGAACTCCACCCCCTTAGCTCCCCTGCCTATCCATTCACGACCAGGAACCGGTCAGTCTGCCACCATAACCCCACCCCCTTAAGCTCCACTGAGTACCCCTGACTGGACAGGGAACCTGTCAGTCTGCAGCCAGAACCCCACACCCTTCGCTCCCTCGCGGGTCCACTGACTGAACCAGAAATCTGTCAGTTTGCTATCAAAACCCAGCCCCTTAGCTCTCCTGACGCCCCTAACGGCACCCGGAACCTGCCAGTCTCCCGCCAGAATCCCACCTCCTGGGCTCCCCTGCCCGCCCCTGACTGGCACAGGAACCTGTCAGTCTGCCGCCAGAACTGCACCTGCTTAGCTCCCCTGCCTGCCCCCGATGAGAATGGGAACCTGTTGGTCTGCGGCCAGAAACCCACCTCTTGGTTCCCTGCCTGCCCCTGACTGGACAGGGGAACTGTCGGTCTGCAGCCCAAACCCCACACCATGAGCTCCCTCGCCTGCCCATGACAGGACCAGGAACCTGTCAGACTGTGACCAGAACCACACCTCCTTAGGCTCCCCTGCCTGCCCCTGACTGGACCAGGAACCTGTCAGTCTGCAGCCAAAGCCCCACCCAGCTTGGCTCCACTGAGTGCTCTTGACAGGACCGGGAACCTGTCAGTCTGTGGCCAGAACCCCACGTCCTTAGCTGCCCGCCCGCCTTTGATAGACCTGGAACCTGTAGTCTGCAGAAAGAACCTCACCACCGTGCCTCCCTGTCCTACTCCACACGCACATGGAACCTGTAAGTCTGCCACCAGAACCCCACATCCTTAGCTCCTTTGGCTGCCCCTGAGGGGACCAGGAGCCTGTCAGTCTGCATGCAGACTTCATGTCCTTAGCTCCCCTTATTGCCCCTGACTGGACCAGGAACCTGTCAGTGTGCAGCCAAACCCCACATCCTTAGCTCCACTGCCTACCCCTGTTGGAAATGGAACCCGTGAGTCTGTGGCCAGAACCCCACCCACTTTGGCTCCCCTGCCTGCCCTTGACGGGACTGGGAACCTGTCAGTTGCGGCCAGAACCCCATGTCCCTAGCTGCCCTTCCTGCCCCTGACTGGACCGGGAACCTGTCAGTGTGCAGCCAGAACCCCACATCCTTAGCTCCACTGCCTGCCTCTGTTGGACCCAGTACCTGTAAGTCTGCGGCTAGAAGCCCAGCTCCTGGGCTCATTTCCCGCCCCAGATGGACACGGAATGTGTCAGTCTGCCACTAGAACCCTAACTTCTTTGCTCCCCTGACTTGCCCCTAACTGGAGCAGGAACCTTTCAGTCTGCAGCCAGAACCCCACCCTCTAGTCTCTGCTGAGTGCTCCTGACAGGACCGGGCACCAGTCAGTCTGCGGCCAAAACTCCACCCCCTTAGCTCCCTTGCCTGACCATACTGGACCAGGAATCTGTCAGTCTGTGGCCAGAACCACACGTAGCTAACTCCCCTTCCTGGCGTCACTGGACCGAAACGTGTCACTCTGAGGCCAGAACCACCCTCCTTGGCTCCCCTGACTGCCACTGATGGGACCGGGAACCCATCAGTCTGCAGCCAGAACCCCAACCTTGAGGCTCCAGTGAGTCCCCCTGATGGGACTGGGATCCTTTCAGTCTGCGGACAGAACTCCACCCCTTAGCTCCCAGGCCTGCCCCTGACTAGACCAGGAACCTGTCAGTCTGTGGCCAGAACCCCACCTCCTTGGCTCCTCTGACTGTCCCTGACTGGACTGGGAACCTGTCAGTCTGTGGCCAGAACCCCACCTCCTTGGCTCCTCTGACTGTCCCTGACTGGACCAGGAACCTGGCAGTCTGTGGCCAGAACTCCACTCCTTAGCTCCCCTGCCTGCCCCTGACTGGACCTGGAATCTGTCAGTCAGTCTGCGGAAGGAACCCCATGTCCTTAGCTCCCTGCCTACTCCTGATGGGACCAGAGACCTGTCGTCATTCTGTGGCCAGAACCCCACCTCCGTAGGCTACGCTGCCCGCCCCTGACTGGACCAGGAACTTGTGAGTCTGCAGCCAGAACCCCACCCCATCAGCACCCCTCCCTACCCTTGATGGACCTGCAACTGTCACCAGTGGCCAGAACCCCGCTTCCTTAGGCTCCCTGGCCTACCTGTGACGGGACTCGGAACCTGTCAGTCTCGACCAGAGCCTAACCTGCATGGCTCCCCTGACTTTCCCTGAGGGGGCCAGGAACCTGTCACTCTGTAGCCAGAACCCCACCTCATTGGGCTGCCCTGACAGCAACGGGAACCTGTCAGCCTGTGGCCAGATCCCCATGTCCTCAGCTCCCCTGCCTGCCCCTGATAGACCTGAACCTGTCAGTCTGTGGCCAGAACCAACCTCCTTGGCTCCCCTGACTGCCCGCGATGGGACCAGGAACCTGTCATGCTGCTGCCAGAACCTTAGCCAGAACGCCTTAGCTTCCCTGCCTGGCCATATGGACCGGGAACCTGTCCATGTGCGGCCAGAACCCCACATGCTTAGCTCCCCGGCTTGTCCCTGACTAGACAGGGAACTGGTATGTCTGTGGCAGGAACACCATCCTCTTACACTACCCTGCCTGCCCCTGACTGGAACCAGAGCCTGTCATTCTGCGGCCAGAACCCCACCTCCTTGGCTCCCCTGACTGCCTCTTTCTGGCCTGAGAACCGGACAGTCTCGGACTACAACCCCACCTCTTGGATCCCCTGCCGGCCCTTGATGGAACTGGGAACCTGTCCGTCTGGGGCCAGAACCCCACCTCCTTGTCTCCCCTGCCTGCCGCTGATGGGACTGGTAGCTTGCCAGTCTAGGGCCAGAAACGCCGTCTTTGGCTCCCCTGCCTGCCCCTGACAGGACCGGGAACCTGTCAGTCTGCGGCAGGAACCCCAAGTCCTTAGCTCTCCTGCCTGCCCCTGACTGACCCAGAACCTGTCACTCTGCGACAGTTCCTGATCCAGTCAGGGGCACTCAGTGGATCCTAAGGGAGTGGTTTCTCCGCCATATCTGAATGTGAAAGTCCAGCTGGGTGCAGAAACTAGGGAAGAACAGACAGTGCACACATCTGGTCAGATGGCAAGTGTGTGACATTCAAGATGGTTTACAAAGTGGCCCACAACAGGTGATCTCTCCCTACCTCTTCATGTAGGGTGCCTTCAGACACTAACACCTGGCTCACAACTTGAAGTCTATAAAGGACGGAGACCCTCAGCTATCACTGAGTGGCTCAGAGGACACTGCATGGCTTGTGCTCAATCACTTGTGTCCCTGTTCAAAGCATAGTTTATGAAAATAATCATACAAGCCGGCGCCGCGGCTCACCAGGCTAATCCTCCACCTGCGGCGCCGGCACACCGGGTTTTAGTCCCGGTCAGGGCACCGGATTCTGTCCCGGTTGCCCCTCTTCCAGGCCAGCTCTCTGCTGTGACCAGGGAGTGCAGTGGAGGATGGCCCAAGTGCTTGGGCCCTGCACCCCATGGGAGACCAGGAGAGGCACCTGGCTCCTGCCATCGGATCAGCGCGGTGCGCCGGCCGCGGCGGCCATTGGAGGGTGAACCAACGGCAAAGGAAGACCTTTCTCTCTGTCTCTCTGTCTCTCACTGTCCACTCCTGCCTGTCAAAAAAAAAAAAAAAAGAGGCTATCAGCAAAAACCAAGACTCGTTCAAGGTGGTGAAGACCGTGCGTACGTTTCGGGAGTCTTATTTCAAGTTTTAATTCTTCTGCCAACACACTCATGGTAATCCCAGGCTAGTTGCTCTCGTTTCTGAATCGACGTGTCACCCACTGCGCCTCCCTCGTCTGGGCACTTCATCACTCACTCACTGAAGTTGCTGTTCAGAGTGTCCGCTGTGTCCTGTTCTCTCCTGCTCTAAAGTCACTGAGGAGACAGTACTGACGACGAAGCTGCAAACCCTTTCAAGAAGCAAACGTGTCTATACACGACCATGTTTTCAAGGCATTTCCGATGGATCTGACTGCCTGTCAAAAAAAAAATTAAAAAATAACTGAGATATTGGGGGTCTTGGTATTAGAAGATGAGCAAACTTCGTAGTTATGAATCTGCCTTGTCCAGCGTGCTCTACACGCCACGTTGATGACCCTCCTCTCCCTGAGAGAAGAGCCAGCCTGAGCCGTGGAGTGGAGCAGAAAACCAGATTAGAGGATTACACAACGCAGAACCGGTCAAGTCGGTTTTTCCCATCGAGAGACAGAAGCTACAGTGACCTCCCTGGAGCTCTCAAGGTCATGTCTGGGTGCCTGGGCACGAAAAAAGCTAAAAAAAATAAAATAAAATAAAAAATCCAGGTTCTGGAACATTCTAGGACGTTCTAGAATGTTCCGGGATCCCTAGAATTTTTCCGAGGTGTTCTAGAATGTACCAGAACATCACCAAGTGAGTCTGGGGGGATTCTGGGATACGGGTCTGAGTAGAAGTTTCCCGGCTGGGTGTGACGGGTGTCCTGGTGCCGGCCTGTCCCTGCGGACATTGACGTGACATCCCGTGCCCACCGGGGCTGCGGAAACTTCCAGCACATCGGCAGAGGGTCTCAGACCTCCGAGGACGCTCGCTGGGTTCTCTGGAACATACTGGAACATTCTACAACATTCCAAGACCCCAAAGACACTCTCCAAGCGGTCCAGGGCATCCTACGAACATTCTAGAAAATTCTACGTCATCCACCAGTATTCCGGAACACTCCAAGACCAGGTGCTCTAGAATACTCTAAGGCCCCGAGGACGTGCACCGGGCTCTCTGGACGTGTTCTAGAACGTTCCGGAACATTCCACAGAATTCCTCGCGATTCCAAGGACATTCCCTGGGCATTCTAGAACATTCTGGAATCCTGGAAACACGCACCAGGGGTTCTGGAAAATTCCAAGGCCCAAGAACGCACGACAGACTCTCCCAGAATTCCCTGGGAGCACTGACCGTTCCGGAACGTCCCTGGTATCCACCAGGATGTTTGCACAACCTTCGGCCCCGCCAACTCCTCCCCCAGCCCTGGCAATAAATAGACGCCGGGTCCCCGCCGGCTCAGACGACGACGAAGACGATGGTGATGAAGATGACGGTGACGAAGGCTCTCCTCCTCGCCCTCACGGTGGGCGTGGCCTGTGCGGACGTCGACCCCGCCCAGGTATCATTAATTTGCATCATTAGTTCCCAGTATTAATTCTCGTCATGAATTCATATCATTTCTTCACATCATTACTTCGCATCACTAATTCGCATCACTACTTCGTGTTGTTTCTTCAGCCGTATCATTAATGCGCGTCATTTCTTCACCTCCCCAGCTCTCCGGGCCCTGGCGCACCTCCGCCATGGCCTCCAACAACCTGGAAATGATCCTGAAGGATGGGCCACTCCGGATGCTGTTCCGCGAGATGGAGTGCAACGAGGACTGCAACGCCCTGAACGTCTTCTTCTACGTCAAGTGAGGGGCGGGGCCAGGGGAGACAAGCCGAGGCCAAAGACAGCCAGGGGGGAGCAATCGAGCCCAGAGAGCGGGGAAGACAGGCGCCACCAAGCACAATCGATCCCAGAGAGAGAGAGAGAGAGCAGGCCAGGGCGACCAGCCGAGCCCAGAGAGAGAGAGAGCAGACAGGAGTAGTTGAGCCCAGAGTCAGAGAGCATGTGGGCTAGAGGGGAGTAATGGAGCTGAGAAAGAGCAGACAGGAGTAGTTGAGCCCAGAGTCAAAGAGCAAGCCAGGGGGGACCAGCCGAGCCCAGGGAGAGTGAGCAGACAGGAGTAGTTGAGCCCAGAGTCAGAGAACAGGTGGGCTAGAGGGGAGTAATGGAGCTGAGAGTGAGCAGACAGGACCAGCCGATCCCAGAGTCAAAGAGCAGGCCATCGTGGACCAGCCGAACCCAGAGAGAGAAAGAGTAGACAGGAGTAGTTGAGCCCAGAGTCAGAGAGCATGTGGGCTAGAGGGGAGTAATGGAGCTGAGAGCAGACAGGACCAGCCGATCCCAGAGTCAAAGAGCAGGCCATGGTGGACCAGGCGAGCCCAGAGGGAGAGCAGACAGGAGTAGTTGAGCCCAGAGTCAGAGAGCATGTGGGCTAGAGGGAAGTAATGGAGCTGAGAAAGAGCAGACAGGAGTACTTGAGCCCAGAGTCAAAGAGCAAGCCAGGGGGCACCAGCCGAGCCCAGGGAGAGTGAGCAGACAGGAGTAGTTAAGCCCAGAGTCAGAGAGCATGTGGGCTAGAGGGGAGTAATGGAGCTGAGAGTGAGCAGACAGGACCAGCCGATCCCAGAGTCAAAGAGCAGGCCATGGTGGACCAGCCGAGCCCAGAGAGAGAAAGAGTAGACAGGAGCAGTTGAGCCCAGAGTCAGAGAACAGGTGGGCTAGAGGGGAGTAATGGAGCTGAGAGAGAGCAGACAGGACCAGCCGATCCCAGAGTCAAAGAGCAGGCCATGGTGGACCAGGCGAGCCCAGAGGGAGAGCAGACAGGAGCAGTTGAGCCCACAGCGAGCGGCCATGTTCCCGGTCTCTCCTTCAGGAAGAACGAGGTATGCACCCCGCACACGGTTGTGGCCCAGAAGAACGCAGACGGCATCTACACCACTGACTGTGAGTACAGAGCATTTCGGAAAGTTCCAGACAATTCCAGATGACCCCAGGGAATGTCCGGTGTGTTCCAGAATGTTCGAGAATGTTCCCAGAAATGTTCCAGGATGTTGCAAATGTCCCAGAATGCTCCAGTTCCTCAATGTTCTAGAATGTTCCAGAATGCGCTAGAATGTCCCAGCATGCCCCGGCACATCCAGAACACCCACCTCTCTCCCTACAGTCGAGGGCCAGACCTCCTTCCAGTTCCAGGAATTGGATCCCACTAGCCTCATCGTCTTCATCAATAACATGGCATCCGGCGGCACCACCAGCCGCCTCAGCTTCCTCACTGGTGAGCCCCCCTCACACACACATGTACACTGCCGGTGCCCGCTAGGGATACGCACCACGACCCGAGAGTCTGAGCCCGACTGTATACGGGGAAAGGGGGGCTGCATGGCCAGGCATATACAGTCGGTGCCCACTGGATAAAGCGGGTGTATACAGTCAGTGCCCACTAGACATGGTGGGCATATACAGTCGGTGCCCACTAACGCTAGCATATACAGTTGGTGCTCGCTAGATGGGGTGAGCGTATACAGCCACTAAAGCGAGTGTATGCAGTAGGCGCACACTAAAGCGAGCGTACTCAGTCGGCGCCCACTCTTGCCACAGCCAAATTGAATTTCATAAACGATGACACGCTGGACGACTACGCGAGGCTCACGGAGAAGAATGGGATCCCGCGGAAGTACATCCGGCGTGTGGCCGACACAGGTGAGGCCTTGGCGGCTTCCGGGCTGACTCGGCGCTGACTCGGCGCTGACTCAGCGCTGACTCGGCTTTCCTCTCTCTCCAACAGACACCTGTCCACCCTGAGGACGCCTCCCTTGGAGAAGGTGCCAGAACGTTCTAGACCATTCCAGAACCGCCCCTGATCGCCTCACCATCTCCTCCCACCTGCGAATGCGCTAGCATGCTCCGGACATTCTAGAACGTTCTGGATTGATCCAAGATGGTCTGGATCGTCCCAGAATTTCTAGAAAGCTCCGGAACATTCTAGAATCGGCCGTCCCCGGCTTTCTCTGCTTCCTGTTCATGGAATAAACTCATCCTAGGCACAGTCCCAGTCATTTATTTTAAACGATTTTTATTGTTCCGTCAAAAGACAGAGCGAGCTGGTGGAGGAACCCAGGGGCTACCTCCGGGTCTCCCTGCACTGTCAGTCACCGTTCACTGACAAGGGGGTGGGCTCTGTCATCTGGTGGCTGTCAATCAGCCCTGAGTGACACTGGGGGGGTTCTCCCCGACTCCACTGGCAGCCAGTCACACTCCACCAGGATCCCAGGGCCACACCCGGGTCCCCATGGCCACATCCGGGTCTCCAGGGCAATATCCGGCTCCCCAGGGCTCCACTCATGTCCGCAGTGACACATCCAGGTCCCCAGGGGCACATCCTGGTCCCCAGGGCCACATCCGGGTCTAAGTGCTCCATCCAGGTCTCTGGGCTCCATCTGGGTCCCTAGGGCTCCATCCGGGTCTCTGGGCTCCATCCGGGACTCCTGGCTCCATCCGAGTCTCTGGGCTCCACACAGGTCTCTGGGCTCCATCGGGGTCTCTGGTCTCCATCTGTATCTCTGGGCTCCATCCGGGTCCCTAAGGAAACATCCGGGTCCCTAAGGCTTCATCCGGGTCTCTGTGCTCCTTCAGGGTCACTAAGGCTACATCCGGGTCCTTAAGGTTCCTTCCAAGTCCTTAAGGCTCCATCCGAGTCTCTGGGCTCCATCCAGGTCTCTGGACCACATCCGGGTCTCTGGGCTCCATCCGGGTTTCGGGGCTCCAATCGTGTCCCTAAGGCTGCATCCAGTCTCTGGGCTCCATCCGAGTCTCTGGGCTCCATCCCAGTCTCTGGGCTCCACCCCGATCTCCAGGGCCACATCCAGGTCCCCAGGGTCACATCCGGGTCTCCAGGGCCACATCCGGTTCCCCAGGGCTCTATCCGGGTCTCCAGGGCCACATCCGGGTCCCCCAGGGCCACATCGTGGTGTCTAGGGCCACATCCGTGTCTCCATGGCCACATCCAGGTCTCCAGGGCTCCCTCCAGGGCCACATCTGCGTCCCAGGGCTCCACCCGCGTCCAGAGCTACATCCGGGTCCCCAGAGCCACATCCAGGTCTCCATGGCCACATTCAGGTCCCCAGGGCCACATTCGGTCTCCCAGGGCTCTACCCGGGTTTCCCAGGGCTACATACGGGTCCCCAGGGCCACATCTGGGTCCCCAGGGCCACACCCGGGTCTCCAGGGCCACACCAGGGTCCAGGGCCACATCCGGATTTCCAGGACTCCCTCCAGGGCCATATCTGGGTCCCAGGGCGCCACCCGGGTCTCTGGGCTCTCTCCAGGTCTCTGAGCTACATCTGGGTCCCTAAGGCTCCATCCTGGTCTCTGGGCTCCATCCTGGTCTCTGGGCTCCGTCCGAGTCTCTGGGCTCCATCTGGGTCACTAAGGCTCTATCCGCATCCCTAAGGCTCCATGCGGGTCTCTGGGCTCCATCCAGGTCCTTAAGGCTCCATCTGAGTCTATGGGCTCCATTCGAGTCTCTGGGCTCCATCCGGGTCTTTGGGCTCCATCCAGGTCCCTAAGGATCCATCCGGGACTCCTGGCTCCATCCGAGTCCCTGGGCTCCATACGGGTCTCTGGGCTCCATCCAGGTCTCTGGGCTCCATCCGTATCTCTGGGCTCCATCTGGGTCCCTAAGGCTCCATCCACATCTCTGGGCTCTATGCGAGTCTCTGGGCTCCATCCGATTCCCTAAGACTCCATCCAAGTCCTAAGGCTCCATCCGGGTCTCTGGGCTCCATCCAGGTCTCTGGGCTCCATCCAAGTCTCTGGGCTCCATCTGGGTTCCTAAGGCTCCATCCGGGTCCCTAAGGCTCCATCCAGTTCCCTAAGGCTCTTCCGAGTCTCTGGGCTCCATCTGGGTCCCTAAGGCTCCATCCGGGTCCATAAGGCTCGATCCGGGTCTCTGGGCTCCATCCGGGTCTCTGGGCTCCATCCGGGTCCCTAATGCTCCATCGGGGTCCCTAAGGCTCCATCCGGGTCTCTGGGTTCCATCCGAGTCCCTAAGATTCCATCTGGGTCCCTAAGGCTCCATCCAGACCCTAAGCCTCCATCCGGGTCTCTGGGCTCCATCCGGGTCTCTGGGCTCCCTCCAAGTCTCTGGGCTCCATCCGAGCCATAAGGCTCTATCTCACTCTCTGGACACCATCCGAGTCTCTGGACTCCATACATATCTCGGCTCCATCCGGGTCTCTGGGCTCCATCCAAGTCTCTGGGCTCCATCTGGATCTCTGGGCTCCATCCAGGTTCCTAAGGCTCCATCCAGGTCTCTGGGCTCCATCCGGGTCTCTGGGCTCCATCCGGGTCTCTGGGCTCCATCCAAGTCTCTGGGCTCCATCTGGATCTCTGGGCTCCATCCAGGTTCCTAAGGCTCCATCCAGGTCTCTGGGCTCCATCCGGATCCCTAAGACTCCATCGGGGTCCCTAAGGCTCCATCTGGGTCTCTGGGCTCCATCCGGGTCTCTGGGCTCCATCCGGGTCTCTGGGCTCCATCAGGGTCCCTAAGGCTCCATCCGGGTCTCTGGGCTCCATCCTGGTCTCTGGGTTCCATCTGAGTCCCTAAGATTCCATCCGGGTCCCTAAGGCTCCATCCAGTCCCTAAGCCTCCATCCGGGTCTCTGGGCTCCATCCGGGTCTCTGGGCTCCATCCGAGCCATAAGGCTCTATCTCACTCTCTGGACACCATCCAAGTCTCTAGGCTCCATCCGGATCTCTGGGCTCCATCCGAGTCTCTGGGCTCCATCCGAGACTCTGGGCTCTATCCGGGTCTCTGGGCTCCATCCAAGTCTCTGGACTCCATCCGAGTCTCTGGGCTTCACCCAGGTTCCAGGGCCACATCTGGGTCTCCAGGGCCACATCCGGATGCTCAGGGCCACATCCAGGTCTCTAGGGTTCTCTCCATGGCCACATCCGGGTCTCCAGGGCACCATCCAGGTCTCCAGGGTCACTCTGGGTCTCCAGGGCCAAATACGGGATCCCAGGGCCACATCCGGGTCCCCAGAGTCACATGGGGCTCTCTAGGGCCACACCCGGGTCTCTAGGGCCACATCCGGGTCCCTAGGGCCACTTCCGTGCCTCCAGGTCCACGTCCGGGTCTCCAGAGCCACATCCGGGTCTCCATCGCTACATCCGGGTCTCCCAGGGCTCCATCCGGGTCCCCCAGGTCCACATCCCAAGTCCACATCCAGGTCTCCCAGGGCTCCATCCAGGTCCACATAAGGTCTCCAGGGCCACATCTGGTTCTCCCAGGGCCACATCCGGTTCCCAGGTCGACACCCGGGTCCCAGGGCCACATCCAGGTCCCTAGGGCCACATCCGGGTCTTCAGGGCCGCAACCGGCTCTCCAGGGACACATCTCGATCCCCCAGGGCCACATCCAGGTCTCCAGGGCTCACTCAAGGGCCACATCTTGGTCCCAGGGCTCCACCCAGGTCTCCAGGGCCACATCTGGGACTCCACGGCCACATCCGGGTCTCCAGGGCCACATCCTTGTCTCCAGGGCCACATCCAGGTCTCCCAGGGCTTCACCGGGTCCCCAGGTCACATCTGGGTCCCGAGGGCTACATCGGGGTCCCCAGGGCTCCTTTAGTGTCTCCAGGGCCACATCCGGGTCTCCTGGGCCACATCTGGATCTCAAGGGCTACATCGGGGTCTCCAGGGCCACATCCGGGTCTCCAGGGCCACATCCAGGTCTTCAGGGCTCCCTCCAGGGCCACTTCTGTGTCCCAAGGCTCCACCCGGTTCTCCAGGGGCACATCCGGGTCCCCAGGGCCACATCCAGGTCTCCCAGGGCTCCACTCGGTTCCCCAGGTCCACACCTGGGTCTCCAGTGCCCCATTGGGTCTTCAGGGCCACATCCAGGTCTCCAGGACCACATCCGGGTCCCCAGGGCCACATCCGGGTCTCCAGGGACACATCCGGGTCCCCAGGGCCACATCTGGGTCTCCCAGGGCTCCACCTGGGTCCCCCAGGGCCACATCCAGGTCTCCCAGGGCTCCACCTGGGTCCCCAGGGCCACATCCGCGTCCCCAGGGCCCCACCCAGGTTTCCAGGGCCACACCCGGGTCTCCAGGTCCACACCCTGGTCTCCAGTGCCCCATTGGGTCCTCAGGGTCATATCCAGGTCTCCAGGGCCATATCCGGGTACCCAGGGCCACATCCCAGTGTCCAGAGCCACATCCAGGTCTCCCAGGGTCACATCAGGGTGTCTAGCGCCACATCCAGATCTCCAGGGCTACATCCAGGTCTCCAGGGCCACATCCGGATCTCCAGGGCCACATCCAGGTCTCCAGGGCGACATCTGGGTCTCATGGGCCACATCCGGGTCTGCAGAGCCACTTCCGGGTCTCCAGGGCCAATTCTGGGTCTCTAGGTCCACATCCGGGTTTCTAGGGACACATCTGGGTCTCCAGAGCTCCATGCAGGGCCCCACCCCGGTCTCCAGGGCCACATTGTGGTATCCCAGGGCCACATCCGGGTCTCCAGGGCCACAACTGGATTTCAAGGGCCACACCCAGGTCTTCAGGGCCACATCCAGGTCCGCAGGACCACATCCGTGTGCCCAGGGCCACATCCTGGTGTCTAGGGCCACATCCGAGTCTCTAGGACCACATCCAGGTCCACAAGGCCAATTCCGGGTCTCCAGGGCCAATTCCGGGTCTCCAGGGCCACTTCTGGGTCTCTAGGGCCACATCTGGGTCTTTAGGGCCAAATCCGATTCTTTAGGGCTACATCCTGGTCTCCAGGCCTCATCCGAGCCTCCAGGGCTCCCTCCAGGGCCACATCTGTGTCCCAGGGCTCCACCCGAGTCTCCAGGGCCACATCCGGGTCTCTAGGTCCACATCTGTGTCTCCAGGGCTCCATTCGGGTCTTCAGGGCACATCCGGGTCTCTAGGGCCACATCCAGTTTCCAGGCGCATCCAGGTCTCCAAGGCTCCCTCCAGGGCCACATCTGTTTCTCAGGGCTCCACCTGGGTCTCCAGGGCCACATTCAGGTCTACAGGGCCACATCTGGGTCCCCAGGGCCACATCTGTTTCCCCTGGACCACATCCGGGTTTCCAAGACCACATCTGGGACCCAGGGCTCCGTCAGGGTCTCCAGGGCCACATACGGGTCTCTAGGTCCACCTCCGGGTCTCCAGGACTCCTTCCAGGGCCCCAACCTTGCCTCCAGGGCCACACCCAGGTCTCCAGGGCCATACCTAGATCCCCAAGGCCACATCCGTATCCCCAGGGCCACATCCGGGTATCCAGGGCGACATGCAGGTCTCCCAGGTTCATATCCAGGTGTCTAGGGCCACATCCAGGACTCCAGGGCCACATCCAGGTCCCCAGGGCCACATCTGGGTCTCCCAGGGACACATCCAGGTCTCCAGGGCCACATCCAGGTCTCCAAGGCTCCCTCCAGGGCCACATCTGTTTCTCAGGGCTCCACCTGGGTCTCCAGGGCCACATTCGGGTCCCCAGGGCCACATCTGGGTCCCCAGGGCCACATCCAGTCTCCCAGGGCTCCACCTGGGTTTCCCAGGGCCACATCTGGGTCCGCAGGGCCACACCCAGGTCTCCAGGGCCACACCCGGGTCTCCAGGACCACACCAGCGTCCAGGGCCACATCCGGATCTCCAGGGCTCCCTCCAGGGCCATATCTGGGTCCCAGAGCTCCACCCGGGGCCCAAGGGCCACATCCGAGTCCCCATAGCCACTTTCCGGTTCTCCAGGGCCACTTCCGGGTCCCCAGAGCCACATCTGGGTCTTCAGGACCACATCCAATTCTCTGGGATACATCTGGGTCTCTGGGCTCCATCCGAGTCTCTGGGCTCCATCCGGGTCTCTGGGCCACATCCGGGTCCCTAAGGTTCCATCCAGTCCCTAAGGCTCCATTCGGGTCTCTGGGCTCCATCCGGGTCCCTAAGGCTCGATCTGAGTCTATGGGCTCCATTTGAGTCTCTGGGCTCCATCCGGGTCTCTGGGCTCCATCCGGGACCCTAAGGCTCCAACCAGGTCCGTAAGGCTCTATCCGGGTCCCTAAGGCACCATCTGGGTATCTGGGCTCCATCCCGATCCCTAAGGCTCCATCCGGGTCCCTCAGGCTCCAACCGGGTCCCTAAGGGGTCTTAGGGCCATATCCGGTTCCTCAGGGCCACATCTGGGTCTCTGGGCTCCATCCTGGTCCCTGGGCTCCATCCGGGTCTCTGGGCTCCATCCGGGTCACTGGACTCTATCTGTGTCTCTGGGTTCCATTCGAGTCTCTGGGCTCCATCCGGGTCCCTAAGGTTCCATCTGGGTCCCTAAGGTTCCATCCGGGTCTCTGGGCTCCATCCGTGTCTCTGGGCTCCATCCGGGTCCCTAAGGCTATATCCGGGTCTCTAGGGCCATATCCGAGTCTCCAGGGCCACATCCATTATCTCCAGGGCTCCCTCCAGGGCCACATCTGGGTTCCAGGGCTCCACCCGGGTCTCCAGGGCCACATAGGGGTCTCCAGTGCCCAATCCGGGTCTCCAGAACCACATCCGGGTCTCCAGGGCTCCCTCCAGGGCCACATTCGGGTTTCAAGGGCTCTATCCGGGTCTCTAGGGCTCCACCCCTGTCTCCAGGGCAACATTCGTATCTCCACACCATATCCGGATCCTCAGGGCCACATTCAGGTGTCCAGGGCTACATTCGGGTCTCTAGGGCTACATCAGAATCTCTAGGGTCACATCTGGGTCTCCAGGCCCACATTGGGGTCTCCAGGGCTCCATCCAGGTCCAGGGCCACATCCAAGTCTCCAGGGCCACATCCGGGTCTCCAGGGCTCCCTCCAAGGCTACATCTGGGTCCCAGGGCTCCACCCGGGTCCCAAGGGCCACATCTGGGTCCCCAGGGCCACCAAGAGGTCTCTGGGCTACATCGGGCTCTCTGGGCACCATCCGGGTCACTGGGCTCCATCCGGGTCTCTGGGCAACATCTGGGTGTCTGGGCTCTCTCCGAGTCTCTGGGCTCCCTCCAGGTCTCTGAGCTACATCCGTGTCCATAAGGCTCCATCCGAGTCTGGGCTCCAACCGAGTCTCTGGGCACCAGCAAGGTCCCTAGGATCCATCCGGGTTCCTAAGGCTCCATCCGGGTCCCTAAGGCTCCATCCGAGTCTCTAGGCTCCATCCGGGTCTCTGGGCTCCATTAGGGTCTGTGGGATCCATCCGGGACCCTAAGACTCCATCCGGGTTTCTGGGCTCCATCCAGGTCCCTAAGGCTCCATCCAGGTCCCTAAGGCTCCATACGCGTCCCTAAGGCTCCATCCGGGTCTCTGGGCTCAATCCGGGTCGCTAAGGATCCATTCCGGTCTCTGTGCTCCACCCGGGTCTCCAGGGCCACATCCGGGTCACTGCGCTCCATCTGGGTCTCTGGGCTCCATTAGAGTCTCTGGGCTCCATCCAGGTCTCTGGGCCCCATCCGAGTCTCTGGGCTCTATCCGGGTCTCTGGGCCACATCGGGCTCTCTGAGCTCCATCCGGGTCACTGGGCTCCATCCGGGTCTCTGGGCCACATCGGGGTCACTGGGCTCCATCCGGATCTCTGGGCTCCATCCGGGTCTCTGGGCCACATCGGGCTCTCTGAGCTCCATTCGAGTCTCTGGGCTCTCTCCAGGTCTCTGAGCTACATCCGGGTCCCTAAGGCTCCATCCTCTTCTCTGGGCTCCATCCTAGTCTCAGGGCTCCATACGAGTCTCTGGGCTCCATCCGGGTCTCTGGTGTCCATCTGGGTCTCTGGGCTCCATTCGAATCTCTGGACTCCATCCGACTCTCTGCGCTCCATCCGGGTTCTTAAGGCTCCATTTTGTGTATAAGGCTCCCTCCGAGTCTCTAGGATCACTCCAGGTCCCTAAGGCTCCATCGAGGTCTCTGGGCTCCACCAGGGTCTCCGGGCCACATCCAAGTCCCCATTGCCACATCCGGGTCCCCAGGGCCACCTCCAGGTCTCTGGATTCCATCGGGTTCTCTGGGCTCCATGCGAGTCTCTGGCTGCATCCGGGTCTCAAGGCTCCTTCCGGGTACCTAAGGCTCCATCCGAGTCTCTGAACTCCATCCGGGTCCCTAAGACTCCATCCGAGTTCCTAAGGCTCTATCTGGGTTCCTAAGGCTCCATCCGAGTCTATGGATTCCCTCCGGCTTACACAGAGCCGGGCGGGGATACTACACCTCCCCGAAGCCTCAGCGGCGGTGGCGACGCTCTACGTGTGGGCTGTACTGGCCTGAGTGACAGGTAGCCGACCCAATGGCTTCCCCGGTCTCAGACTCCGGACCACTCAGACGTGGGGTGGGTGTGTGCTTCCTGTTTCGGAGGCGTCTGCTCGGGGCGGAAATGGTGTGGAAAGGAACCGTGTTTCAACCCAGCTGTCTTCTTTCTCTTCTTTGAAAAAAAGCTGTGAGGCCTAATTTTCCTGACCTGAGCTATCATTTTCCTTTTATCATCTGTGGGCCATATTTCCTGGTTTCACATTGCCCAGCCACCCTCTGCTTGGACAGGGTGGACCGGGGAGACTACAACTCCCCAAAGCCTCAGCGGCAGGGCGCTCTGCGGCTGGGCTCGTCTGAGTGACAGGTCGGGCAGCCATTGGCTTCACGCGGTCTCAGACTCCGTTGCCAATCAGATGCTGAGTGGTTGTGTCGCCCTGTTTCTGCGGCTCGGGGCGGAAATGGTGTGGAAAGGAACCGCCTCGAGCCACGCCCCTCGCGGTTCCTGACTGGACGCGGGAAGTGACGTCTGCGCGCACCACGCGGCAGTCGTCCCGCCCATGTCCAGCTCGGACCGGACGGGGCAGCTTCGGGTCTGTGTCCCGCACGTCCCTGGCAGCCCCTGAGCGGGCGCGTACCCGCCTGTCCGTCCGCCAGAACCTCGCCCTGTAGCTTGGCCCTGCCTGCCCTTGTCTGGGAGGAGGAACGCGCAGGAGGAGCCCAGAACCTGTCTTCTGCCACGCTGCCTGCCCGCGCCCAGCACGGGCGGGACAGGCCGGACTGTTCCTCCTCATCCAGCAGAGCCACTCAGGGCCGGGCAGAGGGCGAGGTTCTGAACCTAGACCTGCGCCTCACTCGTCCAGGGAGGCCAGGCAGCCACAGGCGAGGAAGGAGGTGGCGTTCTGAGCGCGCACTGGAAAAAGTCATTAGCGGCAGTGCAGAGGGCGGGAGGAGGCGCCCTCCGGCAGATTCCGGGTCGCGTTAGGGGCAGCAGGAGCGCTAAGGGGGTGGGGTGCTGGCGGGAGACTGACAGCTTCCCGGTCCAGTCAGGGGCAGAAGGAGCGCCAAGGGGGTGGGGTGCTGGCGGGAGACTGACAGGATCCCGGTCCAATCAGGGGCAGGCAGGGGAGCTAAGGGGGTGGGTTTCTGGCGGGAGACTGACAGGTTCCCGGTCCAGGCAGGGGCAGGCAGGGGAGCTAAGGGGGTGGGTTTCTGGCGGGAGACTGACAGGTTCCCCGTCCACTCAGGGGCAGAAGGAGCGCCGAGGGGCTGGGGTTTAGGCGGGAGACTGACAGGATCCCAGTCCAATCAGGGGCAGGCAGGGGAACTAAGGGGGTGGGGTTCTGGCGGGAGACTGACAGGTTCCTGGTCCAGGCAGGGGCAGGCAGGGGAGCTAGGGATGCGGGGTTCTGGTTGACGACGGGCAGCTTTTGGTCCGAGTCAGGAGCTGGCAGGGGAGCCAAGGAGGTGGGGTTCTGGCGGGAGACTGACAGGGTCCCGTCCAGTCAGGGGCAGAAGGAGCGCCAAGGGGGTGGGGTGCTGGCGGGAGACTGACAGGATCCCGGTCCAGTCAGGGGCAGGCAGCAGCGCCAAGGGGGTGGGGTTTAGGCGGGAGACTGACAGGTTCCCCGTCCAGTCAGGGGCAGAAGGAGCGCCGAGGGGCTGGGGTTTAGGCGGGAGACTAACAGGATCCCGGTCCAATCAGCGCAGGCAGTGGAGCCTAAAGGGGTGGGTTTCTGGCGGGAGACTGACAGGTTCCCGGTCCAGGCAGGGGCAGGCAGGGGAGCTAAGGGGGTGGGTTTCTGGCGGGAGACTGACAGGTTCCCCGTCCAGTCAGGGGCAGAAGGAGCGCCGAGGGGCTGGGGTTTAGGCGGGAGACTGACAGGATCCCGGTCCAATCAGGGGCAGGCAGGGGAGCTAAGGGGGTGGGGTTCTGGCGGGAGACTGACAGGTTCCCGGTCCAGGCAGGGGCAGGCAGGGGAGCTAGGGATGCGGGGTTCTGGTTGACGACGGGCAGCTTTTGGTCCGAGTCAGGAGCTGGCAGGGGAGCCAAGGAGGTGGGGTTCTGGCGGGAGACTGACAGGGTCCCGTCCAGTCTGGGGCAGGCAGGACCGCCAAGGGGGTGGGGTGCTGGCGGCAGAGTGATAGTTTCCCGGTGCAGTTGTGGGCCGGCAGGGGAGCTAAGGCCTTGGGGTTTGGGCGCAGACTGACAGGTTCCTGGTCCAGTCAGGGGCAGGAAGGGGACCCAAGGAGGTGGGGTTCTGGCGGGAGACTGACAGGTTGCGGGTCCATCAGGGGCAGGCAGAGGAGCTGAGGTGGTGGGTTTCTGGTCGTCCACTGAGAGCTTCCCGGTCCCGTCAGTGGCAGTCACGGGAGCCAGTGAGCTGTGGTTTGAGCGGCAGACTGACAGGTTCCAGGTCCACTGGGGTAGGGAGGGGAGCTGAGGAGGTGGGGTTCTGGCTGCAGACTTGGAGGTTCCGGGTCCCATCGGGGCAGGCAGAGGAGACGAGGTGGGGTCCAGGCTGCAGAAAGAAAGATTCCTCGTCCAGCAGGGGCAGGCAGAGCAGATAAGGAGGTGGGGTTCTGGCCACAGACTGACAGGTTCCCGTTCGTCGAGTCAGGGGCACTCGGGTGAGCCAAGAAACTGTGGACGTTTACTTCTTCCTGAGAGGATGCAGTCTGAGAGGAGGAGCGTGGTGGGGGCAAGAGGTGCGGAGTCACCGCACGGACGCCGGGAGGCGGGTGAGAGCAGTCCTGAGGCGGGCAGCCAGCAGACTGACTCGTTTATTTCAGTTGCTACAGCTGCTTCTATGGCCAAGACAGCCCATCCAGTCAAGGGGCGGTCTAGGCCCTGACCAATCACAGGCTGTGGCCAGGCGGTTTCCAAAGCCATCCAATCACAGCCTGTGGCCAGGCAGGCTCTTGGTGCCAGGCAGGTTCTGAAACCATCCAGTCACGGCCCGCCATCAGTCAGGCTCTGTTGTCATGTGGTTTTTGAAAGCATCCAATCACGGCCGGCTGTCAGTCAGGCTCTGTTGTCGTGTGGTTTCCTCTGTTGCCATGTGGTTTCAGAAGCCATCCAATCACGGCCTGGTGCCAGGCAATTTCTGTGGTCAGCAGCCATCTTGGCATGACCTTTTCTCCTCGGCGGCCATCTTGGCATGACCTTTTCCCTCAGTGGCTATCTTGACAGGACCTCTTCACCTTAACGACCTTTTCACCTTACCCCTTGCCATAGTGCACAGGGAACCTGTCAGCCTGCGACCAGACACTCCCCCTTAGCTCTCATGCCTGGACATTTTGGTCCAGGATCCTTTCCGTCTGTGGCCAAACCTGGGAACCTTTCCATCTGCGGCAGGAATCTCACGTCCTTGGCTCACCTGCCTGCCCCTGAGGGGACCAGGAACCTGTCGGTCAGCAGCCAGAGCCCACCCCCTTAGTCTCCACTGAGTGGCCCTGACGGGACCGGGAACCTGTCGGCCTGCTGACAGAACCCCACGTCATTGGCTCCGCTGACTGCCCCTGACAGCATGGGAACCTGTCAGTGTGTGACCGGAAACCAACCGCTTTAGCTCCTCTGCCTGCCCCTGATGGAGGTGGAATCCGTCACTCTGCGGCCAGAACCCCACATCCTTGGTTCCACTGACTTCCCCCTAATGGACCCAGAACCTCTCAGCCTCTGGCCAGACCCCACCTCCTTGGCTCCCCTTCCTGCCCCTGATGGGACCGGGAATCTGTCAGTCTGCCGCCAAAACCCCACCCCTTAGCTCCCCTGCCTGGCCGTTCTGGACCGGGAACCTGTCAGTCTGCGACCAGAACCCCACCTCCATGGCTTCGCTGACTGCCACTGACAGAACTGAAACCCTGTCAGTCTGCGTCCAGAACCCCGCCTCCTTAGCTCCCCTGCCTTTCCCTGATGGGACCAGGAACCTCTCAGTCTCTGAGCAGAACCCCACTCCATCTGCTCCCCTTCCTGGACATCCTGCACCGGGACCTGTCCGTCTGACTCCAGAACCCAAACTCCTTAGGCTCCCCTGCCTGCCCCTAACAGCACCGGGTCATGTCAGTCTGCGACCAGAGGCTCACCTGTCTGCCCCTGACTCGACCTGGAACCTGTCAGTCTGCGGCAGGAATCCCACGTCCTTAGCTCCCCTGCCTGCCCCGAACAGAACTGGGAACCTGTCAGTCTGTGGCCCGGTCCCCCTACCTCCTTAGGCTCCCCTGCCTGCCCCTGACTGGACCAGGAACCTGTCAGTCTGCAGCCAAAGCCCCACCCAGCTTGGCTCCACTGAGTGCTCTTGACAGGACTGGGAACCTGTCAGTCTGTGGCCAGAACCCCACGTCCTTAGCTGCCCGCCTGCCTTTGATAGACCTGGAACCTGGAGTCTGCAGAAAGAACCTCACCACCCTGCCTCCCTGTCCTACTCCACACGCACATGGAACCTGAAAGTCTGCCGCCAGAACCCCACATCCTTAGCTCTTTTGGCTGCACCTGATGGGACCAGGAGCCTGTCAGTCTGCATGCAGACTTGCTGTCCTTAGCTCCCCTTATTGCCCCTGACTGGACCAGGAACCTGTCAGTGTGCAGCCAAACCCCACATCCTTAGCTCCACTGCCTACCCCTGTTGGAAATGGAACCCGTGAGTCTGTGGCCAGAACCCCACCCACTTTGGCTCCCCTGCCTGCCCTTGACGGGACTGGGAACCTGTCAGTTGCGGCCAGAACCCCATGTCCTTAGCTGCCCTTCCTGCCCCTGACTGGACCGGGAACCTGTCAGTGTGCAGCCAGAACCCCACATCCTTAGCTCCACTGCCTGCCTCTGTTGGACCCAGTACCTGTAAGTCTGCGGCTAGAAGCCCAGCTCCTGGGCTCATTTCCCGCCCCAGATGGACCCGGAATGTGTCAGTCTGCCACTAGAACCCTAACTTCTTTGCTCCCCTGACTTGCCCCTAACTGGAGCAGGAACCTGTCAGTCTGCAGCCAGAACCCCACCCTCTAGTCTCTGCTGAGTGCTCCTGACAGGACCGGGCACCAGTCAGTCTGCGGCCAAAACTCCACCCCCTTAGCTCCCTTGCCTGACCATACCGGACCAGGAATCTGTCAGTCTGTGGCCAGAACCACACGTAGCTAACTCCCCTTCCTGGCGTCACTGGACCGAAACGTGTCACTCTGAGGCCAGAACCACCCTCCTTGGCTCCCCTGACTGCCACTGATGGGACCGGGAACCCGTCAGTCTGCAGCCAGAACCCCAACCCTTGAGGCTCCAGTGAGTCCCCCTGATGGGACTGGGATCCTTTCAGTCTGCGGACAGAACTCCACCCCTTAGCTCCCAGGCCTGCCCCTGACTAGACCAGGAACCTGTCAGTCTGTGGCCAGAACCCCACCTCCTTGGCTCCCCTGACTGCCTCTTTCTGGCCTGAGAACCTGACAGTCGAGGACTACAACCCCACCTCTTGGATCCCCTGCCGGCCCTTGATGGAACTGGGAACCTGTCAGTCTGGGGCCAGAACCCCACCTCCTTGGCTCCCCTGCCTGCCGCTGATGGGACTGGTAGCTTGCCAGTCTAGGGCCGGAAACGCCGTCTTTGGCTCCCCTGCCTGCCCCTGACAGGACCGGGAACCTGTCAGTCTGCGGCAGGAACCCCAAGTCCTTAGCTCTCCTGCCTGCCCCTGACTGACCCAGAACCTGTCACTCTGCGACAGTTCCTGATCCAGTCAGGGGCACTCAGTGGATCCTAAGGGAGTGGTTTCTGGCTGCTGCAGACTGAGAGGTTCCCTTCCCATCAGGGACAGGCAGGGGTCTAAGGAGGTGTGGTTCTGGTCACAGTCTGACAGGTTCCTGGTCCTGTCATGGGCAGGCGAGGGAGCTCATGGTGTGGGGTTTGGGCCGCAGACCGACAGTTTCCCTGTCCAGTCAGGGGCAGGCAGGGAACCAAGACGTGGGTTTCTGGCCGCAGACCAACAGGTTCCCATTCTCCTCGGGGGCAGGCAGGGGAGCTAAGCAGGTGCAGTTCTGGCGGCAGACTGACAGGTTCCTGTGCCAGTCAGGGGCGGGCAGGGGAGCCCAGGAGGTGGGGTTCTGGCGGGAGACTGGCAGGTTCCGGGTGCCGTTAGGGGCGTCAGGAGAGCTAAGGGGCTGGGTTTTGATAGCAAACTGACAGATTTCTGGTTCAGTCAGTGGACCCGCGAGGGAGCGAAGGGTGTGGGGTTCTGGCTGCAGACTGACAGGTTCCCTGTCCAGTCAGGGGTACTCAGTGGAGCTTAAGGGGGTGGGGTTATGGTGGCAGACTGACCGGTTCCTGGTCGTGAATGGATAGGCAGGGGAGCTAAGGGGGTGGAGTTCTGAACAGACTGAGGTTTCCTGGTCCCATCAGGGGCAGGCAGGGGAGCTGAGGATGTGGGGTTCTGGCCACAGACTGACGAGTTCACAGTCCTCTCAGGGGCATGCTGGGGAACTAACAAGGTGGGGTTCTCTGTGCTGACTGACAGGTGTCCGGTCCTGTCAGGGGCACTCAGTGGAGCCTAAGAGGGTGGGGTTTCTGGCTGCAGCCTGACAGTATGGACGGCCCAGTATGGACAGGCAGGGGAACTAAGGACCCTGGTTTCCTGCCGCAGCCTGACAGTTCCAAGTACCGTCAGGGGCATGTGGGGAGCTGGCGAGTGGGGGTTCTAGATGCTAGCTAACAGGTTCCTCATCCAGTCAGGGGCATTCAGTGGATCCTAAGGGAGTGGGTTTCTGGCTGCAGACCGAGAGGTTCCCCGTCCCATCAGGGGCAGGCAGGGGAGCTAAGGGGGTGCGGTCCTGGCGGCAGACTGACAGGTTCCCCGTCCAGTCGAGAGCAGGCAGTGGAGCCTCAGGGGGTGGGGTTCTGGGCGCAGAATGACGAGTTCACAGCCAATGGCTCCCCCCGTCTCAGACGCGGGGACCAATCAGACGCTGGGCGGGCGTGTGCTTCCTGTTTCAGCGGCTCGGGGCGGAAGTGGTGTTGAACCGCGATTCCACACAGCTCTCTTCTCTCTTTTCTTTCAAAAAAAAAGCTCCTTGATCTAATTTTCCTGACCGAAATTATCATTTTGCTTCTATCATCTGTGGGCCATATGTCCTGGTTTCACACCGTCTAGCCACAGTAGGCTTGGACAGGGAGGAGCGGGAAGACTACAACTCCCAAACGGCTCAGCGAGAGCGTCGCTTTGCGTCTGGGCTGGACTCGCCTGGGTGACACGTCGGGCAGCCAATGGCTTCCCCCTGTCTCAGACCCGGGGGCCAATCACAGGCCGGGTTGGTGTGTGCGTCCTGTTTCTGCGACTCGGGGCAGACATGGTCTTGAAAGGAACCACGTTTCAACACAGATCTCTCCCTTTCTTGGAAAAAAAAAAAAGGCTCTATGATCTAATTTTCCTGACCTAAGTTATCATTTTTCTTTTATCATCTGTGGGCCATATTCCCTGGTTTCACATTGTCCAGCCACGTTAGGCTTGCACAGAGCGGGGCGGGGAGACTTCCACCTCCCCGAAGCCTCAGCGGCGGCGGCGACGCTCTACGTGTGGGCTGTACTGGCCTGAGTGACAGGTAGCCCACCCAATGGCTTCCCCGGTCTCAGACTCCGGACCACTCAGACGTGGGGTGTGTGTGTGCTTCCTGTTTCGGAGGCGTCTGCTCGGGGCGGAAATGGTGTGGAAAGGAACCGTGTTTCAACCCAGCTGTCTTCTTTCTCTTCTTTGAAAAAAAGCTCTGAGGCCTAATTTTCCTGACCTAAATGATCATTTTTCGTCTGTCACCTGTGGGCCATATTTCCTGATTTCACATTGTCCAGCCGCCCTATGCTTGGACAGGGTGGACCGGGGAGACTACAACTCCCCAAAGCCTCAGCGGCAGGGCGCTCTGCGGCTGGGCTCGTCTGAGTGACAGGTCGGGCAGCCATTGGCTTCACGCGGTCTCAGACTCCGTTGCCAATCAGATGCTGAGTGGTTGTGTCGCCCTGTTTCTGCGGCTCGGGGCGGAAATGGTGTGGAAAGGAACCGCCTCGAGCCACGCCCCTCGCGGCTCCTGACTGGACGCGGGAAGTGACGTCTGCGCGCACCACGCGGCAGTCGTCCCGCCCATGTCCAGCTCGGACCGGACGGGGCAGCTTCGGGTCTGGGTCCCGCACGTCCCTGGCAGCCCCTGAGCGGGCGCGTACCCGCCTGTCCGTCCGCCAGAACCTCGCCCTGTAGCTTGGCCCTGCCTGCCCTTGTCTGGGAGGAGGAACGCGCAGGAGGAGCCCAGAACCTGTCTTCTGCCACGCTGCCTGCCCGCGCCCAGCACGGGCGGGACAGGCCGGACTGTTCCTCCTCATCCAGCAGAGCCAGTCAGGGCCGGGCAGAGGGCGAGGTTCTGAACCTAGACCTGCGCCTCACTCGTCCAGGGAGGCCAGGCAGCCACCGGCGAGGAAGGAGGTGGCGTTCTGAGCGCGCACTGGAAAAAGTCATTAGCGGCAGTGCAGAGGGCGGGAGGAGGCGCCCTCCGGCAGCTTCCGGGTCGCGTTAGGGGCAGCAGGAGCGCTAAGGGGGTGGGGTGCTGGCGGGAGACTGACAGCTTCCCGGTCCAGTCAGGGGCAGAAGGAGCGCCAAGGGGGTGGGGTGCTGGCGGGAGACTGACAGATTCCCGGTCCAGTCAGGGGCAGAAGGAGCGCCAAGGGGGTGGGGTGCTGGCGGGAGACTGACAGGATCCCCGTCCAGTCAAGGGCAGAAGGAGCGCCGAGGGGGTGGGGTGCTGGCGGGAGACTGACAGGATCCCGGTCCAGTCTGGGGCAGGCAGCACCGCCAAGGGGGTGGGGTTTAGGCGGGAGACTGACAGGTTCCCCGTCCAGTCAGGGGCAGGCAGGGGAACGCTAAAGGGGTGGGGTTTAGGCGGGAGACTGACAGGATCCCGGTCCAATCAGGGGCAGACAGTGGAGCCTAAAGGGGTGGGTTTCTGGCGGGAGACTGACAGGTTCCCGGTCCAGGCAGGGGCAGGCAGGGGAGCTAAGGGGGTGGGTTTCTGGCGGGAGACTGACAGGTTCCCCGTCCAATCAGGGGCAGAAGGAGCGCCGAGGGGCTGGGGTTTAGGCGGGAGACTGACAGGATCCCGGTCCAGGCAGGGGCAGGCAGGGGAGCTAAGGGGGTGGGGTTCTGGCGGGAGACTGACAGGTTCCCGGTCCAGGCAGGGGCAGGCAGGGGAGCTAGGGATGCGTGGTTCTGGTTGACGACAGGCAGTTTTTGGTCCGAGTCAGGAGCTGGCAGGGGTGCCAAGGAGGTGGGGTTCTGGCGGGAGACTGACAGGGTCCCGTCCAGTTGGGGCAGGCAGGACCGCCAAGGGGGTGGGGTGCTTGCGGCAGAGTGACAGTTTCCCGGTCCAGTTGTGGGCCGGCAGGGGAGCTAAGGCCTTGGGGTTTGGGCGCAGACTGACAGGTTCCTGGTCCAGTCGGGCAGGAAGGGGACCCAAGGAGGTGGGGTTCTGGCGGGAGACTGACAGGTTGCGGGTCCATCAGGGGCAGGCAGAGGAGCTGAGGTGGTGGGTTTCTGGTCGTCCACTGAGAGCTTCCCGGTCCCGTCAGTGGCAGTCACGGGAGCCAGTGAGCTGTGGTTTGAGCGGCAGACTGACAGGTTCCAGGTCCACTGGGGTAGGGAGGGGAGCTGAGGAGGTGGGGTTCTGGCTGCAGACTTGGAGGTTCCGGGTCCCATCGGGGCAGGCAGAGGAGACGAGGTGGGGTCCAGGCTGCAGAAAGAAAGATTCCTCGTCCAGCAGGGGCAGGCAGAGCAGATAAGGAGGTGGGGTTCTGGCCACAGACTGACAGGTTCCCGTTCGTCGAGTCAGGGGCACTCGGGTGAGCCAAGAAACTGTGGACGTTTATTTCTTCCTGAGAGGATGCGTTCTGAGAGGAGGAGCGTGGTGGGGGCAAGAGGTGCGGAGTCACCGCACGGACGCCGGGAGGCGGGTGAGAGCAGTCCTGAGGCGGGCAGCCAGCAGACTGACTCGTTTATTTCAGTTGCTACAGCTGCTTCTATGGCCAAGACAGCCCATCCAGTCAAGGGGCGGTCTAGGCCCTCACCAATCACAGGCTGTGGCCAGGCGGTTTCCAAAGCCATCCAATCACAGCCTGTGGCCAGGCAGGCTCTTGGTGCCAGGCAGGTTCTGAAACCATCCAGTCACGGCCCGCCATCAGTCAGGCTCTGTTGTCATGTGGTTTCTGAAAGCATCCAATCACGGCCGGCTGGCTGTCAGTCAGGCTCTGTTGTCATGTGGTTTCCTCTGTTGCCATGTGGTTTCAGAAGCCATCCAATCACGGCCTGGTGCCAGGCAATTTCTGTGGTCAGCGGCCATCTTGGCATGACCTTTTCTCCTCGGCGGCCATCTTGGCATGACCTTTTTCCCTCAGTGGCTATCTTGACAGGACCTCTTCACCTTAACGACCTTTTCACCTTACCCCTTGCCATAGTGCACAGGGAACCTGTCAGCCTGCGACCAGACACTCCCCCTTAGCTCTCATGCCTGGACATTGTGGTCCAGGATCCTTTCCGTCTGTGGCCAAACCTGGGAACCTTTCCATCTGCGGCAGGAATCTCACGTCCTTGGCTCACCTGCCTGCCCCTGAGGGGACCAGGAACCTGTCGGTCAGCAGCCAGAGCCCACCCCCTTAGTCTCCACTGAGTGGCCCTGACGGGACCGGGAACCTGTCGGCCTACTGACGGAACCCCACGTCATTGGCTCCGCTGACTGCCCCTGACAGCATGGGAACCTGTCAGTGTGTGACCGGAAACCAACCGCTTTAGCTCCTCTGCCTGCCCCTGATGGAGGTGGAATCCGTCACTCTGCGGCCAGAACCCCACATCCTTGGTTCCACTGACTTCCCCCTAATGGACCCAGAACCTCTCAGCCTCTGGCCAGACCCCACCTCCTTGGGCTCCCCTTCCTGCCCCTGATGGGACCGGGAATCTGTCAGTCTGCCGCCAAAACCCCACCCCTTAGCTCCCCTGCCTGGCCGTTCTGGACTGGGAACCTGTCAGTCTGCGACCAGAACCCCACCTCCATGGCTTCCCTGACTGCCACTGACAGAACTGAAACCCTGTCAGTCTGCGTCCAGAACCCCGCCTCCGTAGCTCCCCTGCCTTTCCCTGATGGGACCAGGAACCTCTCAGTCTCTGAGCAGAACCCCACTCCATCTGCTCCCCTTCCTGGACATCCTGCACCGGGACCTGTCAGTCTGACTCCAGAACCCAAACTCCTTAGGCTCCCCTGCCTGCCCCTAACAGCACCGGGTCATGTCAGTCTGCGACCAGAGGCTCACCTGTCTGCCCCTGACTCGACCTGGAACCTGTCAGTCTGCGGAAGGAATCCCACGTCCTTAGCTCCCCTGCCTGCCCCGAACAGAACTGGGAACCTGTCAGTCTGTGGCCCGGTCCCCCCACCTCCTTAGGCTCCCCTGCCTGCCCCTGACTGGACCAGGAACCTGTCAGTCTGCAGCCAAAGCCCCACCCAGCTTGGCTCCACTGAGTGCTCTTGACAGGACCGGGAACCTGTCAGTCTGTGGCCAGAACCCCACGTCCTTAGCTGCCCGCCCGCCTTTGATAGACCTGGAACCTGTAGTCTGCAGAAAGAACCCCACCACCCTGCCTCCCTGTCCTACTCCACACGGACATGGAACCTGAAAGTCTGCCACCAGAACCCCACATCCTTAGCTCCTTTGGCTGCCCCTGATGGGACCAGGAGCCTGTCAGTCTGCATGCAGACTTCATGTCCTTAGCTCCCCTTTTTGCCCCTGACTGGACCAGGAACCTGTCAGTGTGCAGCCAAACCCCACATCCTTAGCTCCACTGCCTACCCCTGTTGGAAATGGAACCCATGAGTCTGTGGCCAGAACCCCACCCATTTGGCTCCCCTGCCTGCCCTTGACGGGACTGGGAACCTGTCAGTTGCGGCCAGAACCCCATGTCCCTAGCTGCCCTTCCTGCCCCTGACTGGACCGGGAACCTGTCAGTGTGCAGCCAGAACCCCACATCCTTAGCTCCACTGCCTGCCTCTGTTGGACCCAGTACCTGTAAGTCTGTGGCTAGAAGCCCAGCTCCTGGGCTCATTTCCCGCCCCAGATGGACCCGGAATGTGTCAGTCTGCCACTAGAACCCTAACTTCTTTGCTCCCCTGACTTGCCCCTAACTGGAGCAGGAACCTGTCAGTCTGCAGCCAGAACCCCACCCTCTAGTCTCTGCTGAGTGCTCCTGACAGGACCGGGCACCAGTCAGTCTGCGGCCAAAACTCCACCCCCTTAGCTCCCTTGCCTGACCATACCGGACCAGGAATCTGTCAGTCTGTGGCCAGAACCACACGTAGCTAACTCCCCTTCCTGGCGTCACTGGACCGAAACGTGTCACTCTGAGGCCAGAACCACCCTCCTTGGCTCCCCTGACTGCCACTGATGGGACCGGGAACCCGTCAGTCTGCAGCCAGAACCCCAACCTTGAGGCTCCAGTGAGTCCCCCTGATGGGACTGGGATCCTTTCAGTCTGCGGACAGAACTCCACCCCTTAGCTCCCAGGCCTGCCCCTGACTAGACCAGGAACCTGTCAGTCTGTGGCCAGAACCCCACCTCCTTGGCTCCCCTGACTGCCTCTTTCTGGCCTGAGAACCTGACAGTCGAGGACTACAACCCCACCTCTTGGATCCCCTGCCGGCCCTTGATGGAACTGGGAACCTGTCAGTCTGGGGCCAGAACCCCACCTCCTTGGCTCCCCTGCCTGCCGCTGATGGGACTGGTAGCTTGCCAGTCTAGGGCCAGAAACGCCGTCTTGGGCTCCCCTGCCTGCCCCTGACAGGACCGGGAACCTGTCAGTCTGCGGCAGGAACCCCAAGTCCTTAGCTCTCCTGCCTGCCCCTGACTGACCCAGAACCTGTCACTCTGCGACAGTTCCTGATCCAGTCAGGGGCACTCAGTGGATCCTAAGGGAGTGGTTTCTGGCTGCTGCAGACTGAGAGGTTCCCTTCCCATCAGGGACAGGCAGGGGTCTAAGGAGGTGTGGTTCTGGTCACAGTCTGACAGGTTCCTGGTCCTGTCATGGGCAGGCGAGGGAGCTAATGGTGTGGGGTTTGGGCCGCAGACCGACAGTTTCCCTGTCCAGTCAGGGGCAGGCAGGGAACCAAGACGTGGGTTTCTGGCCGCAGACCAACAGGTTCCCATTCTCCTCGGGGGCAGGCAGGGGAGCTAAGCAGGTGCAGTTCTGGCGGCAGACTGACAGGTTCCTGTGCCAGTCAGGGGCGGGCAGGGGAGCCCAGGAGGTGGGGTTCTGGCGGGAGACTGGCAGGTTCCGGGTGCCGTTAGGGGCGTCAGGAGAGCTAAGGGGCTGGGTTTTGATAGCAAACTGACAGATTCCTGGTTCAGTCAGTGGACCCGCGAGGGAGCGAAGGGTGTGGGGTTCTGGCTGCAGACTGACAGGTTCCCTGTCCAGTCAGGGGTACTCAGTGGAGCTTAAGGGGGTGGGGTTATGGTGGCAGACTGACCGGTTCCTGGTCGTGAATGGATAGGCAGGGGAGCTAAGGGGGTGGAGTTCTGAACAGACTGAGGTTTCCTGGTCCCATCAGGGGCAGGCAGGGGAGCTGAGGATGTGGGGTTCTGGCCACAGACTGACGAGTTCACAGTCCTCTCAGGGGCATGCTGGGGAACTAACAAGGTGGGGTTCTCTGTGCTGACTGACAGGTGTCCGGTCCTGTCAGGGGCACTCAGTGGAGCCTAAGAGGGTGGGGGTTCTGGCTGCAGCCTGACAGTATGGACGGCCCAGTATGGACAGGCAGGGGAACTAAGGACCCCGGTTTCCTGCCGCAGCCTGACAGTTCCAAGTACCGTCAGGGGCATGTGGGGAGCTGGCGAGTGGGGGTTCTAGATGCTAGCTGAAAGGAGCCAAGAGCCACCATAAAAAAATGGGGCTCCTGAGACAAACCGTTCCAGAGACGGCCTTGGAAAATGAGGAGTAAACCGGTTCACAGAGAAAGCAGTCAGCTACTAACCAGAGATACACAGAACACCTGCCTTGTAGATAAGCCCCTTCCCTACGCTTGCTCAAGGTTAACTAAAAAAGCTACAAGGCACATAGCAACCTATTCCTCTCTCCTAGAAACCCCCTCCCCTAATGTATCCCTTTGACCTAGTACTTTTCCACCGACATTACCACTTTAGACTGCCATACAAGGCCCGCTACTGAAAATTATCCAATGAACTTATGCCAGCCTATAATATGTTAATTTTGTGGTTTTGCCCTTTAAAAGCTGTGTGAGATAGCTGCTCAGGGCTCCTCTCACTTGCTTGCTGCTTGTAGCAGTAGAGGGCCCATTTGTACAAATGAAATAAATTACCTCCTGTTCTATTGCATCGTCTGGTCCAGAGTCTGTGTTTCTGGGGTCGTCACAAGAGGACACCGCTTTTGGGGTCCTACATATGGGGGCTCGTCCGGGATTTGGGGGACCCCAGACTCCCACACTCCATCGGCCAGACGGAGGTAAGTTTGCTTACTTGTGTATTATTGTAACTGTGGTTTGTACTGTTTGTCCTTGTCTGCCAGGACGACGTGGAATCCGTCCTGGGGCGCCTGTACAGGCTCAGTACTGACTGGACCAAAGGGGAAGACAGACGTGTCGTGAGGCCCCTGGTCCAACCCTGGAGGACGCTCCAGTGGTGGTCTGGGAAGGAGGGAAAGAGAGCATTTCCCTTCTTCAAAGGGAGAGCCTGGCCAAACGGCCGCTCCCTTCTGAAATTTTGGTTTTGGTTTTGTCTCGGTCTGTTGCTGCGCGGCTTGTGATTTCAGACGTGTCCTGAGACTCCTGGTTCAACCCTGGAGAATGCTCCGGTGGTGGTCTGGGAAGGAGGGAAAGAGGGAATTTCCTTTCTTCCAGGGGAGAGCCTGGCTAGACTGCCGCTCCCTTCTGATAGTTTCGGTTTTGTCTCGGTCTGTTGCCGCGCGACTTGTGATTTGTGTTCTGTGTGTCACTGTTTTTGTTGTCCTTTATCTCTTACTGTCTCCCCCTTCTGTTTTTATTGTTGTGTTTGATTGCTAGATGTATACTTGTATGAAAAATGTGTATTGTATTCTTATAATGTGTTAATTATGTCTACCTCTCAATGCAACTCTAGGGCCAAATGTAGGGACGAATTTTTGGGCTGGAGAGGCTTGTACCTAGATTTGGCTCTGGTAACCAAGAAACTTTGCTGCCGAATGACCTTCTCCTGCTCCTTGGGAGCCTGGCCAGCTCCCGGGGAGGAGGATAAAGGAATGTTTTCTGATAAACAGGTGGGCATGCTTCATGTCTCGGCTCTCTGGCCAAGACCCGAGATGGGACGCACTGCTTGCCTAACATCTTGGCAATGAGCCACCCTTGTCCTTGGGGGCTTTTAGGGGGAGACGGAGCAAGCCTCTGTTGCTGCTGTTTCGTTTCGGGGGGAACACACAGTCAAGCTGAATGTTAAATGTGCCCGTGATGATTACTAATAATGTTTAATTCTCAGTATGGATCCTTCTCCGGAGCTGTGTGAAGATTGCCTAGTGATGCCCACAGTACTGTAAATTCTACAAAACATAAGTACAACGTGGACATGATCAATTGGCTACTGTGATTGAGGTGTTCTGTGACAGTCCCTTTAATGAGAAATTAACAAAATGGATTAATAACAGGACATTCAGGACCTGACGCTCTGCTTGGTATGTCATTACAAAAATCATCAAGGAGGGCTATGCCTGATAAATGAGGGTGCTATAAATGTGGGCAACAGGGACATGTACAAAAATTGTCCAGAAGTCAAAAATCAAAATAAGGCTCTTCCTGGGATTTGCTTCCAGTGCTAAAGGGGAAGGCATTGGGCCAATAAATGTCACTCCAAAACTGATAAAGAAGGTAATTCATTAAAAAAACAGAGTTCAGGAAACTGGAAGCGGGGCCAGCCTCAGGCCCTCCCTACAGGGATCAGTGGACCATCTTGCCATAGTATCATTAAAGCAATGGAGCCATGTTTATTGCAACATTCTGTTAATCTATGCTCCTTTACCATCTTTCCTGTAAATAATTTTAGTGTGCACTACAAGGCTTGCAGCGTATTTCTTGCAGATTAAAAGTAACTAAGTCTGTGCACAGCAGACAGCTAAAAAGTAATTTACTGTCACAAATTGGCATAGTTGGCAGGATCTGCAAGTATGCAAAGCAATGCCTTTCTTTAAAAGAAAAACTGAAGTTGCATGTGTAACCTGTGATGTTCCTGGCTGGAAAGACCTTCAGTTCGCCTCTTTGGTGAAGGAATGGGCTCTCTGCTCAGAATCGAGTGAGAATTGGGATGGCAAGTTACAGAGTGCACAGCCTCCACAAGTTATTGAGGTTTTGCTATCAGTGCCGGTGGAAAAGGGGGATAAACTATAGGCTTTGGGGAGGTGAGAATGGATTTTGTTATCTGCATACTGATGCATGTGTAAGCAATTGGAAAAAACAGTATAAGATAAATGTAAATTGGGAAAAGAAAATGCTGCCCTTTGGAGTCAAACTGCTAGATAGTGGTAGAAAAAAAAAATTATATCAAGCTCCTGTACTGCTGCCAGGGCCAACTAAGGTTATTCAGTGTAAACAATACAAAATTCCAGGTGGACATAAAAAAAATCTAAAACAGTAAAAAATTATCTTAGTGCTGAAGTGATGATTCCCATAATCACTAAAAGAAATTATCTAATTTGGCATGTTATGAAATCAGATGAAACCTGAAAAATAACTGTGGATTACAGGGAATTAAACAAAGTTACTCTCCCATTGACTGCTACAGTCCCAGATACCATCATTTTAATGTAAAAGGTCACAAACATAAAAGCGTGTTCTTGATAAAAAAAAGTTAAAAAAAAAAGAAATACTTTTAAAAGGATATGATTTGTAAAAATTGTTTATCTTAATGGCTGGTTTATACTAGAATGAAAAAAAGGGGGGGGAAGAAAAAGGTTTGAGCAAGTTACAGAAGGTGTGAGAAAGTCGCAAAATGTTATGGGAAGAAGAAATCTTTGGTTATTTTCTTTGACATAAAATCAAAATCTGATCCTCTGTTAAAGCAATGAGTTAAAGTAATCTATTATGTTCTCTTGATGTCTCTGTTAAATTCTAACTGCTTAAAAACAGCTGTAAAAAGAGCAGTGGTGAAATGGAGGGATCCTATCACCAATCAATGGAATGGACCTGATCCAGTACTGGTATGGGACAAGGGCTCCTAAGGGATGGGTTTTTCCATGTAACCAACATGCCTTTCTGCAATTGCTCCCTGGGCCGTGTGGCCCTGATGCTAACATCTGTATTTACAGCAGCGGATAGAGCAGTGGTGTGCTTTACCTGAAGACTACAATAACAACATCATCCTAATAGGAGAGGACACTGCCCTTGCCATGGCTACATCAGTAGTAAGTGTTCCTGGACTGGCTTTTGGAAATAATCGTGGACTATGAAGGCTTACATGTTTGGTGACCAAAGCAATCAATCTTACTGCTACTGTGCTATCCAATATAGCCAAAAAAATTGGATCAAGTTCACTCAGGAGTGCTTTTAAGCCATGCAGCTAACAATTACTTGCTGTTAAAAAGATCATTTAAGTTATAAATCTGTACCTGGGGGATGTTATTTTAACATTACTAACAATGTGCCATATATAGAGTCTGTTATTGATAAACTTAAGAGTAAAATGCAACATATGTTTATTACTAACCCACTATTCATTTGAAGGGTTTCAATGGATTCATTGGTTATTAATGTTGGCTGGACTGCTACTGCTTTTCCCACTTTATATGGGATGTCTTCCGTGTGTTCTGCATTTTATGCTGACTTCCCTATAGTATAAATGGACTGAGATTCATCATTTAAAACTTCGTACCAAGCCTCCTTTGTAATCAAAATAATTGATATTTGGCTATATGTTTCATCTCTCACCTAATGTTGGGCTGGAATGGTACTCAAAGACGGGTAAGACACTCAGAATCCTGTACCAACCTAAGACAGGGCTCTAGGCCAAGCTGCCAGAGTTACCGATGACGGGTAAGGACAGAGATGACTGAGGGCAACCTAAGACAGAGGCCATTCTCAATTTAAAAAAAAAAATATATATATATATATATAAAAACCCATGGCTGGCCATGGGCCCACATGCTAAGGCCTGGCTTGCTGATCATTGGCATTAGTCCTCACGCAACAGTATCAAGCCCTGGCCACCAGTGACCGTATTGAAACCCCTCATTAACGGCACACAATTTTAGGATTAAAATTAGTTCAAAGAGAAAATGGGGGAATGAAAGGAGCCAAGAGCCACCATAAAAAAATGGGGCTCCTGAGACAAACCGTTCCAGAGACGGCCTTGGAAAATGGGGAGTAAACCGGTTCACAGAGAAAGCAGTCAGCTACTAACCAGAGATACACAGAACACCTGCCTTGTAGATAAGCCCCTTCCCTACGCTTGCTCAAGGTTAACTAAAAAAGCTACAAGGCACATAGCAACCTATTCCTCTCTCCTAGAAACCCCCTCCCCTAATGTATCCCTTTGACCTAGTACTTTTCCACCGACATTACCACTTTAGACTGCCATACAAGGCCCGCTACTGAAAATTATCCAATGAACTTACGCCAGCCTATAATATGTTAATTTTGTGGTTTTGCCCTTTAAAAGCTGTGTGAGATAGCTGCTCGGGGCTCCTCTCACTTGCTTGCTGCTTGCAGCAGTAGGGGGCCCATTTGTACAAATGAAATAAATTACCTCCTGTTCTATTGCATCGTCTGGTCCGGAGTCTGTGTTTCTGGGGTCGTCACAAGAGGACACCGCTTTTGGGGTCCTACAAGCTAACAGGTTCCTCATCCAGTCAGGGGCATTCAGTGGATCCTAAGGGAGTGGGTTTCTGGCTGCAGACCGAGAGGTTCCCCGTCCCATCAGGGGCAGGCAGGGGAGCTAAGGGGGTGGGTTTCTGGCGGGAGACTGACAGGTTCCCGGTCCAGGCAGGGGCAGGCAGGGGAGCTAGGGATGCGGGGTTCTGGTTGACGACGGGCAGCTTTTGCTCCGAGTCAGGAGCTGGCAGGGGAGCCAAGGAGGTGGGGTTCTGGCGGGAGACTGACAGGGTCCCGTCCAGTCTGGGGCAGGCAGGACTGCCCAGGGGGTGGGGTTCTGGCGGCAGAGTGACAGATTCCCGGTCCAGTTGTGGGCCGGCAGGGGAGCTAAGGCCTTGGGGTTTGGGCGCAGACTGACAGGTTCCTGGTCCAGTCAGGGTCAGGAAGGGGAACCAAGGAGGTGGGGTTCTGGCGGGAGACTGACAGGTTGCGGGTCCATCAGAGGCAGGCAGAGGAGCTGAGGTGGTGGGTTTCTGGTCGTCCACTGAGAGCTTCCCGGTCCCATCAGTGGCAGTCAGGGGAGCCAATGAGCTGTGGTTTGAGCGGCAGACTGACAGGTTCCAGGTCCACTGGGGTAGGGAGGGGAGCTGAGGAGGTGGGGTTCTGGCTGCAGACTTGGAGGTTCCGGGTCCCATCGGGGCAGGCAGAGGAGACGAGGTGGGGTCCAGGCTGCAGAAAGAAAGATTCCTCGTCCAGCAGGGGCAGGCAGAGCAGATAAGGAGGTGGGGTTCTGGCCACAGACTGACAGGTTCCCGTTCGTCGAGTCAGGGGCACTCGGGTGAGCCAAGAAACTGTGGACGTTTATTTCTTCCTGAGAGGATGCGTTCTGAGAGGAGGAGCGTGGTGGGGGCAAGAGGTGCGGAGTCACCGCACGGACGCCGGGAGGCGGGTGAGAGCAGTCCTGAGGCGGGCAGCCAGCAGACTGACTCGTTTATTTCAGTTGCTACAGCTGCTTCTATGGCCAAGACAGCCCATCCAGTCAAGGGGCGGTCTAGGCCCTGACCAATCACAGGCTGTGGCCAGGCGGTTTCCAAAGCCATCCAATCACAGCCTGTGGCCAGGCAGGCTCTTGGTGCCAGGCAGGTTCTGAAACCATCCAGTCACGGCCCGCCATCAGTCAGGCTCTGTTGTCATGTGGTTTCTGAAAGCATCCAATCACGGCCGGCTGTCAGTCAGGCTCTGTTGTCATGTGGTTTCCTCTGTTGTCATGTGGTTTCAGAAGCCATCCAATCACGGCCTGGTGCCAGGCAATTTCTGTGGTCAGCGGCCATCTTGGCATGACCTTTTTCCCTCAGTGGCTATCTTGACATGACCTCTTCACCTTAACGACCTTTTCACCTTACCCCTTGCCATAGTGCACAGGGAACCTGTCAGCCTGCGACCAGACACAACCCCTTAGCTCTCATGCCTGGACATTTTGGACCAGGATCCTTTCCGTCTGTGGCCAAACCTGGGAACCTTTCCATCTGCGGCAGGAATCTCACGTCCTTGGCTCACCTGCCTGCCCCTGAGGGGACCAGGAACCTGTCGGTCAGCAGCCAGAGCCCACCCCCTTAGTCTCCACTGAGTGGCCCTGACGGGACCGGGAACCTGTCGGCCTGCTGACAGAACCCACGTCATTGGCTCCGCTGACTGCCCCTGACAGGATGGGAACCTGTCAGTGTGTGACCGGAAACCAACCGCTTTAGCTCCTCTGCCTGCCCCTGATGGAGGTGGAATCCGTCACTCTGCGGCCAGAACCCCACATCCTTGGTTCCACTGACTTCCCCCTAATGGACCCAGAACCTCTCAGCCTCTGGCCAGACCCCACCTCCTTGGCTCCCCTTCCTGCCCCTGATGGGACCGGGAATCTGTCAGTCTGCCGCCAAAACCCCACCCCTTAGCTCCCCTGCCTGGCCGTTCTGGACCGGGAACCTGTCAGTCTGCGACCAGAACCCCACCTCCATGGCTTCCCTGACTGCCACTGACAGAACTGAAACCCTGTCAGTCTGCGTCCAGAACCCCGCCTCCTTAGCTCCCCTGCCTTTCCCTGATGCGACCAGGAACCTCTCAGTCTCTGAGCAGAACCCCACTCCATCTGCTCCCCTTCCTGGACATCCTGCACCGGGACCTGTCAGTCTGACTCCAGAACCCAAACTCCTTAGGCTCCCCTGCCTGCCCCTAACAGCACCGGGTCATGTCAGTCTGCGACCAGAGGCTCACCTGTCTGCCCCTGACTCGACCTGGAACCTGTCAGTCTGCGGCAGGAATCCCACGTCCTTAGCTCCCCTGCCTGCCCGGAACAGAACTGGGAACCTGTCAGTCTGTGGCCAGAACCAGACCTCATTAGGCTCCCCTGCCTGCCCCTGACCGGACCCGGAACCTGTCAGTCTGCAGCCAAAGCCCCACCCAGATTGGCTCCACTGAGTGCTCTTGACAGGACCGGGAACCTGTCAGTCTGTGGCCAGAACCCCACGTCCTTAGCTGCCCGCCTGCCTTTGATAGACCTGGAACCTGTAGTCTGCAGAAAGAACCCCACCACCCTGCCTCCCTGTCCTACTCCACACGGACATGGAACCTGAAAGTCTGCCGCCAGAACCCCACATCCTTAGCTCCTTTGGCTGCCCCTGATGGGACCAGGAGCCTGTCAGTCTGCATGCAGACTTCATGTCCTTAGCTCCCCTTATTGCCCATGACTGGACCAGGAACCTGTCAGTGTGCAGCCAAACCCCACATCCTGAGCTCCACTGCCTACCCCTGTTGGAAATGGAACCCGTGAGTCTGTGGCCAGAACCCCACCCACTTTGGCTCCCCTGCCTGCCCTTGACGCGACTGGGAACCTGTCAGTTGCGGCCAGAACCCCATGTCCTTAGCTCCACTGCCTGCCTCTGTTGGACCCAGTACCTGTAAGTCTGCGGCTAGAAGCCCAGCTCCTGGGCTCATTTCCCGCCCCAGATGGACCCGGAATGTGTCAGTCTGCCACTAGAACCCTAACTTCTTTGCTCCCCTGACTTGCCCCTAACTGGAGCAGGAACCTGTCAGTCTGCAGCCAGAACCCCACCCTCTAGTCTCTGCTGAGTGCTCCTGACAGGACCGGGCACCAGTCAGTCTGCGGCCAAAACTCCACCCCCTTAGCTCCCTTGCCTGACCATACCGGACCAGGAATCTGTCAGTCTGTGGCCAGAACCACACGTAGCTAACTCCCCTTCCTGGCGTCACTGGACCGAAACGTGTCACTCTGAGGCCAGAACCACCCTCCTTGGCTCCCCTGACCGCCACTGATGGGACCGGGAACCCGTCAGTCTGCAGCCAGAACCCCAACCCTTGAGGCTCCAGTGAGTCCCCCTGATGGGACTGGGATCCTTTCAGTCTGCGGACAGAACTCCACCCCTTAGCTCCCAGGCCTGCCCCTGACTAGACCAGGAACCTGTCAGTCTGTGGCCAGAACCCCACCTCCTTGGCTCCTCTGACTGTCCCTGACTGGACCAGGAACCTGTCAGTCTGTGGCCAGAACTCCACCCCTTAGCTCCCCTGCCTGCCCCTGACTGGACCTGGAATCTGTCAGTCAGTCTGCGGAAGGAACCCCATGTCCTTAGCTCCCTGCCTACTCCTGATGGGACCAGAGACCTGTCGTCATTCTGTGGCCAGAACCCCACCTCCGTAGGCTACGCTGCCCGCCCCTGACTGGGCCAGGAACTTGTGAGTCTGCAGCCAGAACCCCACCCCATCAGCACCCCTACCTACCCTCGATGGACCCGCAACTGTCACCTGTGGCCAGAACCCCACCTCCTTAGGCTCCCCTGCCTACCTGTGACGGGACTCGGAACCTGTCAGTCTCGACCAGAGCCTAACCTGCGTGGCTCCCCTGACTTTCCCTGAGGGGGCCAGGAACCTGTCACTCTGTAGCCAGAACCCCACCTCATTGGGCTGCCCTGACAGCAACGGGAACCTGTCAGCCTGTGGCCAGATCCCCATGTCCTCAGCTCCCCTGCCTGCCCCTGATAGACCTGAACCTGTCAGTCTGTGGCCAGAACCAACCTCCTTGGCTCCCCTGACTGCCCGCGATGGGACCAGGAACCTGTCATGCTGCTGCCAGAACCTTAGCCAGAACGCCTTAGCTTCCCTGCCTGGCCATATGGACCGGGAACCTGTCCATGTGCGGCCAGAACCCCACATGCTTAGCTCCCCGGCTTGTCCCTGACTAGACAGGGAACTGGTATGTCTGTGGCAGGAACACCATCCTCTTACACTACCCTGCCTGCCCCTGACTGGAACCAGAGCCTGTCATTCTGCGGCCAGAACCCCACCTCCTTGGCTCCCCTGACTGCCTCTTTCTGGCCTGAGAACCTGACAGTCGAGGACTACAACCCCACCTCTTGGATCCCCTGCCGGCCCTTGATGGAACTGGGAACCTGTCCGTCTGGGGCCAGAACCCCACCTCCTTGGCTCCCCTGCCTGCCGCTGATGGGACTGGTAGCTTGCCAGTCTAGGGCCAGAAACGCCGTCTTGGGCTCCCCTGCCTGCCCCTGACAGGACCGGGAACCTGTCAGTCTGCGGCAGGAACCCCAAGTCCTTAGCTCTCCTGCCTGCCCCTGACTGACCCAGAACCTGTCACTCTGCGACAGTTCCTGATCCAGTCAGGGGCACTCAGTGGATCCTAAGGGAGTGGTTTCTGGCTGCTGCAGACTGAGAGGTTCCCCATCCCATCAGGGACAGGCAGGGGTCTAAGGAGGTGTGGTTCTGGTCACAGTCTGACAGGTTCCTGGTCCTGTCATGGGCAGGCGAGGGAGCTAATGGCGTGGGGTTTGGGCCGCAGACCGACAGTTTCCCTGTCCAGTCAGGGGCAGGCAGGGAACCAAGAGGTGGGTTTCTGGCCGCAGACCAACAGGTTCCCATTCTCATCGGGGGCAGGCAGGGGAGCTAAGCAGGTGCAGTTCTGGCGGCAGACTGACAGGTTCCTGTGCCAGTCAGGGGCGGGCAGGGGAGCCCAGGAGGTGGGGTTCTGGCAGGAGACTGGCAGGTTCCGGGTGCCGTTAGGGGCGTCAGGAGAGCTAAGGGGCTGGGTTTTGATAGCAAACTGACAGATTTCTGGTTCAGTCAGTGGACCCGCGAGGGAGCGACAGGTGTGGGGTTCTGGCTGCAGACTGACAGGTTCCCTGTCTAGTCAGGGGTACTCAGTGGAGCTTCAGGGGGTGGGGTTATGGTGGCAGACTGACAGGTTCCTGGTCGTGAATGGATAGGCAGGGGAGCTAAGGGGGTGGAGTTCTGAACAGACTGAGGTTTCCCGGTCCCATCAGGGGCAGGCAGGGGAGCTGAGGATGTGGGGTTCTGGCCACAGACTGACGAGTTCACAGTCCTCTCAGGGGCATGCTGGGGAACTAACAAGGTGGGGTTCTATGTGCTGACTGACAGGTGTCCGGTCCTGTCAGGGGCACTCAGTGGAGCCTAAGAGGGTGGGGTTTCTGGCTGCAGCCTGACAGTATGGACGGCCCAGTATGGACAGGCAGGGGAACTAAGGACCCTGGTTTCCTGCCGCAGCCTGACAGTTCCAAGTACCGTCAGGGGCATGTGGGGAGCTGGCGAGTGGGGGTTCTAGATGCTAGCTAACAGGTTCCTCATCCAGTCAGGGGCATTCAGTGGATCCTAAGGGAGTGGGTTTCTGGCTGCAGACCGAGAGGTTCCCCGTCCCATCAGGGGCAGGCAGGGGAGCTAAGGGGGTGGGTTTCTGGCGGGAGACTGACAGGTTCCCCGTGCAGTCGAGAGCAGGCAGTGGAGCCTCAGGGGGTGGGGTTCTGGGCGCAGAATGACGAGTTCACAGCCAATGGCTCCCCCCGTCTCAGACGCGGGGACCAATCAGAAGCTGGGCGGGCGTGTGCTTCCTGTTTCAGCGGCTCGGGGCGGAAGTGGTGTTGAACCGCGATTCCACACATATCTCTCCTCTCTTTTTTTTTTTTTAAAAAACGCTCCTTGATCTAATTTTCCTGACCGAAATTATCATTTTGCTTCTATCATCTGTGGGCCATATGTCCTGGTTTCACACCGTCCAGCCACAGTAGGCTTGGACAGGGCGGAGCGGGGAGACTACAACTCCCGGAAGCCTCGCCGCCGACCTCGCCCTCCGTCTGGGCTGGACTCGCCTGGGTGACACGTCAGGCAGCCAATGGCTTCCCCCTGTCTCAGACCCGGGGGCCAATCACAGGCTGGGTTGGTGTGTGCGTCCTGTTTCTGCGACTCGGGGCGGACATGGTCTTGAACCCAGCTCACTTCTCTCTTTTCTTACTTTTACTTCATTTTATTTATTTTTTTATTTTATTTTTTGACAGGCAGAGTGGACAGTGAGAGAGAGAGACAGAGAGAAAGGTCTTCCTTGCCGTTGGTTCACCCTCCAATGGCCGCTGCGGCCGGCGCACCGCGCTGATGCGATGGCAGGAGCCAGGTGCTTTTCCTGGTCTCCCATGGGGTGCAGGGCCCAGGCACTTGGGCCATCCTCCACTGCACTCCCGGGCCACAGCAGAGAGCTGGCCTGGAAGAGGGGCAACCGGGACAGAATCCGGCGCCCCGACCGGGACTAGAACCCGGTGTGCCGGCGCCGCTAGGCGGAGGATTAGCCTAGTGAGCTGCGGCGCCGGCCTATTACCTACATCTTTAGAATCCTACCTGATAAAGGCAAAACAGAAGAAGAGGGCTGGTTGTTAACCATATCCGTAACTTACCTCCTGCCTTTTGTTCTTTGGCTGTAGGACACATTTCATGATTTTATTTTCATTTCATTCACACCACTTTTTTTAAAATTGACAATTATCCCGGTTTATTTTAAATAAGCAGAAAATTCCAAATGGCCTTTAAGATGACTGTGGTTTGCTTTCATGCTTACTTATAGTTTCCACTAAAAAAGTACCAATCTCTGGCAGGAAAAACATGTCATCCTACCTGTAGATAAGGACAGCAGGAATAAGCCCAACATTTTTCTTTTTCAAAAGCTGTGACATAGGCCTGGGGCTGTGGTGTTAGCACGTTAAGCCTCTGCCTGTGGCGCCGGCATCCCGTATGGGCGCGGGTTCGAGTCCCAGCTGCTCCACTTCCGATCCAGCTCTCTGCTGTGGCCTGGGAAAGCAGTGGAAGATGGCCCAAGTCCTTGGGACCCTGCACCCGCGTGGGAGACTCAGAAGAAGCTCCTGGCACCTGGCTTTGGATCAGTCCAGCTCTGGTGGTTGTGACCATCTGGGGAGTGAACCAGTGGATGGATGGAACCTGTGGGGAGCAACTCGGACTAGACTGTTACTGGAATTAAGACTTATTCTATGCATCTGCTCTCCCACAATATGGCGCTGGGAGAGAAGAAAACAGCTTCTACACAGCTGCCTCCAGTTCAGCCAATAAACTGTAGGACTTGCTCCTGATTGGAGGAGAGCAGCGTACTCGGCGTGTGGGCAGACGAGTTAGGATTGGCGGAGGAGGACTATAAAGGAGGAGAGAGACGGCATGCACCAGGAACATCTAAGAGGAACATCTAAGGGGAACATCTAAGGGGAACACCTGTGCAGCCCCCAGAGAGCCGGCCGGCGGTGTGCCACCCCCCTGCGGAAGTGGGGAATGTGGCAGGGGGAACTGCCCTTCCACGGAGGTGGAAGGGACAGTAGCCAACCCGGGAAGAACCAGCAGCAAACCCGGGGAGGGCCGAGCAGACGAAAGAACAGCGCAGGGTCCTGTGTCATTCCTCCACGAAGAGGGGGAGCGACAGAACACCCCCCGTAACTCTGCCTCTCAAATCAATCAATCAATCTTATGTCCACAACAGCCAGGGCTGGGCTAGGCTGAAGCCAGGAGAGTGGAACTCCATTGGGGTCTTCCACGTGGGTGGCAGGGACCCAAGGACTTGGGCCACCACCTGCTGCCTTCCCAGGAGTGTTAGCAGAAGCTGGAATGGACGTGGAGGCGGGACTAGAACTGGCATCCTGAAACAGAATGTGGGTGTCCCCTGGGCACTCCGGCTTTGGCCTGGCCCAGCCCTGTATATTGTGTGCATTTGGGGGGTGGACCAGTAACCAGCAGAGAGCAGATTCCCCCCCACTCTGCTGTTGCTCTGCCTTTCAAGTAGATGAAGCCAAACATGCTTTTAAAAATTCATTGAGGCCGGTGCCGCGGCTCACTAGGCTAATCCTCTGCCTTGCGGCGCCGGCACACCGGGTTCTAGTCCCGGTCGTGGCGCCGGATTCTGTCCCGGTTGCCCCTCTTCCAGGCCAGCTCTCTGCTGTGGCCAGGGAGAGCAGTGGAGGATGGCCCAAGTGCTTGGCCCCTGCACCCTATGGGAGACCAGGAGAAGCACCTGGCTCCCGCCATCGGATTGGCACAGCTCCCGCCACGGCGGCCATCTTGGAAGGTAAACCAACGGCAAAGGAAGACCTTTCTCTCTGTCTCTCTCTCTCACTGTCCACTCTGCCTGTGAAAAAAAAATTCATAGAAAATGGAATTTTGGTGCAAAAAAAGATTGAAGTCCATGTGTAGTTTTTTCACAATCCTTTTTCCATAAATTTTTTTGAAGGTCCCTTGAACTCAAACAAGTCTAGAAGCTAACACAACGGAAACGTTACATCACCGTTCCCAGCCTTAGGGCCGGATTTGGAATATTACCTGTGCCCCAAACGAGGAGCTATAAAACAGCTTTACATATCGGGGAAGAAAGAGTGCAAATGTCGGGGCAGAAGGGAGGGATGAGGAGACAGAGGCGCGCACTCACGTCGCTCTTCTCGGTGCTTCTCCGTCGTCGCGAAGTACCGGCGCAGCTCCTCGGTGATCTCCATGTTGCTCAGGTCGCATTCCACCTCCACATCCGACTCAGACTCCAGCTCCTCCTCCTCCTCCTCCTCCTCGGACACAGTCTGGTCTTTTCTCATGGACACCTGCATGCTACCGCTGTCATGTGGAAGCCGCCCATACCTTTCACGAGGTAAGAGAATTTTTTTGGAGAATTTTTCCCAGGTGTTCTAGAATGTACCAGAACATCACCAAGTGAGTCTGGGGGGATTCTGGGATACAGGTCTGAGTAGAAGTTTCCCGGCTGGGTGTGACGGGCGTCCTGGTGCCGGCCTGGCCCTGCGGACATTGACGTGACATCCCGCGCCCACCGGGGCTGCGGAAACTTCCAGCACATCAGCAGAGGGTCTCAGACCCCCCAGGACGCTCGCTGGGTTCTCTGGAACATACTGGAACATTCTACAACATTCCAAGACCCCAAAGACACTCACCAAGCGGTCCAGGGCTTCCTACGAACATTCTAGAAAATTCTACGTCATCCGCCAGTATTCCTGAACACTCCAAGACCAGGCGCTCTAGAATACTCTAAGGCCCCGAGGACGTGCACCGGGCTCTCTGGACGTGTTCTAGAACGTTCCGGAACATTCCACAGAATTCCTCGCAATTTAAGGACATTTCCTGGGCATTCTAGAACATTCTGGAATCCTGGAAACACCCACCAGGTGTTCTGGAAAATTCCAAGGCCCAAGAACGCACGACAGACTCTCCCAGAATTCCCTGGGAGCACTGACCGTTCCGGAACGTCCCTGGTGTCCATCAGGATGTTTGCACAACCTTCGGCCCCGCCAACTCCTCCCCCAGCCCTGGCAATAAATAGACGCCGGGTCCCCGCCGGCTCAGACGACGACGAAGACGATGGTGATGAAGATGACGGTGACGAAGGCTCTCCTCCTCGCCCTCACGGTGGGCGTGGCCTGTGCGGACGTCGACCCCGCCCAGGTATCATTAATTTGCATCATTAGTTCCCAGTATTAATTCTCGTTATGAATTCATATCATTTCTTCACATCATTACTTCGCATCACTAATTCGCATCACTACTTCGCGTCGTTTCTTCAGCCGTATCATTAATTCGCGTCATTTCTTCACCTCCCCAGCTCTCCGGGCCCTGGCGCACCTCCGCCATGGCCTCCGACAACCTGGAAATGATCCTGAAGGATGGGCCACTCCCGATGCTGTTCCGCGAGATGGAGTGCAACGAGGACTGCAACGCCCTGAACGTCTTCTTCTACGTCAAGTGAGAGGCGGGGCCAGGGGAGACAAGCCGAGGCCAGAGACAGAGAGCCAGGGGGGAGCAATCAAGCCCAGAGAGCGGGGAAGACAGGCGCCGCCAAGCCCAATCGATCCCAGAGAGAGAGAGAGAGAGAGAGAGAGAGAGAGCAGGCCAGGGCGACCAGCCGAGCCCAGAGAGAGAGAGAGCAGACAGAAGTAGTTGAGCCCAGAGTCAAAGAGCAAGCTAGGGGGGACCAGCCGAGCCCAGGGAGAGTGAGCAGACAGGAGTAGTTGAGCCCAGAGTCAGAGAGCATGTGGGCTAGAGGGGAGTAATGGAGCTGAGAGTGAGCAGACAGGACCAGCCGATCCCAGAGTCAAAGAGCAGGCCATGGTGGACCAGCCGAGCCCAGAGAGAGAAAGAGTAGACAGACAGGAGCAGTTGAGCCCAGAGTCAGAGAGCAGGTGGGCTAGAGGGGAGTAATGGAGCTGAGAGTGAGCAGACAGGACCAGCCGATCCCAGAGTCAAAGAGCAGGCCATGGTGGACCAGGCGAGCCCAGAGGGAGAGCAGACAGGAGCAGTTGAGCCCACAGCGAGCGGCCATGTTCCCGGTCTCTCCTTCAGGAAGAACAAGGTATGCACCCCGCACAGGGTTGTGGCCCAGAAGAACGCAGACGGCATCTACACCACTGACTGTGAGTACAGAGCATTTCGGAAAGTTCCAGACAATTCCAGATGACCCCAGGGAATGTCCGGTGTGTTCCAGAATGTTCGAGAATGTTCCCAGAAATGTTCCAGGATGCTGCAAATGTCCCAGAATGCTCCAGTTCCTCAATGTTCTAGAATGTTCCAGAATGCGCTAGAATGTCCCAGCATGCCCCGGCACATCCAGAACACCCACCTCTCTCCCTACAGTCGAGGGCCAGACCTCCTTCCAGTTCCACGAATTGGATCCCGTTAGGCAAATCGTCTTCATCAATAACATGGGGTCCAAAGGCAAGACCAGCCGCCTCAGCTTCCTTGTGGGTGAGCCCCCCTCACACACACATGTACACTGCCGGTGCCCGCTAGGGATACGCTCCACGACCCGAGAGTCTGAGCCCGACTGTATATGGGGAAAGGGGGGCTGCATGGCCAGGCATATACAGTCGGTGCCCACTGGATAAAGCGAGTGTATACAGTCAGTGCCCACTAGACATGGTGGGCATATACAGTCGGTGCCCACTAACGCTAGCATATACAGTTGGCGCTCGCTAGATGGGGTGAGTGGATACAGCCACTAAAGCGAGTGTATGCAGTAGGCTCACACTAAAGCGAGCGTACTCAGTCGGCGCCCACTCTTGCCACAGTCGAATTGAGAATCATAAACGACGACCCGCCGGAGGACTACGCGAGGCTCACGGAGCAGAATGGGATCCCGCGGAAGTACATCCGGTGTGTGGCCGACACAGGTGAGGCTTCGGCGGCTTCCGGGCTGACTCGGCGCTGACTCGGCGCTGACTCGGCTTTCCTCCCTCTCCAACAGACACCTGTCCACCCTGAGGACGCCTCCCTTGGAGAAGGTGCCAGAACGTTCTAGACCATTCCAGAACCGCCCCTGATCGCCTCACCATCTCCTCCCACCTGCGAATGCGCTAGCATGCTCCGGAACATTCTAGAACGTTCTGGATTGATCCAAGATGGTCTGGATTGTTCCAGAATTTCTAGAAAGCTCCGGAACATTCTAGAATCGGCTGTCCCCGGCTTTCTCTGCTTCCTGTTCATGGAATAAACTCATCCCAGGCACAGTCCCAGTCGTTTATTTTAAACGATTTTTATTGTTACGTCAAAAGACAGAGTGAGCTGGTGGAGGAACCCAGGGGCTACCTCCGGGTCTTCCTGCACTGTCAGTCACCGTTCACTGACAAGGGGGTGGGCTCTGTCATCTGGTGGCTGTCAATCAGCCCTGAGTGACACTGGGGGGGTTCTCCCCGACTCCACTGGCAGCCAGTCACACTCCACCAGGATCCCAGGGCCACATCCGGGTCCCCATGGCCACATCCGGGTCTCCAGGGCAATATCCGGCTCCCCAGGGCTCCACTCATGTCAGCAGTGACACATCCAGGTCCCCAGGGACACATCCTGGTCCCCAGGGCCACATCCGGGTCTAAGTGCTCCATGCAGGTCTCTGGGCTCCATCTGGGTCCCTAGGGCTCCATCCGGATCTCTGGGCTCCATCCGGGACTCCTGGCTCCATCCAAGTCTCTGGGCTCCATACAGGTCTCTGGGCTCCATCGGGGTCTCTGGTCTCCATCTGTATCTCTGGGCTCCATCTGGATCCCTAAGGAAACATCCTGGTCCCTAAGGCTCCATCCGGGTCTCTGTGCTCCTTCAGGGTCACTAAGGCTACATCCGGGTCCTTAAGGTTCCTTCCGAGTCCTTAAGGCTCCATCCGAGTCTCTGGGCTCCATCCAGGTCTCTGGACCACATCCGGGTCTCTGGGCTCCATCCGGGTTTCGGGGCTCCAACCGTGTCCCTAAGGCTGCATCCAGTCTCTGGGCTCCATCCGAGTCTCTGGGCTCCATCCCAGTCTCTGGGCTCCACCCCGATCTGCAGGGCCACATCCAGGTCCCCAGGGCCACATCCGGGTCTCCAGGGCCACATCCGGTTCCCCAGGGCTCCATCCGGGTCTCCAGGGCCACATCCGGGTCCCCAGGGCCACACCAGGGTCTCCAGGGCCACACCAGGGTCCAGGGCCACATCCGGATCTCCAGGGCTCCCTCCAGGGCTATATCTGGGTCCCAGGGCTCCACCCGGGTCTCTGGGCTCTCTCCAGGTCTCTGAGCTACACCCGGGTCCCTAAGGCTCCATCCTGGTCTCTGGGCTCCATCCTGGTCTATGGGCTCCGTCCGAGTCTCTGGGCTCCATCCAGGTCCCTAAGACTCCATCCGCATCCCTAAGGCTCCATGCGGGTCTCTGGGCTCCATCCAGGTCCCTAAGGATCCATCCGGGACTCCTGGCTCCATCCAAGTCCCTAAGGCTCCATCCGTATCTCTGGGCTCCATCCAGGTCTCTGGGCTCCATCCAAGTCTCTGGGCTCCATCCGGGTCCCTAAGGCTCCATCCAGTTCCCTAAGGTTCTTCCGAGTCTCTGGGCTCCATCTGGGTCCCTAAGGCTCCATCCGGGTCCATAAGGCTCCATCCGGGTCTTTGGGCTCCATGCGAGTCTCTGGGCTCCATCCGAGTCTCAAGGCTCCATCCATATCTCTGAGCTCCATCTGGGTCCCTAAGGCTCCATCCAGGTCTCTGGGCTCCATCCGGGTCTCTGGGCTCCATCCGGGTCCCTAAGGCTCCATCCAGATCTCTGGGCTCCATCCGGGTCCCTAAGACTCCATCGGGGTCCCTAAGGCTCTATCCGGTCTCTCGGCTCAATCTGACTCTGGGCTCCATCCGGGTCTCTGAGCTCCATCCGGGTCTCCAGGGCCACATTGGGTCTCCCAGGGCTCCACATACGGGACCCAGGGCCACATCCGGTTCCCCAAGGGACATATCGGGGTCCCCAGGGCCACATCCAGGTGTCTCGGGCCATTACCGGTTCTCCAGGGCCACAACCGGGTCTAGGGCCACATCCAGGTCTCCAGGGCTCCATCCAGGTCTCCAGGAACATCTGGGTCTCCAGGGCCACATCAGCATGATCAGGGCCACATCCAGGTCTCTAGGGCTCTCTCCAGGGCCACATCCAGGTCTCCATCACTACATCCAGCTCTCTATGGCGCCATCCGGGTCTCCAAGGTCACATCCGGATCTCTAGGGCCACATACGGGCTCCCAGGGCCACATCCGGGTCCTCAGAGTCACATGGGGGTCTCCAGGGCCACACCCGGGTCTCTAGGGCCACATCTGGGTCTCCCAGGGCTCCATCCGGGTCCCCCAGGTCCATATCCGGGTTCCCAAGTCCACATTGGGGTCTCCCAGGGCTCCATCCAGGTCCACATCAGGTCCCCAGGGCCACATCTGGTTCTCCCAGGGCCACATTCGGGTCTCCACGTCCACACCCGGGTCCCAGGGCCACATCCAGGTCCCTAGGGCCATATCCGGGTCTCCAGGGCTCCATCCAGGTCTCTAAGGCTTTATCCAAGTCTCTGGGTTCCATCAGAGTCTCTGGGCTCCGTCCGTATCTCTGGGCTCCATCCGGGTTCCTAAGACTCCATCCGGTCTCTGGGCTCCATCCGAGCCCCTAATGCTCTATCTCACTCTCTGGGCTCCATCCAAGTCTCTGGGTTCCATCCGGATTCCTAAGGCTCCATCCGGGTCTCTGGGCTCCATTTGAGCCCCTAAGGCTCTATCTCACTCTCTGGGCTCCATCCAAGTCTCTAGGCTCCATCCGGATCTCTGGGCTCCATCCAAGTCTCTGGGCTCCATCCGGGTCTCTGGGCTCCATCCGGGTCTCTGGGCTCCATCCAAGTCTCTGGACTCCATCGGAGTCTCTGGGCTTCACCCGGGTTCCAGGGCCACATCCGGATGCTCAGGGCCACATCCAGGTCTCTAGGGTTCTCTCCATGGCCACATCCGGGTCTCCAGGGCACCATCCGGGTCTCCAGGGTCACTCTGGGTCTCCAGGGCCCAATACGGGATCCCAGGGCCACATCCGGGTCCCCAGAGTCACATGGGGCTCTCTAGGGCCACACCCGGGTCTCTAGGGCCACATCCAGGTCCCTAGGGCCACTTCCGTGCCTCCAGGTCCACACCCGGGTCTCCAGAGCCACATCCGGGTCTCCATCGCTACATCCGGGTCTCCCAGGGCTCCATCCGGGTCCCCCAGGTCCACATCCGGGTTCCCAAGTCCACATCCGGGTCTCCCAGGGCTCCATCCAGGTCCACATAAGGTCTCCAGGGCCACATCCGGTTCTCCCAGGGCCACATCCGGGTTCCCAGGTCCACACCCGGGTCCCAGGGCCACATCCAGGTCCCTAGGGCCACATCCGGGTCTCCAGGGCCGCAACCGGCTCTCCAGGGACACATCTCGATCCCCCAGGGCCACATCCGGGTCTCCAGGGCTCACTCAAGGGCCACATCTTGGTCCCAGGGCTCCACCCAGGTCTCCAGGGCCACATCCGGGTCTCCTGGGCCACATCCGGATCTCAAGGGCTACATTGGGGTCTCCAGGGCCACATCCGGGTCTCCAGGGCCACATCCAGGTCTTCAGGGCTCCCTCCAGGGCCACTTCTGTGCCCCAAGGCTCCACCCGGTTCTCCACGGACACATCCGGGTCCCCAGGGCCACATCCAGGTCTCCCAGGGCTCCACTCGGTTCCCCAGGTCCACACCTGGGTCTCCAGTGCCCCATCGGGTCTCCAGGGCCACATCCAGGTCTCCAGGGCCACATCCAGGTCTCCAGGGCCACATCCGGGTCCCCAGGGCCACATCCCGGGTCCCCAGGGCCACATCTGGGTCTCCCAGGGCTCCACCTGGGTCCCCCAGGCCCACATCCAGGTCCCCCAGGGCCACATCTAGGTCTTCCAGGGCTCCACCTGGGTCCCCAGGGCCACATCCGCATCCCCAGGGCCCCACCCAGGTTTCCAGGGCCACACCAGGGTCTCCAGGTCCACACTCTGGTCTCCAGTGCCCCATTGGGTCCTCAGGGTCACATCCAGGTCTCCAGGGACACATCCGGGTCCCCAGGGCCATATCCGGGTACCCAGGGCCACATCCCAGTGTCCAGAGCCACATCCAGGTCTCCCAGGGTCACATCAGGGTGTCTAGCGCCACATCCGGATCTCCAGGGCTACATCCAGGTCTCCAGGGCCACATCCGGATCTCCAGGGTGACATCTGGGTCTCATGGGCCACATCCGGGTCTGCAGAGCCACGTCCTGGTCTCCAGGGCCACATCTGGGTCTCTAGGTCCACATCCGGGTTTCTAGGGACACATCTGGGTCTCCAGAGCTCCATGCAGGGCCCCACCCCGGTCTCCAGGGCCACATTGGGGTATCCAGGGCCACATCCAGGTCCCCAGGGCCACATTGTGGTATCCCAGGGCCACATCCGGGTCTCCAGGGCCACAACCGGATTTCAAGGGCCACATTCGGTCCCCAGAGTCACATCCATGTCCCTAGGGCACCATCCGGCTCTCCAGGGCCACACCCGGGTCTCCAGGGCCACTTCCGGCCCCAGGGCAATATCTGATTGTGTAGAGCCACATCAGGGATCCCAGGGTCACATCTGGGTGACTAGGGCCACATCCGGATCTCCAGGGCCGCATCCGGGTCTCTAGGGTACCATCCGGGTCTCCAGGACCACAGCCGGTTCTCTAGGGTTCCCTCCAGGTCCCCACCCATGTAACCAGGGCCACATCGGGGTCTCCAGGGCCACATCGGGGTCTCCAGGGCCTCACCCATGTCTCCAGGGCCACACCCGGATCTCCAGGGCCACATCCAGGTCTCTAGGGCTCCATCTGGGTCTCCAGGAACACATCTGGGTCTCTAGGGCCATATCCGAGTCACCAAGGCTCCCTCCAGGGCCCCACCCGGGTCTCCAGGGCCACATCGGGGTCTCAGGGGCACACTCGGGTCTCCAGGGCCACATCCGGGTCCCCAGGGCCACATCCGGATGTCTAGTGTCACATCCGGATCCCCAGGGCTCCATCCAGGTTTCCAGGGCCACATCTCGATCCCAGGGCTCCACCCGGGTCTCCAGGGCCACATCCGGGTCTCCAGGGCCACATCTGGGTCTTTAGGGATCCCTACAGGGCCACATCCGGGACCCCAGGGCCACATCCGGGTCTCTAGGGCCACATCCGGGTCTCCTAGGGCTCCACCCGGGTTTCTAGGGACACATCCGGATCCCCAGGTCCACATCCGCGTCCCCAGGGCCACACCTGAGTCTCCAGGGCCACACCCGGGTCTCCAGTGCCCCATCGGGTCCTCAGGGCCACATCCGGGTCTCCATGGCCACATCCAGGTCCCCAGGGCTCCTTCCGGGTCTCCAGGGCCACATCCCCGTCTCTAGGGCCACATCCGGATCCCCAGGGCTCCATCTGGGTGTCCAGGGCCACATCCAGGTCTCCATGGCAATATCCAAGTCTCCAGGGACACATCAATGTCTTAGGGCCATATCTGGTGCTTCAGGGCCACGTCCTGGTCTCCAGGGCCACATCCGGGTCTTCAGGGCGCCATCCAGGGCCACTTCTGTGTCCCAGGGCTCCAACCGGTTCTCCAGGGGCACATTTGTGTCTCCAGGGCCACATCTGGGTCCCCAGGGCCACATCCAGGTCTCCCACGGCTCCAACCGGGTCCCCAGGGCCACATCCGCGTCCCCAGGGCCCCACCTGGGTCTCCAGGGCCACATCGGGGTCTCCAGTGCCCCATCAGGTCCCCAGGGCCACATCCGGGTCCCCTGGCCACACCCGAGTCCCCAGGGCTCCACCCGGGTCTCTAGGGACACATCCGGGTACCCAGGGCTCCTTCTGGGTCTCCAGGGCTACATCCCCATCTCTAGGGCCACATCCGTGTCTCCAGGGCCACATCCGGGTCCCCAGGGCCACATCCGGGTCCCCCAGGGCCACATCTGTGTCTCTAGGGCCACATCCGGGTCCCCAGGGCAGCATCCGAGTCCCCAGGGCTCCATCTGGGTGTCCAGGGCCACATCCAGGTCTCCATGGCCAGATCTGAGTCTCCAGGGACACATCGGGGTCTTAGGGCCATATCCGGTTCCTCAGGGCCACATCTGGGTCTCTGGGCTCCATCCGGGTTTCTGGGCTCCATCCGAGTCTCTGGGCTCCATCCGGGTCTTTGGGCTCCATCTGGGTCTGGGCTCCATTTAGGTCCCTGGGCTCCATTCAGGTCTCTGGGCCACATCCGGGTCTCTGGGCTCAACCCGGGTCTCCGGGCCACATCCAGATCTCCAGGGGCACATCCAGGTCTCCAGGGCCACATCCAGGTCTCCAAGGGCCACATTCGGTCCCCAGAGTCACATCCATGTCCCTAGGGCACCATCCGGATCTCCAGGACCACATCCGGGTCTCCAGTGCCACATCCGGGTCTCTAGGGCCACAACTGGGTCTCCAGGGCTCCCTCCAGGGCCCCACCCGTGTCTCCAGGGCCACATAGGGGTCTCAGGGGCACACCCAGGTCTCTAGGGCCACATAGGGGTCTCAGGGGCAAACCCGGGTCTCTAGGGCCACATCAGGGTCTCCAGGGCCACATCCGGATCTCCAGGGCCACATCCGGGTCTCCACGGTCATATCAGGTCCCCAGGGCTCCATCCAGGTTTCCAGGGCCACATCCTGGTCCCCATGTAAAAATCCGGGTCTCCAGGGCCACATCTGAATCCCAGGGCTACACCTGGGTCTCCAGGGCCACATTTGGGTCTCCAGGACCGCATCCGGGTTTCCCAGGGCCACATCCGAGTCTCCAGGGCCACATCTGGCTCCCCAGGGCTCCACCCGGCTCTCCACAGCCACATCCAGGTCTCCAGGGCTCCCTCCAGTGCTAAAACTGGGTCCCAGGGCTCCATCCAAATCTCTGGACTCCATCCAGGTCTCTGGGCTCCATCCGGGTCTCTGGGCTCCATCCTGATCCCTAAGACTCCATCCGGGTCCGCAGGGCCACATCCGGGTCTCCAGGGCCACATCCAGTTCCCCAGGGCTCCATCCGGGCCTCCAGGCCACATCCGGGTCCCCCAGGGCCACATCGTGGTGTCTAGGGCAACCTCCGGGTCTCCATGACCACATCTGGGTCTCCAGGGCTCCCTCCAGGGCCACATCTGCGTCCCAGGGCTCCACCCGGGTCCAGGGCTGCATCCGGGTCCCCAGAGCCACATCCAGGTCTTCATGGCCACATCTGGGTCCCCAGGGCCACATCGGTCTCCCAGGGCTCCACCTGGGTTTCCCAGGGCCACATCTGGGTCCGCAGGGCCACACCCAGGTCTCCAGGGCCACACCCGGGTCTCCAGGACCACACCAGCGTCCAGGGCCACATCCGGATCTCCAGGGCTCCCTCCAGGGCCATATCTGGGTCCCAGAGCTCCACCCGGGGCCCAAGGGCCACATCCGAGTCCCCATAGCCACTTTCCGGTTCTCCAGGGCCACTTCCGGGTCCCCAGGGCCACATCTGGGTCTTCAGGACCACATCCAGTTCTCTGGGATACATCTGGGTCTCTGGGCTCCATCCGAGTCTCTGGGCTCCATCCGGGTCTCTGGGCCACATCTGGGTCCCTAAGGTTCCATCCACTCCCTAAGGCTCCATTCGGGTCTCTGGGCTCCATCCGGGTCCCTAAGGCTCGATCTGAGTCTATGGGCTCCATTCGAGTCTCTGGGCTCCATCCGGGTTTATGGGCTTCATCCTGGTCTCTGGGCTCCATCCCGATCCGTAAGGCTCCATCCGGGTCCCTAAGGCTCCAACCGGGTCCGTAAGGCTCTATCCGGGTCCCTAAGGCACCATCTGGGTCTCTGGGCTCCATCCCGATCCCTAAGGCTCCATCCGGGTCCCTAAGGCTCCAACCGGGTCCGTAAGGCTCTATGCGGGTCCCTAAGGCACCATCTGGGTATCTGGGCTCCATCCCGATCCCTAAGGCTCCATCCGGGTCCCTAAGGCTCCAACCGGGTCCGTAAGGCTCTATCCGGGTCCCTAAGGCACCATCCGGGTCTCTGGGCTCCATCCAAGTCTCTGGGCTCCATCCGGGTCCCTAAGGCTCCATTCGGGTCCCTAAGGCTCCATCCGAGTCTCTGGGCTCCATCCGGGTCTCTGGGCTCCATTAGGGTCCCTAAGGATCCATCTGGGACCCTAAGACTCCATCCGGGTTTCTGGGCTCCATCCAGGTCCCTAAGGCTCCATCCAGATCCCTAAGGCTCCATTCTGGTAACTGGGCTCAATCCGGGTCGCTAAGGATCCATTCCGGTCTCTGTGCTCCACCCGGGTCTCCAGGGCCACATCTGGGTCACTGCACTCCATCTGGGTCTCTGGGCTCCATTAGAGTCTCTGGGCTCCATCCAGGTCTCTGGGCCCCATCTGAGTCTCTGGGCTCTATCCGGGTCTCTGGGCCACATCGGGCTCTCTGAGCTCCATCCGGGTCACTGGGCTCCATCCGGGTCTCTGGGCCACATCGGGGTCACTGGGCTCCATCCGGGTCTCTGGGCTGCATCCGGGTCTCTGGGCACCATTCGAATCTCTGGACTCCATCCGATGCTCTGGGCTCCATCCGGGTTCTTAAGGCTCCATCTTGTGTATAAGGCTCCCTCCGAGTCTCTAGGATCACTCCAGGTTCCTAAGGCTCCATCGAGGTCTCTGGGCTCCACCAGGGTCTCCGGGCCACATCCGAGTCCCCATTGCCACATCCGGGTCCCCAGGGCCACCTCCAGGTCTCTGGATTCCATCGGGTTCTCTGGGCTCCATCCGAGTCTCTGGGCTGCATCCGGGTCTCTTGGCTCCTTCCGGGTACCTAAGGCTCCATCCGAGTCTCTGACCTCCATCCGGGTCCCTAAGACTCCATCCGAATTCCTAAGGCTCTATCTGGGTTCCTAAGGCTCCATCCGAGTCTATGGATTCCCTCCGGCTTACACAGAGCCGGGCGGGGATACTACACCTCCCCGAAGCCTCAGCGGCGGCGGCGACGCTCTACGTGTGGGCTGTACTGGCCTGAGTGACAGGTAGCCGACCCAATGGCTTCCCCGGTCTCAGACTCCGGACCACTCAGACGTGGGGTGGGTGTGTGCTTCCTGTTTCGGAGGCGTCTGCTCGGGGCGGAAATGGTGTGGAAAGGAACCGTGTTTCAACCCAGCTGTCTTCTTTCTCTTCTTTGAAAAAAAGCTGTGAGGCCTAATTTTCCTGACCTGAGCTATCATTTTCCTTTTATCATCTGTGGGCCATATTTCCTGGTTTCACATTGCCCAGCCACCCTCTGCTTGGACAGGGTGGACCGGGGAGACTACAACTCCCCAAAGCCTCAGCGGCAGGGCGCTCTGCGGCTGGGCTCGTCTGAGTGACAGGTCGGGCAGCCATTGGCTTCACGCGGTCTCAGACTCCGTTGCCAATCAGATGCTGAGTGGTTGTGTCGCCCTGTTTCTGCGGCTCGGGGCGGAAATGGTGTGGAAAGGAACCGCCTCGAGCCACGCCCCTCGCGGTTCCTGACTGGACGCGGGAAGTGACGTCTGCGCGCACCACGCGGCAGTCGTCCCGCCCATGTCCAGCTCGGACCGGACGGGGCAGCTTCGGGTCTGTGTCCCGCACGTCCCTGGCAGCCCCTGAGAGGGCGCGTACCCGCCTGTCCGTCCGCCAGAACCTCGCCCTGTAGCTTGGCCCTGCCTGCCCTTGTCTGGGAGGAGGAACGCGCAGTAGGAGCCCAGAACCTGTCTTCTGCGACGCTGCCTGCCCGCGCCCAGCACGGGCGGGACAGGCCGGACTGTTCCTCCTCATCCAGCAGAGCCAGTCAGGGCCGGGCAGAGGGCGAGGTTCTGAACCGAGACCTGCGCCTCACTCGTCCAGGGAGGCCGGGCAGCCACCGGCGAGGAAGGAGGTGGCGTTCTGAGCGCGCACTGCAAAAAGTCATTAGCGGCAGTGCAGAGGGCGGGAGGAGGCGCCCTCCGGCAGCTTCCGGGTCGCGTTAGGGGCAGCAGGAGCGCTAAGGGGGTGGGGTTTAGGCGGGAGACTGACAGATTCCCGGTCCAATCAGGGGCAGGCAGGGGAGCTAAGGGGGTGGGTTTCTGGCGGGAGACTGACAGGATCCCGGTCCAGTCAGGGGCAGGCAGCACCGCCAAGGGGGTGGGGTTTAGGCGGGAGACTGACAGGTTCCCCGTCCAGTCAGGGGCAGAAGGAGCGCCAAGGGGGTGGGGTTTAGGCGGGAGAGTGACAGGATCCCCGTCCAGTCAGGGGCAGAAATAGCGCCAAGAGGGTGGGGTTTAGGCGGGAGAGTGACAGGTTCCCCGTCCACAGGGGCAGTAATAGCGCCAAGAGGGTGGGGTTTAGGCGGGAGACTGACAAGTTCCCCGTCCAGTCAGGTGCAGGAAGGGGAGCGCTAAAGGGGTGGGGTTTAGGCGGGAGACTGACAGGTTCCCCGTCCACTCAGGGGCAGAAGGAGCGCCGAGGGGGTGGGGTTTACTCTCTTTTCTTGAAAATAAAAGCTCTATGATCTAATTTTCCTGACCTAAGTTATCATTTTTCTTTTATCATCTGTGGGCCATATTCCCTGGTTTCACATTGTCCAGCCACGCTCGGCTTGCACAGAGCGGGGCGGGGAGACTACAACTCCCGGAAGCCTCAGCGGCGCCGGCGACGCTCTACGTGTGGGCTGTACTGGCCTGAGTGACAGGTAGCCGACCCAATGGCTTTCCCGGTCTCAGACTCCGAACCGCTCAGACGCGGGGTGGGTGTGTGCTTCCTGTTTCGGAGGCGTCTGCTCGGGGCGGAAATTCTATATGTAAGAGCTGAGAAAGCTTTCTTTTCTTTCAAAAAAAAAAAAAAAAGCTCTGAGGCCTAATTTTCCTGACCTAAATTATCATTTTTCTTTTATCATCTGTGGGCCATATTTCCTGGTTTCACATTGTCCAGCCACCCTCTGCTTGGACAGGGTGGACCGGGGAGACTACAACTCCCCAAAGCCTCAGCGGCAGGGCGCTCTGCGGCTGGGCTCGTCTGAGTGACAGGTCGGGCAGCCATTGGCTTCACGCGGTCTCAGACTCCGTTGCCAATCAGATGCTGAGTGGTTGTGTCGCCCTGTTTCTGCGGCTCGGGGCGGAAATGGTGTGGAAAGGAACCGCCTCGAGCCACGCCCCTCGCGGTTCCTGACTGGACGCGGGAAGTGACGTCTGCGCGCACCACGCGGCAGTCGTCCCGCCCATGTCCAGCTCGGACCGGACGGGGCAGCTTCGGGTCTGTGTCCCGCACGTCCCTGGCAGCCCCTGAGAGGGCGCGTGCCCGCCTGTCCGTCCGCCAGAACCTCGCCCTGTAGCTTGGCCCTGCCTGCCCTTGTCTGGGAGGAGGAATGCGCAGGAGGAGCCCAGAACCTGTCTTCTGCGACGCTGCCTGCCCGCGCCCAGCACGGGCGGGACAGGCCGGACTGTTCCTCCTCATCCAGCAGAGCCAGTCAGGGCCGGGCAGAGGGCGAGGTTCTGAACCGAGACCTGCGCCTCACTCGTCCAGGGAGGCCAGGCAGCCACCGGCGAGGAAGGAGGTGGCGTTCTGAGCGCGCACTGGAAAAAGTCATTAGCGGCAGTGCAGAGGGCGGGAGGAGGCGCCCTCCGGCAGCTTCCGGGTCGCGTTAGGGGCAGCAGGAGCGCTGAGGGGGTGGGGTGCTGGCGGGAGACTGACAGATTCCCCGTCCAGTCAGGGGCAGAAGGAGCGCCAAGGGGGTAGGGTGCTGGCGGGAGACTGACAGGATCCCGGTCCAGTCAGGGGCAGGCAGCACCGCCAAGGGGGTGGGGTTTAGGCGGGAGACTGACAGGTTCCCGGTCCAGTCAGGGGCAGAAGGAGCGCCAAGGGGGTGGGGTTTAGGCGGGAGAGTGACAGGATCCCGGTCCAATCAGGGGCAGGCAGCACCGCCAAGGGGGTGGGGTTTAGGCGGGAGACTGACAGGTTCCCCGTGCAGTCAGGGGCAGAAGGAGCGCCAAGGGGGTGGGGTGCTGGCGGGAGACTGACAGGATCCCGGTCCAGTCAGGGGCAGGCAGCACCGCCAAGGGGGTGGGGTTTAGGCGGGAGACTGACAGGTTCCGGGTCCAGGCAGGGGCAGGCAGGGGAGCTAGGGATGCGGGGTTCTGGTTGACGACGGGCAGCTTTTGGTCCGAGTCAGGAGCTGGCAGGGGAGCCAAGGAGGTGGGGTTCTGGCGGGAGACTGACAGGTTCCCCGTCCAGTCAGGGGCAGAAGGAGCGCCGAGGGGCTGGGGGTTTAGGCGGGAGACTGACAGGATCCCCGTCCAATCAGGGGCAGGCAGGGGAGCTAAGGGGGTGGGTGTCTGGCGGGAGACTGACAGGTTCCCGGTCCAGGCAGGGGCAGGCAGGGGAGCTAGGGATGCGGGGTTCTGGTTGACGATGGGCAGCTTTTGGTCCGAGTCAGGAGCTGGCAGGGGAGCCAAGGAGGTGGGGTTCTGGCGGGAGACTGACAGGGTCCCGTCCAGTCTGGGGCAGGCAGGACCGCCAAGGGGGTGGGGTTCTGGCGGCAGAGTGACAGTTTCCCGGTGCAGTTGTGGGCCGGCAGGGGAGCTAAGGCCTTGGGGTTTGGGCGCAGACTGACAGGTTCCTGGTCCAGTCAGGGGCAGGAAGGGGACCCAAGGAGGTGGGGTTCTGGCGGGAGACTGACAGGTTGCGGGTCCATCAGGGGCAGGCAAGGGAGCTAAGAACATGGGGTTATGACTGAAGATTGACAGGGTCCGGTCTAGTAAGGCCAGGCAGGGGAACAAAGGAGATATGGTTCTGACTGCAGACTTACATGTTCCTGGTCCTTATGGCCTGGCAGGGAGGCTAAGAGTGTGGGGTTCTGGCCTCAGACTCACAGGTTCCTGATCCACTCATGGGCAGGCAGGGGAGCAAAAAGTTGGTGTGATGGCCACAGACAGACAGGTTTCCAGTCCCATCAGGAGCAGTCTGCGGACCTAAGGATGTGGGGTTCCTGTTACAGATTGACATGTACAGTCAATGCTACTCAGCACAGCCACAGGAAGTTGGGTTCTGGGCACAGGCTGTCAGGTCTAGGTACCATCAGGGCCACACAGGGCAGCCTCAGGGAGTGAGGTCCTGGCAGCAGACTGACAGGTTCCCGGTGAAGTCAAGGAAGTGGATTCTGGCTTCAGTACAGTAGAGATTGCTGAACAAAGTAACTCCCTGCATCCAAAGCTTCTGTGCTGTAAGCCCCCCTGTGACTCCCTGTATCCAAAGCTTCCATGTTGTATGTAACTCCGTTTTCCTGCTGATGTAGCCCTTTTTCCCTTTAAAAACTCTCCCTAAGAAAGATCGGGGCCTCACTCCTTCCTCTGCTGTGCTGGTTGGTTGGATGGGGTCCCTGTCGCGGCTTGTACTCCTGAATAAACCTTGCTTTTGCAGTTCGGTGTGATCGACACTCTGGGGGTCTCTGCAGGGATCTAATGATCTGGGCACAGCATACTTTTTGGTACCCAGCAGTTGAATTATTAATAAAGACCCTCCACGACATTGAGAAACTGAGGACTGGATGTCTTCAATGCTGAACATGATCCAAAGAAAAATTGATTCCAATTGTTCTCAAGCTTTTGAAAACATGGATATTATCCCAGACTCCTTTTATGAGGCCAGCATCACCTAATTCTAAAACCAGAAAAAGATACAATAAGGAAAGATAATTATAGAGCAATGTCTGATGAATATAGATGCAAAAGTCCTCAACAAAGTACGATATAATTAAATCCAACAATGTATCAGCAAGAATGTGCATCAGGACCAAGTCAAATTTATTCCTGGCATGCAGGAATCATTCAACTTATGAAAGTTTAGTAAAGAATGTAGCTAGAAAGAAGGGAAAACTTCTAATTTAGGCATTTTATCCATTTTATTTAACCAAAATATTTGCTGCGACAAGACTTTGCAACATGTGTATTGTGTAAATTATCTGTGAATGTTTTATTTTAACTTGTTTTGCAGGGAGGAAAACCAACATTAGGCAGAAAGTCATATTTGCATTGCTAAGAGACAAGTCCTCTTATGATGTCACAGTAACTCAGGACCATGGTGATGGCTGACATCAGCTAGTCTTGTGTAAGTCTACTAAAGCAACATTTGAGGCCTCAGTTCTCAAAACCAGGCAGAAGCCAAAGAAAAATTTATTTGAGATGGCCCAGGTTCCCTCAGAAGTTCAAGGTGTCTCTCCTCAGAGTGGAACAACTGATTCAGAAAACACCACTGAAGCTCCAGGCTGGTATCCCACAATTGATAATGACTTGGATTTAAGGTCTGTAGTTGAAGAAAATGCCTTTCAAGCTTTATCTGAAGGACCCTTGATAAAAAGACCACGCTATACACTTTGTATGTCTGACACCCCAGAAGGGAATGATTTTGTTTCTCTGACCTTTCCTGTAAAACTTTGGAAGATAGTTGAAAGTGATCAATTTAAGTCAATTTGGTGGGACGAAAATGGGACTTCTATTGTGATAAATGAAGAATACTTTAAGAAAGAAGTGTTGGAAAGAAAGACCCCTTTTAAGATATTTGAAACAGACAGCATGAAAAGTTTAGTTCGACAGCTTAACCTTTATGGATTTAGAAAAATACGACAAGATTTCCAAAGCTCTGCATCCCTGACTGACTTTCTGGAAGAAGAAAACAACATACCTGTTTTTAGCAAGGTATTCAACATATTCACTTACAACTAATGTAGGCATCACAACTAAGTTTAGTTTGTACCTCACTTAATATATTTATTTATGGAGTAAGACACAAAGTTTAAAATTAGCTGGATCAACATTAAATTTTTATGAGAAGAAAGTTTGAAATTCAAAAATATAAGCAATGTTACTAGTTATTTTGAATCTTATCAATGAGCTCCACACAAAGAAGTTAAGGTCAGTTTAGTGGAACGGTTATCATATTTAAATGTTTGCTAACTTTTACATTTAGGAATAATCAAGTTTTATTTGTTGTAATTATGTTGAACCTGATATTTTAGATTTTATAATTTTATCTATTCATTTATTCATAGATTGCATATATTCATATATATTAATTTGTGACTCTTGGTTTGAAGTATCACTAAATGCTTTCTCCTTTGGTTTCAGTTACTGTTCTATCAGAATCCAAATTTTAAGCGAGGATGTCCCCAACTTCTAGTAAGAATGAAGCGCAGAGTTGGGATTAAACACACATCTCCACCATCTGCTTCTTTAGTTCACAATCTTGACAAGACATACCACAGTGCAGGCGAGTATGTGCATACTCAAAATCCTAGCTCATCTACAGAAACTAATGAAGAAAGGTTACTTTCAACTTCTACAAATTTAAATGTGCTTCCTACTAGCCACAGAATTGCTAATTCAAATGATCCAGTGACAAGTAATATTTTGACTCCATCATCAACTTTAATTGCACCATCAGTACAATTTGTAACAAATCAACATGCTCTTTTAAATCAAATGACCACTTCTCATAGGCATTCATATAGCACCTACTCTCAAGCACATGGCCATATCCTGAATGTTGTGACAACTACAACTTCTATTTCCCAATTTCAAATATTGTCTCCAGTACAGAATAATTATTTTGGACTGATGGCAAACCGTCCTGTTTTTGCACCTAGACATCCTTCTTTAGCAACAATTGTGGGTCCTTTTTCTAGCACGTTAACAGCAAGCAATCCATGGTTCACTATGCCAATGATAGCTAGTAGAACTGCTGCCTCCCCGCCAATGTCAACTAATCAACCATCCTCAATATACCAATATCCTAATTTTAACTGACCTTCGACTAAATGAAAATTAGACACGGAAAGGTGTTATGTTCATCAGTTCTGAAAAAATAACTGAAATTCTATTACTTGAACAATAAAATGACATGTTCAACTTTATGATTTTTTTTTCTTTTCAAAATATAGTTTTATAGTAAATATTTTATATTGACAGGAGGCTAGTCTACTATTAGTTGTATAGTTTATGAAGTTCCAGTCATTTGATATGAAACTTCACATTGAATATTTGAAAGTTAACTTTATTTCATTTTATATTTTATAAAGAAATGTATTAATACATTGCATTCTCAGGGTCAAAGCAAATGCATTAATAATTGCTAGAACATAATTCTATTCAATTTTTTTAAGTTAGTCTGTTTTTTTTTTTTTGTAGCTTTTACTTAATCAATATAAATTTCCAAAGTACAGCTTATGGATTACAATGGCTTCCCCCCCATAACATCCCTCCCACCCGCAACCCTCCCCTTTCCCACTCCCTCTTCCCTTCCATTCACATCAAGATTCATTTTCGATTCTCTTTATATACAGAAGATCAGTTTAGCATACATTAAGTAAAGATTTCAGGCCAGCGCCGCGGCTCACTAGGCTAATCCTCCACCTAGCAGCGCCGGCACACCGGGTTCTAGTCCCGGTTGGGGCGCCGGATTCTGTCCCGGTTGCCCCTCTTCCAGGCCAGCTCTCTGCTGTGGCCGGGGAGTGCAGTGGAGGATGGCCCAGGTGCTTGGGCCCTGCACCCCATGGGAGACCAGGAAAAGCACCTGGCTCCTGGCTCCTGCCATCGGATCAGCGCGGTGCGCCGGCCGCAGCGCGCCGGCCGCGGCGGCCATTGGAGGGTGAACCAACGGCAAAGGAAGACCTTTCTCTCTATCTCTCTCTCTCACTGTCCACTCTGCCTGTCAAAAAAAAAAATTAAAAAAAAAAAAGATTTCAACAGTTTGCTCCCACACAGAAACATAAAGTGAAAAATACTGTTTGAGTATTAGTTATAGCATTAAATCTCAATGTACAGCACACCAAGGACAGAGATCCTACATGAGGAATAAGTGCACAGTGACTCCTGTTGTTGACTTAACAAATTGACACTCCTGTTTATGGCATCAGTAATCACCCTAGGCTCTAGTCATGAGTCGCCAAGGCTATGGAAGCCTTTTGAGTTTGCCGACTTCGATCTTGTTCAGACAGGGTCATAGTCAAAGTGGAAGTTCTCTCCTCCCTTCAGAGAAAGGTACCTCCTTCTTTGATGGCCCATTCTTTCCACTGGGATCTCACTCACAGAGATCCTTCATGGAGGTCATTTTTTTTTTTGCCACCGTGTCTTGGCTTTCCATGCCTGAAATACTCTCATGGGCTCTTCAGCCAGATCTGAATGCCTTAAGGGCTGATTCTGAGGCCAGAGTGCTGTTAGGACATCTGCCATTCTATGAGTCTGCTGTGTATCCCGCTTCCCACATTGGATGGTTCTCTCCCTTTTTGATTATATCAGTTAGTATTAGCAGACACTAGTCTTGTTTGTGTGATCCCTTTGACTCTTAGACCTATCAGTGTGATCAATTGTGAACTGAAATAAATCACCGGGAGTAGTGAGATGGCATTGGTACATGCCACCTTGATGGGATTGAATTGGAATCCCCTGGTATGTTTCTAACTCTACCGTTTGAGGTAAGTCAGCTTGAGCATGTCCCGAATTGCACATCTCTTCCCTCTCTTATTCCCACTCTTATGTTTAACAGGGATCACTTTTCAGTTAAGTTTCAGCACTTAAGAAGAATTGTGTGTTAATTACAGAATTCAACCAATAGTAATAGAACAAAAAAAGAAAAAATACTGAAATGGATAAAGTATTACATTGTACATCAACAGTCAGGACAAGAGCTGATCAAGTCACCGTTTCTCACAGTGTCCATTTCACTTCAACAGGTTTCCTCTTTGGTGCTCAGTCAGTTGTCACCGATCAGGGAGAACATATGATATTTGTCCCTTTGGGACTGGCCTATTTCACTCAGCATGATGTTTTCAAGGTTTCTCCATCTTGTTGCAAATGACTGGGTTTCATTGTTTTTGACTGCTGTATAGTATTCTATAGAGTACATGTCCCATAATTTCTTTATCCAGTCTACTGTTGATGGGCATTTGGGTTGGTTCCAGGTCTTAGCTATTGTGAATTGAGCTGCACTAAACATTAATGTGCAGACAGCTTGTTTGTTTGCCAATTTAATTTCCTTTGGGTAAATTCCAAGGAGTGGGATGGCTGGGTTGTATGGTAAGGTTATATTCAGGTTTCTGAGGAATCTCCAGACTGACTTCCATAGTGGCTTGACCAGTTTGCATTCCCACCAACAGGGGGTTAGTGTCCCTTTTTCCCCACATCCTCGCCAGCATCTGTTGTTGGTAGATTTCTGAATGTGAGCCATTCTAACTGGGGTGAGGTGAAACCTCATTGTGGTTTTGATTTGCATTTCCCTGAGTGCTAGTGATCCTGAACATTTAGGTTTTCTGTCTTCCTGGTTCAATTTAGGTAGATTGTATGTGTCCAGGAATCTCTCCATTTCTGATAGATTTCCCTGTTTGCTGGCATACAAGTCTGTGAGTCTAATTGGAGATCCTCTGAGAGTAATCTGACGTTTCTCTCTTGCACATTTTAGGATCTTTTCTTTATGTTTCACTGTGGTGAGTTTAATTACCACGTGTCGTGGTGAGGATCTCTTTTGGTCATGTTTATTGGGGGTTCTATGAGCTTCCTGTACTAGGATGTCTCTGTCCTTCTCCACACCCATAAAGTTCTCTGCTAGTATCTCACTAAAAAGGCCTTCTAATCCTTTCTCTCTCTCCATGCCTTCAGGAACTCCTAGAACTCGAATGTTGGTTTTTTCAATAGTATCCTGTAGATTCCCAACAATATTTTTTAGATTTCTAATTTCCTCTTCTTTTCTTTGGTTTGACTGTATGTTTTCCTGTGCTCTGTCTTCTAAGCCCAATATTCTCTCTTCTGTTTCACTGACTCTGTTTTTAAGGCTTTCTAATGTGTTTGTCATTTGATCTATTGAGCTCTTCATTTCATTTTGGTTTCGCCTCACTATCACACTTTCCTGTTCTACTAGTTTCTGTGTTTCATTTTGATTCTTCCTTAAAATTTCATTTTCATGAGAGAGATTTTCAATCCTGTCCAGTAAGGATTTCTGTAGTTCAAGGATTTGCTTTTGAAAACTTCTAAATGTTCTTATCATAAAGTTTTTGAAATCTCTATCTTTCATTTCTTCTATCTCATCATCTTCATAATCTTGAATTGGGGTGTCTTGTTCACTTTGGGGGTGCCATAATGTCTTCCTTGATCTTGTTTCCTCAGTTTCTGCATTTGTTGCTTGGCATTGTGGATACTCTTTGGATGCTTCTTCCCTTGCTGTGGTGTTTTTTTCTTGTTATACTATGACTGTATTAAGTGGACTGTCTGCTTTTGATGGAGCCTTAGAGGCTTGAGATAGGTGTGGCCTGAGAGCCTGTTTGGTTCCTCAGGGTTAAGGGTATGCCAAAGGTGACACTCCCAGGTTAGGCATGGTAAATCTCTCTCTTTTTTTATTTATTATTTTTTTATTCATAAGGGAAGTAATGCTGCACAGCTAAGCAGAATTGAAGGTAGTCAGCGTCCAATCTCTGGCTCCTGTGGGTATAACATTCATCTGCTCTTTCCCAAGGACCACACAGGTAATCAGTAGAGGGATTTGTCTGTGGAGAAAATCCTGAACAATCATACAACATTGAGTGGGAGAGAGGACCATCAGTACACACGGGTTGGGAGTAGAGCCACTGATGTTAGAGTAGAGGCTGTGATTACAAAGGAATGAGGCCCCAAGTGGGCTAGACAGGGTCTAGAAGAGTTACTAGTGGAGGACCTAAGGAAGCTGCTGTCTAAGCCACAAATAAGTTCTCTGATTGAGAGGCAAATAGAACCTGACAGAAGGGGCTTGATAATCTGCTGGGCTTTATGGTCCTGTCAGTTATGAGGCCCAGACTCATCTATCTCTTTACATGGGGTACATTTTAAGAGAGGTGTGAACCTCCTTGGGGAAGGCACCCTGTTGACTTCCATTACCAGCTGGCCTGGGAGGAGAGTTGGCCAGGTAAAGGCAGATGGCATCTCCAACAGGAAATTTACAGTTCTGCCTGTAATGTTGCAGACCCTGCTTGGCCACCCCTTCAGCAGCAGTGGTCACCTTGGAAGCTGGGCTGAGTGAAAGACTTTTCAGCTTAGAGCCAATAAGATCCATGACTCTCACCTGGGTATCCTTCAACTCCAGGGCAGGTCCATTTCCAGTGATCCAACTCTTGGCTGGCAGAGCTGCCAGGGCTCTTAATGAGCTGATTTCTATTAAAGTCCAGGCTTAGCCGGCGCCGCGGCTCACTAGGCTAATCCTCCGCCTAGCGGCGCCGGCACACCGGGTTCTAGTCCCGGTTGGGGCGCCGGATTCTGTCCCGGTTGCCCCTCTTCCAGGCCAGCCCTCTGCTGTGGCCGGGGAGTGCAGTGGAGGATGGCCCAGGTGCTTGGGCCCTGCACCCCATGGGAGACCAGGAAAAGCACCTGGCTCCTGGCTCCTGCCATCGGATCAGCGCGGTGCGCCGGCCGCAGCGCGCCGGCCGCGGCGGCCATTGGAGGGTGAACCAACGGCAAAGGAAGACCTTTCTCTCTGTCTCTCTCTCTCTCACTGTCCACTCTGCCTGTCAAAAAAATAAAAAATAAAAAATAAAAAAAAAAAAAAAAAGTCCAGGCTTACCTCATTGAAAGCCACTGTGGTGGGCCGGCGCCGCGGCTCACTAGGCTAATCCTTCGCCTTGCAGCACTGGAACACCGGGTTCTAGTCCTGGTCGGGGCGCCGGATTCTGTCCCAGTTGCCCCTCTTCCAGGCCAGCTCTCTGCTGTGGCCAGGGAGTGCAGTGGAGGATGGCCGAAGTGCCTGGGCCCTGCACCCCATGGGAGACCAGGAGAAGTACCTGGCTCCTGCCATTGGATCAGCGCGGTGCACCAGCCACGGCGGCCATCTTGGAGGGTGAACCAACGGCAAAAGGAAGACCTTTCTCTCTGTCTCTCTCTCTCACTGCCCACGCTGCCTGTCAAAAGAAGAAGAAGAAGAAGAAGAAGAAGAAGAAGAAGAAGAAGAAGAAGAAGAAGAAGAAGAAGAAGAAGAAAGAAAGAAAGCCACTGCAGTGGACTGGCCTGTTGGGTCTCTAATGGCAGATCACTGTACAGAGCTACATTTAATAGGCCTTCCACCCATCTTTACATTGCTTCTGAAGCCTAGCTCTCTTCCTTCCAGTTTTTGTTAAACCAGGCCAGAGGATGCAAGTCAAAGGGGGTGCTCAAGTCCCATCTCAAATCTGTAATTTACAGTCTGTAATTACAGACATGTTCTGATAAAGGTTTATTTCATGCCCATGAGGAAAGCTATGTCCTTACTTTACAACCTTTCTGGTCTGAAAGGGAGATTTTGACTGTTTACTGTGCTGATGGCAAAGTAATCCAAGCGATAAAATTATAATTTAAGCTTTAATTTTGGGTATGCTGTTACAGAATATATTTGCCATCCCTTTTATTATATGTAAAGATCAAATCGTGCATCCTAGAGAGTCCTTCAGTATAGTCAGTTTCCTACCTTGAAGAGAATAGAGAAATAAGGGAGCAAGTCCCAGATCACTTGCTGATGGTAACAATATCAAATGAAAACTTCTATACATTTTTTGTCTTTTTTTTTAATATTTTTTTATTTTTTTTATTTATTTTTTATTTTTGATAGGCAGAGTGGACAGTGAGAGAGAGAGACAGAGAGAGAAAGGTCTTCCTTTGCCGTTGGTTCACCCTCCAATGGCCGCCGCTGCAGCCGGCGCACCGCGCTGATCCGATGGCAGGAGCCAGGAGCCAGGTGCTTTTCCTGGTCTCCCATGGGGTGCAGGGCCCAAGCACCTGGGCCATCCTCCACTGCACTCCCTGGCCATAGCAGAGAGCTGGCCTGGAAGAGGGACAACCGGGACAGAAGCCGGCGCCCCGACCGGCACTAGAACCCGGTGTGCCGGCGCCGCTAGGCGGAGGATTAGCCTATTGAGCCACGGCGCCGGCTCACTTCTATACATTTTAATGATACTTGTATTTGGAAACATCTCTTAAATATCTAACATGGTATAGCTTTTTTAGCCAGTAAATTCAAGCACAAACATATAAAAATGGTGGGGGCTGGCACTGTGGCACAGGGAGTTAAAGCCTTGGCCTGCAGTGCTGGTATCCCACCAGTTCATGTCCTGGCTGCTCCTCTTCTGATCCAGCTCTCTGCTGTGGCCTGGGAAAGCAGTAGAAGTTGGCCCAAGTCCTTGGGCCCCTGCACCCACATGGGAGACCTGGAAGAGGCTCCTGGCTCCTGGCTTTGGATGGGCGCAGCTCTGGCTGTTGCAGCCATCTGGGGAGTGATGCAGTGGGTAGAAGACCCTCTCTCTGTCACTACCTCTCTCTGTAACTCTTTCAAATAAATAAAATAAATCTTAAAAAAAAAAAAAAAACTGTGTTAGTTTCTTTCTACCACCAAGTTTAAAACATCTGATCCAGACTCAGGTCACATGAATCAAAATGTATCTGATTAATTTAGCAGTTTAAACTTATGAGCAATCTTTTATCTATAAGCCAATTAAAACAGAGTTCTTAATCAATTATCCCATGTAGACAGACAATATGTACACACATGTAACATAACATACAAGATAGGACAATAAAGCAGCTTCAGTAATAGCTTCTTAAACTCTTTGTTTTTTAAATTACTAATTGATTCAAATTACTTTCTGCTCTAAGTAGCCTGTATTAACCATGCTTTCTCTGAATTGGAACCTGTAGTGCATTATTGGCTTCATCTGTTTACAGAACCATCCCATAGTACTGAATACAATAGAAGTAACTGGAAAAAGTCCATCAGAAGCTATGGGAGGGCAGCTAAACACAGAATCAACAATGTTTTAGTTTCATGAGCAGAAAATCTGATATATAAAACTGTGGATGACAAGACTTCAAATAGCCATGTTTAAAATTATAAACACATCAACCAACAAGAGGCACTTGCTAACTCCACACAGTATTTTCAAAAGCACCTGTAGGATTTTAGAAAGCATCTAATCCTTTTAGACCTCAGGGCCTTTCTCATTAAGATGACCATTAATTTAGTAACACAAGATCATTAAACTTTTTAACATTCAGACATTTATATCAGTAGCATTTTATATTATAAAACTTAAAATTTAGCACCACTTCACATCTTGACAGTACTTCTAATATAATCCAAATAGCCTGATTAGTTGTGTCTCTCTATGATGAGACATATGTCTTTGAAATTTCCAGGAGCACATCTGGAATTGTCAAAGTGTAAATTTTTGGAATTTTGATTTTTTGAATGACTGTCAAGGATGTCAAGAAAGCTCAAAATCTAAAATATCTGGTTGAAATAAAATTCTTTAACATCATGACATTATATAGACCAAATCTGATCCTTGTTACAAGGTGACTATTCAAATGCTTGGAAAAAAAAAAAAGCACATATTTAAATAACCCACAGCTCTAAATAAAAACTCAGCTATTTTTAAATAATTAGGATTTAACAGAGACATCAAGGGAACATAATAGATAGCTTTAACTCACTGCTTTAAGAATCATATCCTGGCTGGCACCGCGGCTCACTAGGCTAATCCTCCGCCTAGCGGCGCCGGCACACCGGGTTCTAGTCCCGGTGGGGGCGCCGGATTCTGTCCCGGTTGCCCCTCTTCCAGGCCAGCTCTCTGCTGTGGCCAGGGAGTGCAGTGGAGGATGGCCCAAGTGCCTGGGCCCTGCACCCCATGGGAGACCAGGTTAAGCACCTGGCTCCTGCCATCGGATCAGCGTGGTGCGCTGGCCGCAGCGCGCCAACCGTGGCGGCCATTGGAGGCAAAAGGAAAACCTTTCTCTCTGTCTCTCTCACTGTCCACTCTGCCTGTCCAAAAATTAAATAAATAAAAAAAATAACTTATAAAGTGTTACTCAGGTTCTATGTCAATTTCTCCAGGTTTATTTTAACTCGTCAACTAATTTTCTACTGCCAAATTTTATGTGCCTGGAGAGCAGGCACTGGGTCTGCTTCTACACCAAAAGACAGTGTATGACATTAGAAAGATAGATCATTAATTAATGTTCAAAAATACACAAGGGTCAATGAACTCATGGGATAGTAGGACTGATGGATAGCTGGACTAGTGGGTGGATGGAAGGATAGTTGTGTGGATGAATGGGTGGTTGTATGTGAGTGGATGAATGGGTGGATAGGTAGGTGACTGGTTGTGGATGGATGGGTAGTTGTTATGTTTGGATGAGTTGGTATGTTCATGAGTGTATGAATGGGTGGATAGGTAGGTGACTGGATTCTTGGATGACTTGATCAGATGGACTGAGAAGAAGCCAAGAAGTCTAGGAGGCTTAGGATTTCATGGAGATGCTTGACAGGATTCTGTGAGAATTTTTCCTCAAGTGGCTAAATGCAGATTTTCTAATCATCACTTAATATATGCAGAGCATATGTATAGAGGGTATTATCATGATCTAAAAGGACTAGAGTAGAAATGGAAGCTTCTAGTACATGTCATAATATGACTGTATTGTAACTTCAAATGATGATCAGAGGGCCCTGGAACAACCTGTCATAAAATAGGCACATCAGATGGCTTCTGGATCTTTAAAGTGGCTTGTTGTAGAGGCACTCTCCAATTGTCAGTCATATACAAAAGTCATACCATGGAATTATATTGAAATACCCTAGAGACCCCAACAATTATCAAGCTGAATAATCTCACATTAACATAGTACTTAAAGAGTTGGAAATGTCTTTCTATATGTATTTACTCATTTAATTTTCCCACCTTTTTGTGAGGCATGCACTAATCTCATTTTACAATGAAAATCGAGCATCAGATAGGTTGAGAGATATGCTTTAATAATGGATAAAACTGTTTACATGAATGAAGTCAAGGGCCATTTGTGTCTTTTCATCCTACATTGAGTGCCTTTTCTCTTTCCTGATACCTGTGGGTAGAGGAAATGTATAGTACAAAGTGCACACTGCAAAATCAATCCATGCAGGACTGATAAGTCAATGGGCAACACTGGGAACTTAAGTTTTTTGTCATACATTGTCTCATGTACAACACATCCCTATTTTTTTCCAGAGAACACACAGGAATGGAGAACAAAGTGTTCCATCCCAACCTCATTATTCTTTTGGCAAACCCAATAAAATTCTCTCCTCCTACAGAATCTGACAGGCACACAGATGAATGCACCAGTTCCTAAAGAAATTCTTTCTTTACTGTTCTCACATACTGAGTGTCCAGGCTTGCAAAATACCAGAGTGGAATGTACCCTGGCCCTTGCCTATGCTGCTGCTGGCTCCTGACTTCAGAGCAGCACAGCACCGGCTGTTGTGACCATCTGGGGAGTGAACAAATGGTTCTCTGTCTCTCTCTCTAACTCTGCTTCTCAAATAAATAAAATCTATAAATTAAAAAAAAAAAAAAGAAAGAAACCTGACAGAGTACTACAACCAAACCCACAGTCAGTCACAGGCAGGCATGGTCAATCAAAACTTAGACACAGAAAGCTAGAATTAATCAAACCCATACACACATAGCCACTCGAACCTGAGACAGACAAGTCAGAACAAATCTAAAGGAGAGAAAACAGCTCTGAGAGGCAGTAACACAGATGCAGCCATGGGCAATAAAACCTGAAACAGAGAGAAGGTAGAATCAGTTGAACCCACAGACTAACAGACGGGGGTAAGGCCAATGAAACCTCAGACAGACATACAGAAGTCAGAAAGTGGCACAGAGGCAGCCATGAGCAATCAAACTTGAGACAGTTACAGAGAGAGGTAGAGACAGAGAGAGAGGTCTTCCATCCGCTGGTTCACTCCCTAGATGGCCACAACAGCCACAGCTGAGCAGATCTGAAGCCAGGAGCCAGGAGATTCCTCCGGGTCTCCCATGCGGGTGCAGGGGCCCAAGCACTTGGGCCATCTTCTACTGCTCTCCCAGGCCACAGCAGAGAGCTGGATCAGAAGAAGAGCAGCTGGGACTAGAACCAGCACCCATATGGGATGCCGGCACTGCAGCGGCGGCTTTACCCACTATGCCACAGCACTGGCACCATAAATTTATATTTTTCATTTCATTTCTTATTAATGTTGTGAAGTACACTGCCATTCTGCTGGGTATTTCAATTCAGAATAGTGTTACAATCCCAAGAGAGGCTCTCAGGGAAGTTTCCTGCTCACCCATCCATTCATTAAGCTGCTCAAGCTGCAACCATAGCAAGTTCCTGGGGACACTACAGGACCTTGTGCACTTGCTGCAACCACCTGGGAGACACACAAACCACATGGCTGAATCATATTTGTTTGCCAATCAATGGCAGAAAACTTTAAACAGTAAAATAACATGAGAGAAAACTGTTTATAAAGTTTTTCTCAGAGAAAATGCCTATGACAACTTGTAACCATGCATCTTCCAAATATTCCAAATGAGAACCGGTATGTTCTGAAGACTGTTTGAACTGTGAACACGTGATCTTTTTTGTATATCATGGGAGAAAACTTCCTGCAGCAAACGGATAAATGGTACACAGATGATAGAAAAATATCCATGAATGAAAGATATTTGCACTACTATGAGTATGACAGCTCAATTTATGATACCTCACATATAGAATCAATCAACTTATCCATCAACTCATGCTGAATTTTAAAATTCTGTTAAATATACACTATGGAATACTACTCATGCATAAAAAGGAATGAAAGCCTGTCTTTTTAACAAAATGGATGTGACTTGAGATCATGTTGCGTAATGAAATAAGGCAGTTCCTAAAAGACAAATATGTTTTCTCTGATATACAGTACTCAGTGCAAAAACAATGCATAAAAATGAAACTTACATGTTTTTCATTGCTTTTTGAAGCAATAAGGAAATGTCCATCTCAAGCTCACCTTTTAGCTTTGGGTGGTTTGGGAATGGAATACAGGTGAATTCTATAGCAGTATATTATCATTTCAAATCCTTTCTTCTCAGCACCTGCAATCCTCAACTATTTTCTCCTCTCTCCTTGTCTCCTTTACTTCTGCATGTTTCCAACCATGGAGTCCCTCACCTTATTAACAATTCTGTCATCACACCCTGCCTTCTGGGGTTGGGCAGTTCCCTTGCCCTCTGGGAAAAGTGATGCCTTACTGCATTCTGAGATAATAAAGCTCCATTGTGTTCTTGGAAAATGAGGTTCCAGTCTTCTTGTGAAGACAGATGTCCCATTACATTGAAAATGACAGGAAGTTTTGTGTACACAGGAAGAATACCATACTCCAAGTTCAGGAAAAGATTTACAATTTTTTGGTTTAAAAAATTTACTAAGAAGTTAGTTTTCCACTTAAATACTGAATTCATCTGTTTATGAAGCTTAAAACTGGATTACAATGGATGACTGTTATAAATAAAATTTCACCTTTTAGCATACTTTTCATAGAGTAAAAAATACTCGATGTACCTTACCATCTTGACAATTTTTCCATGCATGCTAAAGAAAATGGCATCAATTACTATGCTACTTCTTCCAGTTTCAATATACTATTTCTGGAGCCACAAGTCTTATAAATTCAAAACTGTAACATACATCCTTATTTTGAAAACTGCATTTTACAAATGGACTTACAAGGATGAAAACAAATAGTTACAAAAATATAAAAGGTAACAAACTCAGTATAAAAATACTTAAGCTGACACCATTCCAAAGTATATTTTGATCATTCTTAAATGTTATAGAGACCATAAATATATTTCTGAAAGATACAGAACAAGTCCATAGACTATAGAAATTAGTTAAATACTATTCCAGACAAATCTATGACTTTCAATTTTGATTTTCAATTCTGATTAAACATCAATTTCTTGCAACTGTGACTGTCAATGGTTGAAAAGGCATTTCTTTCTCTTTTTTAAAAATGTTTTATTTCTAAGTCTCATTATATAAAAAATAAAGAATTAATATGTCACCTAAGATGGTTCAACATCAATTTTTAAAGAAATATAGTATAGTAAATACATTAAAAAAAAACGGAATTAAGACAATTTGTTTTAATAAACAATACTCATGGTAAATAAAGTTCTATTCTTCTTAAGTTGATGGTCAAAATTCCCAGTTAATGTCTTCAGAAAATGAAAACTGAATTCAATTTAGATCTGTAAGTGAAAAGAAAGAGACCCATGAAGAAATAATTATTGTAACATAGGAATCTCTTCAGGATTACATGTCAAATTCCTTTTAAATGAAATAGATTATACATTAGATTTTCTCAATTCCTATCTACTATTAGTAAAATCTTTCTGTTTCAGATGTTCTACTATGGGAAATATCCTTAAAAGTTCAGTATACCCTTCTGTCCTTTAACAATTAGATGAGGCACAGTCCTACCCAAATCTGTTCTCTGAGTGATTAGTCACAGGAGCAAAATTATATAACCTATAAACCTCCCAGAAAAATGATTCAGAAGTTGTTAGGATTTTAGGTAATGAAGGAAAAGTAAAATCTTATAAAAATGCACAAATCTACCCTGAATCCATGATAGTTACACTTTTGATGCTTGACAAAGAAATTAACTGTTAATACTTTCTACCCTTGGGAATCCATCGTATCTAGGATCTGCAAAGGAAGTTCTGTATGTTTTTTTTTTTTTTTTTTTTTTTTTTTTTGACAGGCAGAGTGGACAGTGAGAGAGAGAGACAGAGAGAAAGGTCTTCCTTTGCCGTTGGATCACCCTCCAATGGCCGCCGCTGCAGCCGGCGCACCACGCTGATCCGATGGCAGGAGCCAGGAGCCAGGTGCTTTTCCTGGTCTCCCATGGGGTGCAGGGCCCAAGCACCTGGGCCATCCTCCACTGCACTCCCTGGCCATAGCAGAGAGCTGGCCTGGAAGAGGGGCAACCGGGACAGAATCCGGCGCCCCAACTGGGACTAGAACCCGGTGTGCCGGCGCCGCAAGGTGGAGGATTAGCCTATTGAGCCACGGCGCCGGCCGGAAGTTCTGTATGTTTTAAGATAGATTAAGATATATAGTATAAACTATATATTAAACTTATATAAAACCAGCAGATTACTTTGTGTTTAAAATTTTTTAATGCACATACACAAAGATACTAGCCTTCATAATTTTTGGAAACTCTGGTTATTATATTGCATGAACTTGGTCAAAAACAACTGCAAAAAACCATTTTGTGTTTTTCTATGTGTGCATTGTTTGTGTGTGCAACTATGCAGATTTTTTTTCTGAACTATTTTTGTTGCACTGTGGTAAGAAAAAATCTAGATTGAAATGTAAGCTATATAGTTATTTTAATAGATAAACAGAAAATCAGGATGTTTCATTTAAATTGAGTTAACAACAGAACAGTAGCAAGGCATTCAGTTCTGTGTCCTCATCACTTTTTTAGGTTTGCACAAAATAAGCATGCAACAAGACCAAACCAAGGATCTGGGCAATAACAATGCCTCACAAAGAAATTAGTATTTTCCTATTACATGCTCCATAATATCTGTCTCCACAATCAGGCTTTAAGAGTTTGCAGTAGGGCCAGCACACTGTGGAATAGTGGGCTAAGCTTCTGCCTTGAAGAGCAGTATCCATGCTGCTCCGTATCTGATCCAGCTACCTGCTAATGGCCTGTGAAATCCAGCTAAAGATGGCCCAAGCAGAAGGCCCTGCCACCCATATGGGAGATCCAAATGAAGCTACCTAGACCAGCACTGGCTGCTGCAGCTATCTGCAAATGGAAGATCCTGTCTCTCTCTGTCTCTCTTCACATCTCTTTCAAAATAAGTAAATTAGCCCCTGCACCACATGGAAAAAGCTCCTGGCTCCTGGCTTCAGCTCAGCACAGATGCAGCCATTGCAGACATTTGGGGAGTGAACCAGAAGATGGAAGACCTCTGTCTCTCTCTCTCATACCTCTCTGTAACTCTGCATCTCAAATAAACCTTTAAAAAAATGCAGCAACTTCAGTATATCACTAAGTTAGTTCAAACAAAAATCTTCTACTATTTTATTTAACAGAAATATCTATTTAGATACTCTGCTTATACAAACTGTAACCATGCAATATCCACTGGGAAAGTTAATAATTACTTTTCAGAAAGTGCTTGTCCAAGTATAAACACGTAGATTGGCTAGATTGTTTCTAATAATATATTCAAATTCACAGCATTTCCATTATGCATTAAGCACTAAACATTATTAGCAAACACACCCCCTCAACCTTTAGGGTCATGTACTTACATCATCAATGTCTTCATCATCATCTCCAATATCATCAAACTGGATTTCATCATCATCTCCAGGACCAAATGTATCGGTTTCATTGATTTTAGCTAAATAAATAATAAATGCATAAAAAACATTCATTACACAATTAAAATGTTATTAAAATGAGTAACCGCAAGAGTCTTATTATAGGCCAACCTTCCATTCAACCAAAGTTCTGCTATTAGGAGCAAAATATATTGCTTTATGAAGCTATATAAAGCAATCTAACAACAAAATCCCCCAGAAATTCATCTATTCCTAAGTCATTACAACAGAGAATATATGTGCTGCACTTTTGTTCAGTGCAACATAATTTTAATAACATTTTAAAAATTTAACAATTTTAAAAACATCAAATGAGTATGACTAAACAACATGTAGTCACATGAAGTATAAAACATCATGAGATTAAAACAACTAGTTCTACAACTACTGGAGAAACTTAGCAAACCAGAGCAAGATTTAGTCAAATCATGTTTATCATTTAAGAAATAACAGTGACGCACAGCTTGTGCTGTGGCATACTGGGCTAAGCATCTGCCTGCAGCGACACCATCCCATATGGGCACCAGTTCGAGTCCTGGCTACTTCATTTCTGATCTAGCTCTCTGCTCTGGCCTGGGAAAGCAGTTGGAGATGGCTCAAGTCCTTGGGCCCCTGCACCCACATGGGAGACCCAGAGGAAGCTCCTGGCTCCTGGCTTCAGATCAGCACAGCTCTGGCCATTGCGGCCAATTGGAGAGTGAACCAGTGGGTGGAGGACCTCTCTCTCTCTGTCTCATCTCTATGTCTCTCTGTAATTTTGTCTTTTAAATAAATAAATAAATCTTTTTAAAATAAATACATAATAAAAGAGAAAAGGAGGTGCTAGACTAATTCACAGACATCGGCACTTCCTCAAATGCAAAGAATTTCAATTGATTTTCAGATCTTTCTCTGTGTCTCTCCCTCTCACTGTCTGCAACTCTACCTCTCAGATAAATAAATAAAATCTTTTTAAGAAAATGAAAACTATGAGTCGGCTGAGAAATGTTAAATGGAAAAATGCTAATAATGTGTTACTTTGACAGACGTTTATACAAATCCAGGTTTCAAAGTTTTGCAAACTTACAAACTCACCAGAAAGTGTATATATTTAATGTCACAGACAACTCCATGAAAATTCCTTCAACTAAACACAAAGAATGAAAATATCTATGACATAGCCGGCACCGCGGCTCAGTAGACTAATCCTCCGCCTTGCGGCGCCGGCACACCGGGTTCTAGTCCCGGTCCGGGCGCCGGATTCTGTCCCGGTTGCCCCTCTTCCAGGCCAGCTCTCTGCTGTGGCCAGGGAGTGCAGTGGAGGATGGCCCAGGTGCTTGGGCCCTGCACCCCATGGGAGACCAGGAAAAGCACCTGGCTCCTGGCTCCTGCCATCGGATCAGCGCGGTGCGCCGGCCGCGGCGGCCATTGGAGGGTGAACCAACGGCAAAGGAAGACCTTTCTCTCTGTCTCTCTCTCACTGTCCACTCTGCCTGCCAAAATAAATAAATAAATAAATAAATAAATAAATAAATAAATAAATAAATAAATAAAATAAAAATAAAAAAAAGAAAAAAAAGAAAATATCTATGACAGAGTAGATTAATAATAATAGACATTACCATGTTCAGGAAGCTCGCCATATGCCTTCAGACTTCTAGCTTCATCTGCATTGTATTTTAAAATTACGTCTGCTTTGTTATCCTTAGAAATAAACAAACTTGTAAAACTCATAACACTGCACTGCTTTTCTTCCTTTACCCACCCGTACTCTAGTAAAAAATTCTAAAACAAATAGAAAAAAATATATAATTTTAAATAATTAAAAATATAGGACATCTGTAATTTCATCTGAATAAAGTAGGACAGGGAAACAATCTTCTATTTTTCATAAATCACTAAAAACAAGCAGTAGTAACAAAACATCATAATGACATACAAAATATTCAGTTTTGAAAAACAACAAATTATGACTTAAGAACAGGTTTTTGGAAAACTAAAGAGGCTGGGACAACCCTCAAATCCTATAGGAAAACTAGATTGAGTTTCAGGTTCCTGGCTTTGGCTTATTCCAGCTTTGACTGCTCTGTGCATTCTGCGAAGTTTTTTTCTTTTTTTTAAAGATTTATTTTATTTATTTGAAAGACAGATATACAGAGAAAGAGGAGGAGACAGAGACGTCTTCCAACGTTGGTTCACTGTCCAGTTGGCTGCAACAGCCAGAGCTGCACCTGGCTCCTGGATCGTGGAGCTCTGGCTGTTGCAGTCAACTGGACAGTGAACCAACGGATGGAAGATGTCTCTTTCTCTGCTTCTCTCTGTAAATCTTTCAAATAAAGGCCTTTCATTCTCACTCACTGCTTCTGTCTCGGGCTCTCTGTAACTCTGCCTTTCAAATAAATAAATAAATATTTAAAATAAATACATATATAAATAGAAACTGTATTGACCAAGTCTTCTTACAAAAAATAAAAACAAATACACGATTAATAAATTGTAGTAAAAACACTATAGTGTTAAACAAAATGCAAACAGCAGAATGGTTAAAAACACACTGGCCTAGAATTGCCCAACAATGTTAATTCTGTGTTTCCTAACAATTAATGACTTGCTATGGAGGCTGCAACATAAATTTAAACTTAGTTTTTACCTGATACTCTCGGAGACCAATCAAAATAATGTCTGAGGTATTTATCCAAACCTATGAAACAGATTTTACAGCATATTATTTTCATTTGAAGATGATTTTAATGTTAAATGAATCTTTCCACAAAACACATACTACAAAGGGTTTTCCAACAGTTCAGAAAGAAATTAAAAAAGAAATTCTGGTACCCAAAATATGAAATCCACACATAGGAAGTCTCTTCAAAAGTGTTCAAGTGAAATGGATACTATCATTAAACAATGTATACATTTCAAAAGGAATCTATAGGACTTCACATTCAAATTTCTCATACCATTTGCAGTTCTATTTAACTAAAATGTAACACATAAACTGAATGAATTACCCATCTCTTTTGTCACTTTTAAAACTAAAAAATTGTTTTTTTCACATTAACATTTAGTTGAATGTAGTACTGTAGAAATCATTTATCATTTCTATATTAACTATCCAGTAAACATTTACAGCTACAATATATAATTCTTTATACAAATAGAATCTTTTGAGAAGTTTAATTTGTGTTCTCAAATAAATAACTGTTTCGTTTTAAGTCTTTGGCAATTTACAAAATTGAACTGCTTGGCAAACAGTTGTATACTTGAAGTAAAGTAATTCTTTGCAGCAAATTTTATAATAAAAGAAATCTATACACCTACCTTCTTTCTCAATTTTCCTCTAATATGGCATAATCGCTTTACACCATCAAAGCACATTGCTTCTAATCGTCCATTTCCCAGCATTTTGATTACTTGTGCATACTCTGAGGAGAATAAAAGAGTTGCAAAAAATGTTCTTTGTTCTCATAAAAATCTCAGTGATTTTTTTCAAGATTTATTTATTGAAAAGTCAGACTTACAGAGACAGAGAGAAACAGAGCCAGACAGAAATACAGAGAGATTGCCCTTTTGTTGCTTTATTTCCCCAAGGGCCACAAAAAACTCTAGGCTGAGTCATTTTCTACTGCTTCTCTCAACCAACAACATCGGGCCCAATTTCAGTAGAAACAAGCCTAGGAATAAGCAATCTGATACAGTGGGCTGGGTTGCCTATATCACATGCCAAAGTCATCACCGCTCCAGTTCTGATGCAGCTTCCTGTTAATGTACCTGATGACCACACAGGAGAGCTAAATGGTGTTCTTGGCTGCAGGCTTCCACCTACCCAAGCCCTGGCTGTTATAACCACTTGTTGAAAGAAGTGGTGGTGGAAGATGTCGTTCTCCATGTCACCCTCTCTCTTTCTCTCTGTGTTTCAAAGAAATCTTTAAGAACATGAGTGCAACAACAAATGGTAGCTCTTTCTCTTTTTCTCAAAAAAAAAGCCATTCTTTAAAAAAATCTGAGCCTGATTTAATTATTGCACATTTGTATATATGAATCTATTACCATACTATACCACAAAAATATGGGCAATTAAAACAATAATTTTAAAATAAAGAAAAAATAAAAATATGAATGATAGCACACAGCAATCTTCTAGAAATAATCAATAAACAAATAGAAGGGAAACAGATTACAAAATCCTCACAAGAGTAAAATTTCAGAACTCTATGACACAATATTGATGAATTTATAATTATATTTTCATTAATTTGAAAACCTAAATTGTGAAGTTTTCACATGTTAGCTGGTCACTTTTCCTGATTTCTGAGTTAACTGTCCAATGTGCATTTTTTTTAAAGATTTTATTTATGGGGCCAGCGCTGTGGTGCAGTGGTTTAACACCCTGGCCTACAATGCTAACATCCCATTTGAGCACCGGATTCTGTCCCGGTTGCCCCTCTTCCAGGCCAGCTCTCTGCTGTGGCCAGGAAGTGTAGTGGAGGATGGCCCAAGTGCTTGGGCCCTGCACCCCATGGGAGACCAGAAGCACCTGGCTCCTGGCTTCGGATCAACGCGGTGCGCTGGCCGCAGCAGCCATTGGAGGGTGAACCAACGGCAAAGGAAGACCTTTCTCTCTGTCTCTCTCTCACTGTCCACTCTGCCTTCAAAAAAAACCAAAAAACAAAAAACAAAAAAAAACTTAAAGATTATACATTAGCTCATAGCTTCTTGTGAATAAAAACTTCTGTGTAACCCTTTCAAATACATAAATCTTTAAAAAAAAGATTACATTTATCTGAGAGGCAGAGTTATAGACCATGAGAGAGACACAGAGAGAAAGGTCTTTTCCGTTGGTTCACCCTCCAGTGGCCAAAGCGGCCAGCGCACCGCGCTGATGCGATGGCAGGAGCCAGGTACTTCTCCTGGTCTCCCATGGGGTGCAGGGCCAAGCACCTGGGCCATCCTTCACTGCACTCCCGGGCCACAGCAGAGAGCTGGCCTGGAAGAGGGGCAACCGGGACAGAATCCGGCGCCCCCACCGGGACTAGAACCCGGCGTGCCGGCGCCGCTAGGCGGAGGATTAGCCTAGTGAGCCACAGCGCCGCCTTTTATTTTTTTGACAGGCAGCGTGGACAGTGAGAGAGAGAGACAGAGAAAGGTCTTCCTTTTGCCGTTGGTTCACCCTCCAATGGCCGCTGCGGTCGGTGCGCTGTGGCCAGCGCACCGCGCTGATCCGATGGCAGGAGCCAGGTACTTTTCCTGGTCTCCCATGGGGTGCAGGGCCCAACACTTGGGCCATCCTCCACTGCACTCCCTGGCCACAGCAGAGAGCTGGCCTGGAAGAGGGGCAACAGGGACAGAATCCGGCGCCCCCACCGGGACTAGAACCCGGTGTGCCGGCGCCGCTAGCTGGAGGATTAGCCTAGTGAGCCGCGGCGCTGGCCTTCTCTCTTTTCTTGAAAATAAAAGCTCTATGATCTAATTTTCCTGACCTAAGTTATCATTTTTCTTTTATCATCTGTGGGCCATATTCCCTGGTCTCACATTGTCCAGCCACGCTCGGCTTGCACAGAGCGGGGCGGGGAGACTACAACTCCCCGAAGCCTCAGCGGCGGCGCGACGCTCTACGTGTGGGCTGTACTGGCCTGAGTGACAGGTAGCCGACCCAATGGCTTCCCCGGTCTCAGACTCCGGACCGCTCAGACGCGGGGTGGGTGTGTGCTTCCTGTTTCGGAGGCGTCTGCTCGGGGCGGAAATTCTATATGTAAGAGCTGAGAAAGCTTTCTTTTCTTTCAAAAAAAAAAAAAAGCTGTGAGGCCTAATTTTCCTGACCTGAGCTATCATTTTTCTGTTATCATCTGTGGGCCATATTTCCTGGTTTCACATTGCCCAGCCACGCTAGGCTTGAACTGGGCGGAGCGGGGAGACCACAACTCCCAAACGGTTCAGCGAGAGCGTCGCTTTGCGTCTGGGCTGGACTCGCCTGAGTGACAGGTCCGCAAGCCAATGGCTTCACGCGTCTCAGACCCGGGGGCCAATCAGATGCTGGGTGGTTGCGGGCTTCCTGTTTCTGCGGCTCCCGACGGACGTTGTCTTGAAACAAACCACGTTCAACCCAACTCACTTCTCTCTTTTCTTGAAAATAAAAGCTCTATGATCTAATTTTCCGGACCTAAGTTATCATTTTTCTTTTATCATTTTTGGGCCATCTTTCCTGATTTCAAATGGTGCAGGCACACTTGCCTTGTCTGAACGCAGCCCTGAACTACAGCTGCCAGGAGCCCTAGCGGCGGCGGATGCGGCGCTCTACGACTGGGCTGGGCTCGTACGAGTGACAGGTAGCACAGCCTATGGCTTCTCCGGTCTCAGACTCGGGGACCAATCAGAGGCTGGGCGGGCGTGTGCTTCCTGTTTCAGCGGCTCGGGGCGGAAGTGGTGCTGAACCGCATTTCACACAGCTCTCTCCTCTCTTTTCTTTTAAAAAAAGCTCCTTGATCGAGCCGGCGCCGTGGCTCAATAGGCTAATCCTCCACCATGCGGCGCCGGCACCCCGGGTTCTAGTCCCGGTGGGGGCGCCGGATTCTGTCCCGGTTGCCCCTCTTCCAGGCCAGCTCTCTGCTGTGGCCAGGGAGTGCAGTGGAGGATGGCCCAGGTGCTTGGGCCCTGCAACCCATGGGAGACCAGGAAAAGTACCTGGCTCCTGCCATCGGATCAGCGTGGTGCGCCGGCCGCAGCAGCCATGGGAGGGTGAACCAACGGCAAAGGAAGACCTTTCTCTCTGTCTCTCTCTCACTGTCCACTCTGCCTTCAAACTAAGAAAAGAGAGAAGTGAGCTGGGTTCAAGACCATGTTGCCTGCCCCTGACTGGACCGGGATCCTGTCAGTCTGCCGCCAGCACCCCACCCCCTTGGCGCTCCTTCTGCCCCTGACTGGACGGGGAACCTGTCAGTCTCCCACCTAAACCCCACCCCCTTGGCGCTCCTTTTGCCCCTGACTGGACCGGAAACCTGTCAGTCTCCCGCCAGCACCCCACCCACCCCCTTAGCGCTCCTGCTGCCCCTAACTCGACCCGGAAGCTGCCCGAGGGCGCCTCCTCCCGCCCTCTGCACTGCCGCTAATGACTTTTTCCAGTGCGCGCTCAGAACGCCACCTCCTTCCTCGCCGGTGGCTGCCTGGCCTCCCTGGACGAGTGAGGCGCAGGTCTAGGTTCAGAACCTCGCCCTCTGCCCGGCCCTGAGTGGCTCTGCTGGATGAGGAGGAACAGTGCGGCCTGTCCCGCCCGTGCTGGGCGCGGGCAGGCAGCGTGGCAGAAGACAGGTTCTGGGCTCCTCCTGCGCGTTCCTCCTCCCAGACAAGGGCAGGCAGGGCCAAGCTACAGGGCGAGGTTCTGGCGGACGGACAGGCGGGTACGCGCCCGCTCAGGGGCTGCCAGGGACGTGCGGGACACAGACCCGAAGCTGCCCCGTCCAGTCCGAGCTGGACATGGGCGGGACGACTGCCGCGTGGTGCGCGCAGACGTCACTTCCCGCGTCCAGTCAGGAGCCGCGAGGGGCGTGGCTCGAGGCGGTTCCTTTCCACACCATTTCCGCCCCGAGCCGCAGAAACAGGGCGACACAACCACTCAGCATCTGATTGGCAACGGAGTCTGAGACCGCGTGAAGCCAATGGCTGCCCGACCTGTCACTCAGACGAGCCCAGCCGCAGAGCGCCCTGCCGCTGAGGCTTTGGGGAGTTGTAGTCTCCCCGGTCCACCCTGTCCAAGCAGAGGGTGGCTGGGCAATGTGAAACCAGGAAATATGGCCCACAGATGATAAAAGGAAAATGATAGCTCAGGTCAGGAAAATTAGGCCTCACAGCTTTTTTTTTTTTTTTGAAAGAAAAGAAAGCTTTCTCAGCTCTTACATATAGAATTTCCGCCCCGAGCAGACGCCTCCGAAACAGGAAGCACACACCCACCCCGCGTCTGAGCGGTTCGGAGTCTGAGACCGGGGAAGCCATTGGGTCGGCTACCTGTCACTCAGGCCAGTACAGCCCACACGTAGAGCGTCGCCGCCGCCGCTGAGGCTTCTGGGAGTTGTAGTCTCCCCGCCCCGCTCTGTGCAAGCCGAGCGTGGCTGGACAATGTGAAACCAGGGAATATGGCCCACAGATGATAAAAGAAAAATGATAACTTAGGTCAGGAAAATTAGATCATAGAGCTTTTATTTTCGAGAAAAGAGAGTAAACCCCACCCACTCGGCGCTCCTTCTACCCCTGACTGGAAGGGGAACCTGTCAGTCTCCCGCCAGCACCCCACCCCTTTAGCGTTCCCCTGCCTGCCCCAGACTGGACGGGGAACCTGTCAGTCTCCCGCCTAAACCCCACCCCCTTGGCGGTGCTGCCTTCCCCTGACTGGACCGGGATCCTGTCAGTCTCCCGCCAGCACCCCACCCCCTTGGCGCTCCTTCTGTCCCTGACTGGACCGGGAATCTGTCAGTCTCCCGCCAGCACCCCACCCCCTTAGCGCTCCTGCTGCCCCTAACGCGACCCGGAAGCTGCCGGAGAGCGCCTCCTCCCGCCCTCTGCACTGCCGCTAATGACTTTTTCCAGTGCGCGCTCAGAACGCCACCTCCTTCCTCGCCGGTGGCTGCCTGGCCTCCCTGGACGAGTGAGGCGCAGGTCTAGGTTCAGAACCTCGCCCTCTGCCCGGCCCTGACTGGCTCTGCTGGATGAGGAGGAACAGTCCGGCCTGTCCCGCCCGTGCTGGGCGCGGGCAGGCAGCGTGGCAGAAGACAGGTTCTGGGCTCCTCCTGCGCGTTCCTCCTCCCAGACAAGGGCAGGCAGGGCCAAGCTACAGGGCGAGGTTCTGGCGGACGGACAGGCGGGTACGCGCCCGCTCAGGGGCTGCCAGGGACGTGCGGGATCCAGACCCGAAGCTGCCCCGTCCGGTCCGAGCTGGACATGGGCGGGACGACTGCCGCGTGGTGCGCGCAGACGTCACTTCCCGCGTCCAGTCAGGAGCCGCGAGGGGCGTGGCTCGAGGCGGTTCCTTTCCACACCATTTCCGCCCCGAGCCGCAGAAACAGGGCGACACAACCACTCAGCATCTGATTGGCAACGGAGTCTGAGACCGCGTGAAGCCAATGGCTGCCCGACCTGTCACTCAGACGAGCCCAGCCGCAGAGCGCCCTGCCGCTGAGGCTTTGGGGAGTTGTAGTCTCCCCGCTCCACCCTGTTCAAGCATAGGGCGGCTGGGCAATGTGAAACCAGGAAATATGGCCCACAGGTGACAGACGAAAAATGATCATTTAGGTCAGGAAAATTAGGCCTCAGAGCTTTTTTTCAAAGAAGAGAAAGAAGACAGCTGGGTTAAACACGGTTCCTTTCCACACCATTTCCGCCCCGAGCAGACGCCTCCGAAACAGGAAGCACACACCCACCCCAGGTCTGAGCGGTCCGGAGTCTGAGACCGGGGAAGCCATTGGGTCGGCTACCTGTCACTCAGGCCAGTACAGCCCACACGTAGAGCGTCGCCGCCGCCGCTGAGGCTTCGGGAAGGTGTAGTATCCCCGCCCGGCTCTGTGTAAGCCGGAGGGAATCCATAGACTCGGATGGAGCCTTAGGAACCCAGATAGAGCCTTAGGAACTCGGATGGAGTCTTAGGGACCCGGATGGAGTTCAGAGACTCGGATGGAGCCTTAGGTACCCGGAATGAGCCAAGAGACCCGGATGCAGCACAGAGACTCGGATGAAGCCCAGAGAACCCGATGGAATCCAGAGACCTGGAGGTGGCCCTGTGGACCCGGATGTGGCAATGGGGACTCGGATGTGGCCCGGAGACCCTGGTGGAGCCCAGAGACTCGGATGGAGCCCAGAGACCGGAATGGAGCCTTAGGGACCCGGATGGAGCCCAGAGACTCGGATGGAGCCCAGAGACTCGGATGGAGCCCTTAGACTAGGATGGAGCCCAGAGAAGAGGATGGAGCCTTAGGGACCCGGATGTAGCTCAGAGACCTGGAGAGAGCCCAGAGACTCGAATGGAGCTCAGAGAGCCCGATGTGGCCCAGAGACCCGGATGGAGCTCAGAGAGCCTGATGTGGCCCAGAGACCCGGATAGAGCCCAGAGACTCGGATGGGGCCCAGAGACCTGGATGGAGCCCAGAGACTCTAATGGAGCCCAGAGACCCAGATGGAGCGCAGTGATCCGGATGTTGCCCTGGAGACCCGGGTGGAGCACAGAGACCGGAATGGATCCTTAGCGACCCGGATTGAGCCCAGAGACCCGGATGGAGCCTTAGGGACGCGTATGGAGCCTTAGGAACCTGGATGGAGCCTTAGGGACCTGGATGGAGCCCAGAAACCCGGATGGAGTCTTAGGGTCCCGGATGGATCCCACAGACCCTAATGGAGCCCAGAGACTCGGATGGAGCTTTAGGGACCCGAATGGAACCTTAGGGACCCGGATGGAGCCTTAGGAACCCGGATGGATCCTAGGGACCTTGCTGGTGCCCAGAGACTCGGTTGGAGCCCAGACTCGGATGGAGCCTTATGGACACGGATGTAGCTCAGAGACCTGGAGAGAGCCCAGAGACTCGGAGAGAGCCCAGACACCCAGATGTTGCCCAGAGACCCGGATGGAGCCCAGTGACCCGGATGGAGCCCAGAGAACCCGATGTAGCCCGGAGACCTCTTGGTGGCCCTGGGGACCCAGATGTGGCCCTTGGGACCCGGGTGGAGCCCTGGGACCCAGATGTAGCCTTGGAGGGAGCCCTGGAGACCCGGATGTGGCCCTGGAGACCTGGATGTGGCCCTGGACCCGGATGGAGCCCTGGAGACCCCAATGTGGGCCTGGAGACCCAGATGTGACCCTAGAGATCCTGATGTAGCCCTAGAGACCTGAATGTAGCCCTGGACACCTGAATGTGTCCCTGAGGATCCGGATGTGGTGTGGAGACACGAATGTTGCCCTGGAGACAGGGGTGGAGCCCTAGAGACCCGGATAGAGCCCTTGAAACCCGAATGTGGCCCTGGAGGGAGCCCTGGAGACCCGGATGTGGCCCTGGAGACCCCTATGTGGCCCTGAGGAACCGAATGTGGCCCTGGAGACCAGGGTGGAGCCCTGGAACCCAGATGTGGCCCTGGAGGGAGCCCTGGAGATAATGGATGTGGCCCTGGAGACTCGGATATGGCCCTAGAGACCCGGATGTAGCCTTAGGGACCCGGATGGAATCTTAGGGACTCGGATGGAACCCAGAGACCCGGATGGAGCCTTAGGGACCCCGATGGAGCATTAGGGACCCGGATGGAGCCCAGAGACCCGGATGGAGCCCAGAGACCCGGATGGAGCCTTAGGGACCTTGATGGAGTCTTAGGGACCTGGATGGAGCCCAGAGACTTGGATGGAGCCTTAGGAACCCGGATGGAGCCCAGAGACCTGATAGAGCCCAGATATCCGGATGGAGCCTTAGGGACCCAGATGGAGCTGAGAGGCCTGATGGAGCCTTAGGAATCCGGATGGAGCCCAGAGACTTGGATGGAGCCCAGAGATTGAGATAGAGCATTAGGGGCTCGGATGGAGCCCAGAGACCCGGATGGAGTCTTAGGAACCTGGATGGAGCTCAGAGATACGGATGGAGCCCAGAGACTCTGATGGAACCCAGAGACTTGGATAAAGCCTTAGAGACCTGGATGGAGCCCTGGAGACCCGGATATGGCCCTAGGGACCTGGATGTGGCCCTGGGACCCGGGTGTGGACGTGGGGACCCGAATGTGGCCCTGGGAGAACTGGATGTGGCCCTGGGGACCTGATGTGGACCTGGATGGAGCCCTGGGAGACCCCGATGTGGCCTTGGCAACCAGGATGTGGACCTGGGGGACCCGGATGGAGCCCTGGGAGACCCAGATGTGGCCCTAGAGACCCGGGTGTGGCCCTGGAGACCCCCATGTGACTCTAAGGACCCGGATGTGGCCCTGGGAGCCCGTATGTGGCCCTGGAGATCCGGATGTGACCCCGGAGACCTGGATGGCGCCATAGAGAGCCGGATGTAGTGATGGAGACCTGGATGTGGCCCTGGAGAGAGCCCTAGAGACCCAGATGTGGCCCTGATCATGCTGATGTGGCCCTGGAGACCCAGATGTTCCTGGAGACCTGGATGGAGCCCTGGAGACCTGGATGTGGCCCTAGACCCGGATGTGGCCCTGGAGAACCGGTAATGGCCCGAGACACCTGGATGTGGCCCTGGGGACCCCGATATGTCCCTTGGGGAACCGGATGTGGCCCTGGGTCCCGTATGTGGAGCCCTGGGAGACCCGATGTGGCCCTGCAGACCCGGATGGAGCTCAGAGACCCGGATGGAGCCCAGAGACTCGGATTGAGCCAAGAGACCGGATAGAGCCTTAAGGACTCGGATGGAGCCCAGAGACCCGGATGGAGCCTTAGGGACCCCGATGGAGTCTTAGGGACCCGGATGGAGCCCAGAGATCCGGATGGAGCCATAGGAACCCAGATGGAGCCCAGAGACCCAGGTGGAGCCCAGAGACCCAGATGGAGCCCAGAGATCCGGATGGAGCCTTAGGGACCCGGATGGAGCCCAGAGACCAGGATGGAGCCCAGAGACCAGGATGGAGCCCTAGGGACCCAGATGGAGCTCAGAGATATGGATGGAGCCCAGAGACCCGGATGGAGCCCAGAGACTCGCATTGAGCCCAAAGACCCGGATGGAGCCTTATGGACCCGGATGGAGCCTTAGGGACCCAGATGGAGCCCAGAGTCTCGGAAGAGCCTTAGGGAACTGGATGGAGCCTTAGGGACCCGGATGGAGCCTTAGGAACCCGGATGGAGCCCAGAGACTTGGATGGAGCCCAGAGACCTGGATGGAGCCCAGAGACCCGGATGGATCCTTAGGGACTTGGATGGAGTCTTAGGGAATTGGATGGAGCCCAGAGACTCGGATGGAGCCAGGAGTCCCGGATGGATCCTTAGGGACCCAGATGGAGCCCAGAGATATGGATGGAGCCCAGAGACCTGGATGGAGCCCAGAGACCTGTATGGAGCCCAGAGACTCGGATGGAGCCAGGAGTCCCGGATCGATCCTTAGGGACCTGGATGGAGCCCAAAGACCCGGATGGAGCCCAGAGACTCTAATGGAGCCCAGAGACTCAGATGGAGCCTTAAGGACCTGGATGGAGCCCAGAGACCCGCATGGAGCCTTAGGGATGCGGATGGAGCCTTAGGGACCCAGATGGAGCCCAGAGACTCGGGCAGAGCCCCGAGACCAGGATGGAGCCCAGAGACTCAGATGGAGCCAGGAGTCCCGGTTGGATCCTTAGGGACCTGGATGGAGCCCAAAGACCCGCATGGAGCCTTAGGGATGCGGATGGAGCCTTAGGGACCCGAATGGAGCCCAGAGACTTGGGCAGAGCCCCAAGACCAGGATGGAGCCCAGAGACCAGGATGGAGCCTTAGGGACCCGGATGTAGCTCAGAGACCTGGAGAGAGCCCAGAGACCCTGGGTGGAGCCCTGGGACCCAGATATGGCCCTGGAGGGAGCCCTGGAGATCCGGATGTGGCCCTGGAGACCCTGGTGTGGCCCTGGAGACCCTGGTGTGGCCCTGGAGACCCGGATGGAGCCCTGGGGAACCGGATGTGGCCCTGGAGACCCGGATATGGCCCTGGGGACCTGGATGTGGCCCTGAAGATCGGGGTGGAGCCCAGAGACTCGGATGGAGCCCAGAGACTGGATGCAGCCTTAGGGACACGGTTGGAGCCCCGAAACCCGGATGGAGCCCAGAGACCCGGATGTGGTCCAGAGACCTGGATGGAGCCCAGAGACCTGGATGGAGCCTTAAGGACTCGGAAGAAACCTTAAGGACCCGGATGTAGCCTTAGTGACCCTGAAGGAGCACAGAGACCCGGATGGAGCCTTAGGGACCAGGATGTTTCCTTAGGGACCCAGATGGAGCCCAGAGATACAGATGGAGACCAGAGACCCCGATGGAGCCCAGAGACCTGTATGGAGCCCAGAGACTCGGATGGAGCCAGGAGTCCCGGATGGAGCCCAGAGACCCGGATGGAGCCCTTAGGGACCCAGATGGAGCCCAGAGACCCGGATGGAGCACTTAGACCCGGATGTGGCCCTGGGGACCAGGATGTACCCCTGGGGACCTGGATGTGTCACTGCGGACATGAGTGGAGCCCTGGGGAGCCGGATATTGCCCTGGAGACCCGGATGTGGCCATGGGGACCCGGATGTGGCCCTGGGATCCTGGTGGAGTGTGACTGGCTGCCAGTGGAGTCGGGGAGAACCCCCCCAGTGTCACTCAGGGCTGATTGACAGCCACCAGATGACAGAGCCCACCCCCTTGTCAGTGAACGGTGACTGACAGTGCAGGGAGACCCGGAGGTAGCCCCTGGGTTCCTCCACCAGCTCACTCTGTCTTTTGACGGAACAATAAAAATCGTTTAAAATAAACGACTGGGACTGTGCCTGGGATGAGTTTATTCCATGAACAGGAAGCAGAGAAAGCTGGGGACGGCCGATTCTAGAATGTTCCGAAGCTTTCTAGAAATTCTGGAACAATCCAGACCATCTTGGATCAATCCAGAATGCTCTAGAATGTTCCGGAGCATACTAGCGCGTTCGCAGGTGGGAGGAGATGGTGAGGCGATCAGGGGAGGAATCATTGTGCAGGAGGGGCGGTTCTGGAATGGTCTAGAATGTTCTGGCACCTTCTCCAAGGGAGGCGTCCTCAGGGTGGACAGGTGTCTGTTGGAGAGAGAGGAAAGCCGAGTCAGCGCCGAGTCAGCGCCAAGTCAGCCCGGAAGCTGCCGCAGCCTCACCTGTGTCGCCCACACGCCGGATGTACTTCTGCGGGATCCCATTCTGCTCCGTGAGCCTCGCGTAGTCCTCCAGCCGGTCGTCATTTATGACTTTCAATTTGACTGTGGCAAGAGTGGGTGCCGACTGAGTACACTTGCTTTAGTGTGAGCCTACTGCATACACTCACTTTAGTGGCTGTATACACTCACCCCATCTAGCGAGCGCCAACTGTATATGCTAGTGTTAGTGGGCACCGACTGTATATGCCCACCATGTCTAGTGGGCACTGACTGTATACACTCGCTTTATCCAGTGGGCACCGACTGTATCCCCCCTTTCCCTGTATACAGTTGGGCTCAGACTCTCGGGTCGTGGTGCGTATCCTTAGCGGGCACCGGCAGTGTACATGTGTGTGTGAGGGGGGCTCACCCACAAGGAAGCTGAGGCGGCTGGTGGTGCCGCTGGACCCCATGTTATTGATGAAGACGAAGAGCCTAGCGGGATCCAATACGTGGAACTGGAAGGAGGTCTGGCCCTCGACTGTAGGGAGAGAGGTGGGTGTTCTGGATGTGCCGGGGCATGCTGGGACATTCTAGCGCATTCTGGAACATTCTAGAACATTGAGGAACTGGAGCATCCTGGGACATTTGCAGCATCCTGGAACATTTCTGGGAACATTCTCGAACATTCTGGAACACACCGGACATTCCCTGGGGTCGTCTGGAATTGTCTGGAACTTTCCGAAATGCTCTGTACTCACAGTCAGTGGTGTAGATGCCGTCTGCGTTCTTCTGGGCCACAACCGTGTGCGGGGTGCATACCTCGTTCTTCCTGAAGGAGAGACCGGGAACATGGCCACTCGCTGTGGGCTCAACTGCTCCTGTCTGCTCTCCCTCTGGGCTCGCCTGGTCCACCATGGCTTGCTCTTTGACTCTGGGATCGGCTGGTCCTGTCTGCTCTCTCTCAGCTCCATTACTCCCCTCTAGCCCACCTGTTCTCTGACTCTGGGCTCAACTGCTCCTGTCTACTCTTTCTCTGGGCTCGGCTGGTCCACCATGGCCTGCTCTTTGACTCTGGGATCGGCTGGTCCTGTCTGCTCACTCTCAGCTCCATTACTCCCCTCTAGCCCACATGCTCTCTGACTCTGGGCTCAACTACTCCTGTCTGCTCACTCTCCCTGGGCTCGGCTGGTCCCCCCTAGCTTGCTCTTTGTCTCTGGGCTCAACTACTCCTGTCTGCTCACTCTCAGCTCCATTACTCCCCTCTAGCCCACATGCTCTCTGACTCTGGGCTCAACTACTCCTGTCTGCTATCTCTCTCTCTGGGCTCGGCTGGTCGCCCTGGCCTGCTCTGTCTCTCTCTCTGGGATCGCTTGGGCTTGGCGGCGCCTGTCTTCCCCGCTCTCTGGGCTCGATTGCTCCCCCCTGGCTCTCTGTCTGTGGCCTCGGCTTGTCTCCCCTGGCCCCGCCCCTCACTTGACATAGAAGAAGACGTTCAGGACGTTGCAGTCCTCGTTGCACTCCATCTCGCGGAACAGCATCCGGAGTGGCCCATCCTCCAGGATCATTTCCAGGATGTCGGAGGCCATGGCGGAGGTGCGCCAGGGCCCGGAGAGCTGGGGAGGTGAAGAAATGACGCGCATTAATGATACGGCTGAAGAAACAACGCAAAGTAGTGATGCGAATTAGTGATGCGAAGTAATGATGTGAAGAAATGATATGAATTCATGACGAGAATTAATACTGGGAACTAATGATGCAAATTAATGATACCTGGGCGGGGTCGACGTCCGCACAGGCCACGCCCACCGTGAGGGCGAGGAGGAGAGCCTTCGTCACCGTCATCTTCATCACCATCGTCTTCGTCGTCGTCTGAGCCGGCGGGGACCCGGCGTCTATTTATTGCCAGGGCTGGGGGAGGAGTTGGCGGGCCGAAGGTTGTGCAAACATCCTGGTGGACACCAGGGACGTTCCGGAACGGTCAGTGCTCCCAGGGAATTCTGGGAGAGTCTGTCGTGCGTTCTTGGGCCTTGGAATTTTCCAGAACCCCTGGTGGGTGTTTCCAGGATTCCAGAATGTTCTAGAATGCCCAGGGAATGTCCTTGGAATCGCGAGGAATTCTGTGGAATGTTCCAGAATGTTCTAGAGAGCCCGGCGCACGTCCTCGGGGCCTTAGAATATTCTAGAGCGCCTGGTCTTGGAGTGTTCCGGAATACTGGTGGATGACGTAGAATTTTCTAGAATGTTCGTAGGATGCCCTGGACCGCTTGGTGAGTGTCTTTGGGGTCTTGGAATGTTGTAGAATGTTCCAGTATGTTCCAGAGAACCCAGCGAGCGTCCTGGGGGGTCTGAGACCCTCTGCCGACGTGCTGGAAGTTTCCGCAGCCCCGGTGGGCGCCGGATGTCACGTCAATGTCCGCAGGGCCAGGCCAGCACCAGGACACCCGTCACACCCAGCCGGGAAACTTCTACTCAGACCCGTATCCCAGAATCCCCCCAGACTCACTTGGTGATGTTCTGGTACATTCTAGAACACCTCGGAAAAATTCTAGGGATCCCGGAACATTCTAGAACGTCCTAGAATGTTCCAGAACCTGGAGATATATATATATGTATTTTTTTTTAGCTTTTTTCGTGCCCAGGCACCCAGATGTGACCTTGAGAGCTCCAGGGAGGTCACTCTAGTTTCTGTCTCTCGATGGGAAAAACCGACTTGACCGGTTCTGCGTTCTGTAATCCTTTAATCTGGTTTTCTGCTCCACTCACTCCACGGCTCAGGCTGGCTCTTCTCTCAGGGAGAGGAGGGTCATCAACATGGCGTGTAGAGCACGCTGGACAAGGCAGATTCATAACTACAAAGTTTGCTCATCTTCTAATACCAAGACCCCCAATATCTCAGTTTTTTTTTTTAATTTTTTTTTTGACAGGCAGTCAGATCCATCGGAAATGCCTTGAAAACATGGTCGTGTATAGACACGACTTCTTGAAAGGGTTTGCAGCTTCGTCGTCAGTACTGTCTCCTCAGTGACTTTAGAGCAGGAGAGAACAGGACACAGCGGACACTCTGAACAGCAACTTCAGTGAGTGAGTGATGAAGTGCCCAGACGAGGGAGGCGCAGTGGGTGACACGTCGATTCAGAAACGAGAGCAACTAGCCTGGGATTACCATGAGTGTGTTGGCAGAAGAATTAAAACTTGAAATAAGACTCCCGAAACGTACGCGCGGTCTTCACCACCTTGAACGAGTCTTGGTTTTTGCTGATAGGCTCTTTTTTTTTTTTGACAGGCAGGACTGGACAGTGAGAGAGAGACAGAGAGAAAGGTCTTCCTTTGCCGTTGGTTCACCCTCCAATGGCCGCCGCGGCCGGCGCACCGCGCTGATGCAATGGCAGGGGCCAGGTACTTCTCCTGGTCTCCCATGTGGTGCAGGGCCCAGGCACTTGGGCCATCCTCCACTGCACTCCCGGGCCACAGCAGAGAGCTGGCCTGGAAGAGGGGCAACCGGGACAGAATCCGGTGCCCTGACCGGGACTAAAACCCGGTGTGCTGGCGTCGCAGGTGGAGGATTAGCCTGGTGAGCCGCGGCGCCGGCTTGTATGATTATTTTCATAAACTGTGCTTTGAACAGGGACACAAGTGATTGAGCACAAGCCATGCAGTGTCCTCTGAGCCACTCAGTGATAGCTGAGGGTCTCCGTCCTTTATAGACTTCAAGTTGTGAGCCAGGGGTTAGTGTCTGAAGGCACGCTACATGAAGAGGTAGGGAGAGATCACCTGTTGTGGGCCACTTTGTAAACCATCTTGAATGTCACACACTTGCCATCTGACCAGATGTGTGCACTGTCTGTTCTTCCCTAGTTTCTGCACCCAGCTGGACTTTCACATTCAGATATGGCGGAGAAACCACTCCCTTAGGATCCACTGAGTGCCCCTGACTGGATCAGGAACTGTCGCAGAGTGACAGGTTCTGGGTCAGTCAGGGGCAGGCAGGAGAGCTAAGGACTTGGGGTTCCTGCCGCAGACTGACAGGTTCCCGGTCCTGTCAGGGGCAGGCAGGGGAGCCAAAGACAGCGTTTCTGGCCCTAGACTGGCAAGCTACCAGTCCCATCAGCGGCAGGCAGGGGAGACAAGGAGGTGGGGTTCTGGCCCCAGACTGACAGGTTCCCAGTTCCATCAAGGGCCGGCAGGGGATCCAAGAGGTGGGGTTGTAGTCCTCGACTGTCAGGTTCTCAGGCCAGAAAGAGGCAGTCAGGGGAGCCAAGGAGGTGGGGTTCTGGCCGCAGAATGACAGGCTCTGGTTCCAGTCAGGGGCAGGCAGGGTAGTGTAAGAGGATGGTGTTCCTGCCACAGACATACAAGTTCCCTGTCTAGTCAGGGACAAGCCGGGGAGCTAAGCATGTGGGGTTCTGGCCGCACATGGACAGGTTCCCGGTCCATATGGCCAGGCAGGGAAGCTAAGGCGTTCTGGCTAAGGTTCTGGCAGCAGCATGACAGGTTCCTGGTCCCATCGCGGGCAGTCAGGGGAGCCAAGGAGGTTGGTTCTGGCCACAGACTGACAGGTTCAGGTCTATCAGGGGCAGGCAGGGGAGCTGAGGACATGGGGATCTGGCCACAGGCTGACAGGTTCCCGTTGCTGTCAGGGGAGCCCAATGAGGTGGGGTTCTGGCTACAGAGTGACAGGTTCCTGGCCCCCTCAGGGAAAGTCAGGGGAGCCACGCAGGTTAGGCTCTGGTCGAGACTGACAGGTTCCGAGTCCCATCACAGGTAGGCAGGGGAGCCTAAGGAAGCGGGGTTCTGGCAACTGGTGACAGTTGCAGGTCCATCAAGGGTAGGGAGGGGTGCTGATGGGGTGGGGTTCTGGCTGCAGACTCACAAGTTCCTGGTCCAGTCAGGGGCGGGCAGCGTAGCCTACGGAGGTGGGGTTCTGGCCACAGAATGACGACAGGTCTCTGGTCCCATCAGGAGTAGGCAGGGAGCTAAGGACATGGGGTTCCTTCCGCAGACTGACTGACAGATTCCAGGTCCAGTCAGGGGCAGGCAGGGGAGCTAAGGGGTGGAGTTCTGGCCACAGACTGCCAGGTTCCTGGTCCAGTCAGGGACAGTCAGAGGAGCCAAGGAGGTGGGGTTCTGGCCACAGACTGACAGGTTCCCAGTCCAGTCAGGGACAGTCAGAGGAGCCAAGGAGGTGGGGTTCTGGCCACAGACTGACAGGTTCCTGGTCTAGTCAGGGGCAGGCCTGGGAGCCAAGGGGTGGAGTTCTGTCCGCAGACTGAAAAGATCCCAGTCCCATCAGGGGGACTCACTGGAGCCTCAAGGTTGGGGTTCTGGCTGCAGACTGACGGGTTCCCGGTCCCATCAGAGGCAGTCAGGGGAGCCAAGGAGGGTGGTTCTGGCCTCAGAGTGACACGTTTCGGTCCAGTGACGCCAGGAAGGGGAGTTAGCTACGTGTGGTTCTGGCCACAGACTGACAGATTCCTGGTCCGGTATGGTCAGGCAAGGGAGCTAAGGGGGTGGAGTTTTGGCCGCAGACTGACTGATGCCCGGTCCTGTCAGGAGCACTCAGCAGAGACTAGAGGTGGGGTTCTGGCTGCAGACTGACAGGTTCCTGCTCCAGTTAGGGGCAAGTCAGGGGAGCAAAGAAGTTAGGGTTCTAGTGGCAGACTGACACATTCCGGGTCCATCTGGGGCGGGAAATGACCCCAGGAGCTGGGGTTCTAGCCACAGACTTACAGGTACTGGGTCCAACAGAGGCAGGCAGTGGAGCTAAGGATGTGGGGTTCTGGCTGCACACTGACAGGTTCCCGGTCCAGTCAGGGGCAGTAAGGGCAGCTAGGGACATGGGGTTCTGGCCGCAACTGACAGGTTCCCAGTCCCGTCAAGGGCAGGCAGGGGGGCCAAAGTGGGTGGGGTTCTGGCCACAGACTCACGGGTTCCATTTCCAACAGGGGTAGGCAGTGGAGCTAAGGATGTGGGGTTTGGCTGCACACTGACAGGTTCCTGGTCCAGTCAGGGGCAATAAGGGGAGCTAAGGACATGAAGTCTGCATGCAGACTGACAGGCTCCTGGTCCCATCAGGGGCAGCCAAAGGAGCTAAGGATGTGGGGTTCTGGCGGCAGACTTTCAGGTTCCATGTGCGTGTGGAGTAGGACAGGGAGGCAGGGTGGTGGGGTTCTTTCTGCAGACTACAGGTTCCAGATCTATCAAAGGCGGGCGGGCAGCTAAGGACGTGGGGTTCTGGCCACAGACTGACAGGTTCCCGGTCCTGTCAAGAGCACTCAGTGGAGCCAAGCTGGGTGGGGCTTTGGCTACAGACTGACAGGTTCCTGGTCCAGTCAGGGGCAGGCAGGGGAGCCTAAGGAGGTGGGGGGACCGGGCCACAGACTGACAGGTTCCCAGTTCTGTTCGGGGCAGGCAGGGGAGCTAAGGACGTGGGATTCCTGCCGCAGACTGACAGGTTCCAGGTCGAGTCAGGGGCAGACAGGTGAGCCTCTGGTCGCAGACTGACATGACCCGGTGCTGTTAGGGGCAGGCAGGGGAGCCTAAGGAGTTTGGGTTCTGGAGTCAGACTGACAGGTCCCGGTGCAGGATGTCCAGGAAGGGGAGCAGATGGAGTGGGGTTCTGCTCAGAGACTGAGAGGTTCCTGGTCCCATCAGGGAAAGGCAGGGGAGCTAAGGAGGCGGGGTTCTGGACGCCGACTGACAGGGTTTCAGTTCTGTCAGTGGCAGTCAGGGAAGCCATGGAGGTGGGGTTCTGGTCGCAGACTGACAGGTTCCCAGTCCAGAACGGCCAGGCAGGGGAGCTAAGGGGTGGGGTTTTGGCGGCAGACTGACAGATTCCTGGTCCCATCAGGGGCAGGAAGGGGAGCCCAAGGAGGTGGGGTCTGGCCAGAGGCTGAGAGGTTCTGGGTCCATTAGGGGGAAGTCAGTGGAACCAAGGATGTGGGGTTCTGGCCGCAGAGTGACGGATTCCACCTCCATCAGGGGCAGGCAGAGGAGCTAAAGCGGTTGGTTTCCGGTCACACACTGACAGGTTCCCATGCTGTCAGGGGCAGTCAGCGGAGCCAATGACGTGGGGTTCTGTCAGCAGGCCGACAGATTCCCGGTCCCGTCAGGGCCACTCAGTGGAGACTAAGGGGGTGGGCTCTGGCTGCTGACCGACAGGTTCCTGGTCCCCTCAGGGGCAGGCAGGTGAGCCAAGGACGTGAGATTCCTGCCGCAGATGGAAAGGTTCCCAGGTTTGGCCACAGACGGAAAGGATCCTGGACCAAAATGTCCAGGCATGAGAGCTAAGGGGGAGTGTCTGGTCGCAGGCTGACAGGTTCCCTGTGCACTATGGCAAGGGGTAAGGTGAAAAGGTCGTTAAAGTGAAGAGGTCCTTTCAAGATAGCCACTGAGGGAAAAAGGTCATGCCAAGATGGCCGCCGAGGAGAAAAGGTCATGCCAAGATGGCCGCTGACCACAGAAATTGCCTGGCACCAGGCCGTGATTGGATGGCTTCTGAAACCACATGGCAACAGAGGAAACCACATGACAACAGAGCCTGACTGACAGCCGGCCGTGATTGGATGCTTTCAGAAACCACATGACAACAGAGCCTGACTGATGGCGGGCCGTGACTGGATGGTTTCAGAACCTGCCTGGCACCAAGAGCCTGCCTGGCCACAGGCTGTGATTGGATGGCTTTGGAAACCGCCTGGCCACAGCCTGTGATTGGTCAGGGCCTAGACCGCCCCTTGACTGGATGGGCTGTCTTGGCCATAGAAGCAGCTGTAGCAACTGAAATAAACGAGTCAGTCTGCTGGCTGCCCGCCTCAGGACTGCTCTCACCCGCCTCCCGGCGTCCGTGCGGTGACTCCGCACCTCTTGCCCCCACCACGCTCCTCCTCTCAGAACGCATCCTCTCAGGAAGAAGTAAACGTCCACACTTTCTTGTCTCACCCGAGTGCCCCTGACTCGCCGAACGGGAACCTGTCAGTCTGTGGCCAGAACCCCACCTCCTTATCTGCTCTGCCTGCCCCTGCTGGACGAGGAATCTTTCTTTCTGCAGCCTGGACCCCACCTCGTCTCCTCTGCCTGCCCCGATGGGACCCGGAACCTCCAAGTCTGCAGCCAGAACCCCACCTCCTCAGCTCCCCTCCCTACCCCAGTGGACCTGGAACCTGTCAGTCTGCCGCTCAAACCACAGCTCACTGGCTCCCCTGACTGCCACTGACGGGACCGGGAAGCTCTCAGTGGACGACCAGAAACCCACCACCTCAGCTCCTCTGCCTGCCCCTGATGGACCCGCAACCTGTCAGTCTCCCGCCAGAACCCCACCCCCTTGGCGGTCCTGCCTGCCCCAACTGGACGGGACCCTGTCAGTCTCCCGCCAGAACCCCACCTCCTTGGCTCCCCTGCCAGCTCCTGACTCGGACCAAAAACTGCCCGTCGTCAACCAGAACCCCGCATCCCTAGCTCCCCTGCCTGCCCCTGCCTGGACCGGGAACCTGTCAGTCTCCCGCCAGAACCCCACCCCCTTAGCTCCCCTGCCTGCCCCTGATTGGACCGGGATCCTGTCAGTCTCCCGCCTAAACCAGAGCCCCTAGGCGCTCCTTCTGCCCTGATTGGACGGGGAACCTGTCAGTCTCCCGTCAGAAGCCCACCCCCTTAGCTCCCCTGCCTGCCCCTGACTGGACCGGGAACCTGTCAGTCTCCCGCCAGAAACCCACCCCCTTAGCTCCCCTGCCTGCCCCTGCCTGGACCGGGAACCTGTCAGTCTCCCGCCAGAAACCCACCCCTTTAGGCTCTACTGCCTGCCCCTGATTGGACCGCGATCCTGTCAGTCTCCCCCCTAAACCCCACCCCCTCGGCGCTCCTTCTGCCCCTGACTGGACGGGGAACCTGTCAGTCTCCCGCCAGCACCCCACCCCTTTAGCGTTCCCCTGCCTGCCCCTGACTGGACGGGGAACCTGTCAGTCTCCCGCCTAAACCCCACCCCCTTGGCGCTGCTGCCTGCCCCTGACTGGACCGGGATCCTGTCAGTCTCCCGCCTAAACCCCACCCCCTCGGCGCTCCTTCTGCCCCTGACTGGACCGGGAATCTGTCAGTCTCCCGCCAGCACCCCATCCCCTTAGCGCTCCTGCTGCCCCTAACGCGACCCGGAAGCTGCCGGAGAGCGCCTCCTCCCGCCCTCTGCACTGCCGCTAATGACTTTTTCCAGTGCGCGCTCAGAACGCCACCTCCTTCCTCGCCGGTGGCTGCCTGGCCTCCCTGGACGAGTGAGGCGCAGGTCTAGGTTCAGAACCTCGCCCTCTGCCCGGCCCTGAGTGGCTCTGCTGGATGAGGAGGAACAGTGCGGCCTGTCCCGCCCGTGCTGGGCGCGGGCAGGCAGCGTGGCAGAAGACAGGTTCTGGGCTCCTCCTGCGCGTTCCTCCTCCCAGACAAGGGCAGGCAGGGCCAAGCTACAGGGCGAGGTTCTGGCGGACGGACAGGCGGGTACGCGCCCGCTCAGGGGCTGCCAGGGACGTGCGGGACCCAGACCCGAAGCTGCCCCGTCCGGTCCGAGCTGGACATGGGCGGGACGACTGCCGCGTGGTGCGCGCAGACGTCACTTCCCGCGTCCAGTCAGGAGCCGCGAGGGGCGTGGCTCGAGGCGGTTCCTTTCCACACCATTTCCGCCCCGAGCCGCAGAAACAGGGCGACACAACCACTCAGCATCTGATTGGCAACGGAGTCTGAGACCGCGTGAAGCCAATGGCTGCCCGACCTGTCACTCAGACGAGCCCAGCCGCAGAGCGCCCTGCCGCTGAGGCTTTGGGGAGTTGTAGTCTCCCCGGTCCACCCTGTTCAAGCATAGGGCGGCTGGACAATGTGAAACCAGGAAATATGGCCCACAGGTGACAGACGAAAAATGATCATTTAGGTCAGGAAAATTAGGCCTCAGAGCTTTTTTTCAAAGAAGAGAAAGAAGACAGCTGGGTTGAAACACGGTTCCTTTCCACACCATTTCCGCCCCGAGCAGACGCCTCCGAAACAGGAAGCACACACCCACCCCAGGTCTGAGCGGTCCGGAGTCTGAGACCGGGGAAGCCATTGGGTCGGCTACCTGTCACTCAGGCCAGTACAGCCCACACGTAGAGCGTCGCCGCCGCCGCTGAGGCTTCGGGGAGGTGGAAGTCTCCCCGCCCCGCTCTGTGCAAGCCTAACGTGGCTGGACAATGTGTAACCAGGGAATATGGCCCACAGATGATAAAAGAAAAATGATAACTTAGGTCAGGAAAATTAGATCATAGAGCCTTTTTTTTTTTCCAAGAAAGGGAGAGTTCTGTGTTGAAACGGGGTTCCTTTCAAGACCATGTCTGCCCCGAGTCGCAGAAACAGGACGCACACACCAACCCGGCCTGTGATTGGCCCCCGGGTCTGAGACAGGGGGAAGCCATTGGCTGCCCGACGTGTCACCCAGGCGAGTCCAGCCCAGACGCAAAGCGACGCTCTCGCTGAGCCGTTTGGGAGTTGTAGTCTTCCCGCTCCTCCCTGTCCAAGCCTACTGTGGCTGGACGGTGTGAAACCAGGACATATGGCCCACAGATGATAGAAGCAAAATGATAATTTCGGTCAGGAAAATTAGATCAAGGAGCTTTTTTTTTAAAAAGAAAAGAGAGAAGAGAGCTGTGTGGAATGAATCGCGGTTCAACACCACTTCCGCCCCGAGCCGCTGAAACAGGAAGCATACTCCCGCCCAGCGTCTGATTGGTCCCCGCGTCTGAGACGGGGGGAGCCATTGGCTGTGAACTCGTCATTCTACGCCCAGAACCCCACCCCCTGTTGCTCCACTGCCTGCTCTCGACTGGACGGGGAACCTGTCAGTCTGCCGCCAGGGCCCCACCCCCTTAGCTCCCCTGCCTGCCCCTGATGGGACGGGGAACCTCTCAGTCTGCAGCCAGAAACCCACTCCCTTAGGATCCACTGAATGCCCCTGACTGGATGAGGAACCTGTTAGCTGGCATCTAGAACCCCCACTCGCCAGCTCCCCACATGCCCCTGACGGTACTTGGAACTGTCAGGCTGCGGCAGGAAACCAGGGTCCTTAGTTCCCCTGCCTGTCCATACTGGGCCGTCCATACTGTCAGGCTGCAGCCAGAACCCCCACCCTCTTAGGCTCCACTGAGTGCCCCTGACAGGACCGGACACCTGTCAGTCAGCACATAGAACCCCACCTTGTTAGTTCCCCAGCATGCCCCTGAGAGGACTGTGAACTCGTCAGTCTGTGGCCAGAACCCCACATCCTCAGCTCCCCTGCCTGCCCCTGATGGGACCAGGAAACCTCAGTCTGTTCAGAACTCCACCCCCTTAGCTCCCCTGCCTATCCAATCACGACCAGGAACCGGTCAGTCTGCCACCATAACCCCACCCCCTTAAGCTCCACTGAGTACCCCTGACTGGACAGGGAACCTGTCAGTCTGCAGCCAGAACCCCACACCCTTCGCTCCCTCGCGGGTCCACTGACTGAACCAGGAATCTGTCAGTTTGCTATCAAAACCCAGCCCCTTAGCTCTCCTGACGCCCCTAACGGCACCCGGAACCTGCCAGTCTCCCGCCAGAACCCCACCTCCTGGGCTCCCCTGCCCGCCCCTATCTGGCACAGGAACCTGTCAGTCTGCCGCCAGAACTGCACCTGCTTAGCTCCCCTGCCTGCCCCCGAGGAGAATGGGAACCTGTTGGTCTGCGGCCAGAAACCCACGTCTTGGTTCCCTGCCTACCCCTGACTGGACAGGGAAACTGTCGGTCTGCGGCCCAAACCCCACACCATGAGCTCCCTCGCCTGCCCATGACAGGACCAGGAACCTGTCAGACTGTGACCAGAACCACACCTCCTTAGACCCCTGCCTGTCCCTGATGGGAAGGGAACCTCTCAGTCTGCAGCAGCCAGAAACCACTCCCTTAGGATCCACTGAGTGCCCCTGACTGGATCAGGAACTGTCGCAGAGTGACAGGTTCTGGGTCAGTCAGGGGCAGGCAGGAGAGCTAAGGACTTGGGGTTCCTGCCGCAGACTGACAGGTTCCCGGTCCTGTCAGGGGCAGGCAGGGGAGCCAAAGACGGCGTTTCTGGCCCTAGACTGGCAAGCTACCAGTCCCATCAGCGGCAGGCAGGGGAGACAAGGAGGTGGGGTTCTGGCCCCAGACTGACAGGTTCCCAGTTCCATCAAGGGCCGGCAGGGGATCCAAGAGGTGGGGTTGTAGTCCTCGACTGTCAGGTTCTCAGGCCAGAAAGAGGCAGTCAGGGGAGCCAAGGAGGTGGGGTTCTGGCCACAGACTGACAGGTTCCTGGTCTAGTCAGGGACAGGCCTGGGAGCCAAGGGGTGGAGTTCTGTCCGCAGACTGAAAGGATCCCAGTCCCATCAGGGGGACTCACTGGAGCCTCAAGGTTGGGGTTCTGGCTGCAGACTGACGGGTTCCCGGTCCCATCAGTGGCAGTCAGGGGAGCCAAGGAGGGTGGTTCTGGCCTCAGAGTGACACGTTTCGGTCCAGTGACGCCAGGAAGGGGAGTTAGCTACGTGTGGTTCTGGCCACAGACTGACAGATTCCTGGTCCAGTATGGTCAGGCAAGGGAGCTAAGGGGGTGGAGTTTTGGCCGCAGACTGACTGGTGCCCGGTCCTGTCAGGAGCACTCAGCAGAGACTAGAGGGTGGGGTTCTGGCTGCAGACTGACAGGTTCCTGCTCCAGTTAGGGGCAAGTCAGGGGAGCAAAGAAGTTAGGGTTCTAGTGGCAGACTGACACATTCCGGGTCCATCTGGGGCGGGAAATGACCCCAGGAGCTGGGGTTCTAGCCGCAGACTTACAGGTACTGGGTCCAACAGAGGCAGGCAGTGGAGCTAAGGATGTGGGGTTCTGGCTGCACACTGACAGGTTCCCGGTCCCGTCAGGGGCAGTAAGGGCAGCTAGGGACATGGGGTTCTGGCCGCAACTGACAGGTTCCCAGTCCCGTCAAGGGCAGGCAGGGGAGCCAAAGTGGGTGGGGTTCTGGCCACAGACTCACGGGTTCCATTTCCAACAGGGGTAGGCAGTGGAGCTAAGGATGTGGGGTTTGGCTGCACACTGACAGGTTCCTGGTCCAGTCAGGGGCAATAAGGGGAGCTAAGGACATGAAGTCTGCATGCAGACTGACAGGCTCCTGGTCCCATCAGGGGCAGCCAAAGGAGCTAAGGATGTGGGGTTCTGGCGGCAGACTTTCAGGTTCCATGTGCGTGTGGAGTAGGACAGGGAGGCAGGGTGGTGGGGTTCTTTCTGCAGACTACAGGTTCCAGATCTATCAAAGGCGGGCGGGCAGCTAAGGACGTGGGGTTCTGGCCACAGACTGACAGGTTCCCGGTCCTGTCAAGAGCACTCAGTGGAGCCAAGCTGGGTGGGGCTTTGGCTGCAGACTGACAGGTTCCTGGTCCAGTCAGGGGCAGGCAGGGGAGCCTAAGGAGGTGGGGGGACCGGGCCACAGACTGACAGGTTCCCAGTTCTGTTCGGGGCAGGCAGGGGAGCTAAGGACGTGGGATTCCTGCCGCAGACTGACAGGTTCCAGGTCGAGTCAGGGGCAGACAGGTGAGCCTCTGGTCGCAGACTGACATGACCCGGTGCTGTTAGGGGCAGGCAGGGGAGCCTAAGGAGTTTGGGTTCTGGAGTCAGACTGACAGGTCCCGGTGCAGGATGTCCAGGAAGGGGAGCAGATGGAGTGGGGTTCTGCTCAGAGACTGAGAGGTTCCTGGTCCCATCAGGGAAAGGCAGGGGAGCTAAGGAGGCGGGGTTCTGGACGCAGACTGACAGGGTTTCAGTTCTGTCAGTGGCAGTCAGGGAAGCCATGGAGGTGGGGTTCTGGTCGCAGACTGTCAGGTTCCCAGTCCAGAACGGCCAGGCAGGGGAGGTAAGGGGTGGGGTTTTGGCGGCAGACTGACAGATTCCTGGTCCCATCAGGGGCAGGAAGGGGAGCCCAAGGAGGTGGGGTCTGGCCAGAGGCTGAGAGGTTCTGGGTCCATTAGGGGGAAGTCAGTGGAACCAAGGATGTGGGGTTCTGGCCGCAGAGTGACGGATTCCACCTCCATCAGGGGCAGGCAGAGGAGCTAAAGCGGTTGGTTTCCGGTCACACACTGACAGGTTCCCATGCTGTCAGGGGCAGTCAGCGGAGCCAATGACGTGGGGTTCTGTCAGCAGGCCGACAGGTTCCCGGTCCCGTCAGGGCCACTCAGTGGAGACTAAGGGGGTGGGCTCTGGCTGCTGACCGACAGGTTCCTGGTCCCCTCAGGGGCAGGCAGGTGAGCCAAGGACGTGAGATTCCTGCCGCAGATGGAAAGGTTCCCAGGTTTGGCCACAGACGGAAAGGATCCTGGACCAAAATGTCCAGGCATGAGAGCTAAGGGGGAGTGTCTGGTCGCAGGCTGACAGGTTCCCTGTGCACTATGGCAAGGGGTAAGGTGAAAAGGTCGTTAAGGTGAAGAGGTCCTTTCAAGATAGCCACTGAGGGAAAAAGGTCATGCCAAGATGGCCGCCGAGGAGAAAAGGTCATGCCAAGATGGCCGCTGACCACAGAAATTGCCTGGCACCAGGCCGTGATTGGATGGCTTCTGAAACCACATGGCAACAGAGGAAACCACATGACAACAGAGCCTGACTGACAGCCAGCCGGCCGTGATTGGATGCTTTCAAAAACCACATGACAACAGAGCCTGACTGATGGAGGGCCGTGACTGGATGGTTTCAGAACCTGCCTGGCACCAAGAGCCTGCCTGGCCACAGGCTGTGATTGGATGGCTTTGGAAACCGCCTGGCCACAGCCTGTGATTGGTCAGGGCCTAGACCGCCCCTTGACTGGATGGGCTGTCTTGGCCATAGAAGCAGCTGTAGCAACTGAAATAAACGAGTCAGTCTGCTGGCTGCCCGCCTCAGGACTGCTCTCACCCACCTCCCGGCGTCCGTGCGGTGACTCCGCACCTCTTGCCCCCACCACGCTCCTCCTCTCAGAACGCATCCTCTCAGGAAGAAATACACGTCCACAGTTTCTTGGCTCACCCGAGTGCCCCTGACTCGCCGAACGGGAACCTGTCAGTCTGTGGCCAGAACCCCACCTCCTTATCTGCTCTGCCTGCCCCTGCTGGACGAGGAATCTCTCTTTCTGCAGCCTGGACCCCACCTCGTCTCCTCTGCCTGCCCCGATGGGACCCGGAACCTCCAAGTCTGCAGCCAGAACCCCACCTCCTCAGCTCCCCTCCCTACCCCAGTGGACCTGGAACCTGTCAGTCTGCCGCTCAAACCACAGCTCACTGGCGCCCCTGACTGCCACTGAGGGGACCGGGAAGCTCTCAGTGTACGACCAGAAACCCACCACCTCAGCTCCTCTGCCTGCCCCTGATGGACCCGCAACCTGTCAGTCTCCCGCCAGAACCCCACCTCCTTGGTTCCCCTTCCTGCCCCTGACTGGACGAGGAACCTGTCAGTCTGCGCCCAAACCCCAAGGCCTTAGCTCCCCTGCCGGCCCACAACTGGACCGGGAAACTGTCACTCTGCCACCAGAACCCCACCCCCTTGGCGGTCCTGCCTGCCCCAGACTGGACGGGACCCTGTCAGTCTCCCGCCAGAACCCCACCTCCTTGGCTCCCCTGCCAGCTCCTGACTCGGAGCAAAAGCTGCCCGTCGTCAACCAGAACCCCGCATCCCTAGCTCCCCTGCCTGCCCCTGCCTGGACCGGGAACCTGTCAGTCTCCCGCCAGAAACCCACCCCCTTAGCTCCCCTGCCTGCCCCTGCCTGGATCGGGAACCTGACAGTCTCCCGCCAGAAACCCACCCCTTTAGGCTCCACTGCCTGCCCCTGATTGGACCGTGATCCTGTCAGTCTCCCGCCTAAACCCCAGCCCCTCGGCGCTGCTTCGGCCCCTGACTGGACGGGGAACCTGTCAGTCTTCCGCCAGCACCCCACCCCTTTAGCGTTCCCCTGCCTGCCCCTGACTGGACGGGGAACCTGTCAGTCTCCGGCCTAAACCCCACCCTCTTGGCGCTATTTCTGCCCCTGACTGGACGGGGAACCTGTCAGTCTCCCGCCAGAAAACCACCCCCTTAGCTCCCCTGCCTGCCCCTGATTGGACCGGCATCCTGTCCGTCTCCCGCCTAAACCCCAGCGCCTCGGCGGTCCTTCTGCCCCTGACCGGACGGGGAACCTGTCAGTCTCCCGCCAGCACCCCACCCTCTTGGCGCTATTTCTGCCCCTGACTGGACGGGGAACCTGGAAGTCTTCCGCCAGAATCCCACCCCCTTAGCTCCCCTGCCTGCCCCTGCCTGGACCGGGAACCTGTCAGTCTCCCGCATAAACCCCACCCTCTTGGCGCTATTTCTGCCCCTGACTGGACGGGGAACCTGTCAGTCTGCCGCCAGGACCCCACCCCCTTAGCTCCCCTGCCTGCCCCTGATGGGACGGGGAACCTCTCGGTCTGCAGCCAGAAACCCACTCCCTTAGGATCCACTGCATGCCCCTGACTGGATGAGGAACCTGTTAGCTAGCATCTAGAACCCCCACTCGCCAGCTCCCCACATGCCCCTGACGGTACTTGGAACTGTCAGGCTGCGGCAGGAAACCAGGGTCCTTAGTTCCCCTGCCTGTCCATACTGGGCCGTCCATACTGTCAGGCTGCAGCCAGAACCCCCACCCTCTTAGGCTCCACTGAGTGCCCCTGACAGGACCGGACACCTGTCAGTCAGCACATAGAACCCCACCTTGTTAGTTCCCCAGCATGCCCCTGAGAGGACTGTGAACTCGTCAGTCTGTGGCCAGAACCCCACATCCTCAGCTCCCCTGCCTGCCCCTGATGGGACCAGGAAACCTCAGTCTGTTCAGAACTCCACCGCCTTAACTCCCCTGCCTATCCATTCACGACCAGGAACCTGTCAGTCTGCCACCATAACCCCACCCCCTGAAGCTCCACTGAGTACCCCTGACTGGACAGGGAACCTGTCAGTCTGCAGCCAGAACCCCACACCCTTCGCTCCCTCGCGGGTCCACTGACTGAACCAGGAATCTGTCAGTTTGCTATCAAAACCCAGCCCCTTAGCTCTCCTGACGCCCCTAACGGCACCCGGAACCTGCCAGTCTCCTGCCAGAACCCCACCTCCTGGGCTCCCCTGCCCGCCCCTGACGGGCACAGGAACCTGTCAGTCTGCCGCCAGAACTGCACCTGCTTAGCTCCCCTGCCTGCCCCCGAGGAGAATGGGAACCTGTTGGTCTGCGGCCAGAAACCCACGTCTTGGTTCCCTGCCTGCCCCTGACTGGACAGGGAAACTTTCGGTCTGCGGCCCAAACCCCACACCATGAGCTCCCTCGCCTGCCCATGACAGGACCAGGAACCTGTCAGACTGTGACCAGAACCACACCTCCTTAGACCCCTGCCTGTCCCTGATGGGACGGGGAACCTCTCAGTCTGCAGCAGCCAGAAACCACTCCCTTAGGATCCACTGAGTGCCCCTGACTGGATCAGGAACTGTCGCAGAGTGACAGGTTCTGGGTCAGTCAGGGGCAGGCAGGAGAGCTAAGGACTTGGGGTTCCTGCCGCAGACTGACAGGTTCCCGGTCCTGTCAGGGGCAGGCAGGGGAGCCAAAGACGGCGTTTCTGGCCCTAGACTGGCAAGCTACCAGTCCCATCAGCGGCAGGCAGGGGAGACAAGGAGGTGGGGTTCTGGCCCCAGACGGACAGGTTCCCAGTTCCATCAAGGGCCGGCAGGGGATCCAAGAGGTGGGGTTGTAGTCCTCGACTGTCAGGTTCTCAGGCCAGAAAGAGGCAGTCAGGGGAGCCAAGGAGGTGGGGTTCTGGCCGCAGAATGACAGGCTCTGGTTCCAGTCAGGGGCAGGCAGGGTGGTGTAAGAGGATGGTGTTCCTGCCACAGACATACAAGTTCCCTGTCTAGTCAGGGACAAGCCGGGGAGCTAAGCATGTGGGGTTCTGGCCGCACATGGACAGGTTCCCGGTCCATATGGCCAGGCAGGGAAGCTAAGGCGTTCTGGCTAAGGTTCTGGCAGCAGCATGACAGGTTCCTGGTCCCATCGCGGGCAGTCAGGGGAGCCAAGGAGGTTGGTTCTGGCCACAGACTGACAGGTTCAGGTCTATCAGGGGCAGGCAGGGGAGCTGAGGACATGGGGATCTGGCCACAGGCTGACAGGTTCCCGTTGCTGTCAGGGGAGCCCAATGAGGTGGGGTTCTGGCTACAGAGTGACAGGTTCCTGGCCCCCTCAGGGAAAGTCAGGGGAGCCACGCAGGTTAGGCTCTGGTCGAGACTGACAGGTTCCGAGTCCCGTCACAGGTAGGCAGGGGAGCCTAAGGAGGCGGGGTTCTGGCCACAGGTGACAGTTGCGGGTCCATCAAGGGTAGGTAGGGGTGCTGATGGGGTGGGGTTCTGGCTGCAGACTCACCAGTTCCTGGTCCAGTCAGGGGCGGGCAGCGTAGCCTACGGAGGTGGGGTTCTGGCCACAGAATGACGACAGGTCTCTGGTCCCATCAGGAGTAGGCAGGGAGCTAAGGACATGGGTGGGGTTCCTTCCGCAGACTGACTGACAGATTCCAGGTCCAGTCAGGGGCAGGCCTGGGAGCTAAGGGGTGGAGTTCTGGCCACAGACTGACAGGTTCCTGGTCCAGTCAGGGACAGTCAGAGGAGCCAAGGAGGTGGGGTTCTGGCCACAGATTGACAGGTTCCCGGTCCAGTCAGGGACAGTCAGGGGAGCCAAGGAGGTGGGGTTCTGGCCACAGACTGACAGGTTCCTGGTCTAGTCAGGGGCAGGCCTGGGAGCTAAGGGGTGGAGTTCTGTCCGCAGACTGAAAGGATCCCAGTCCCATCAGGGGGACTCACTGGAGCCTCAAGGGTTGGGGTTCTGGCTGCAGACTGACGGGTTCCCGGTCCCATCAGAGGCAGTCAGGGGAGCCAAGGAGGGTGGTTCTGGCCTCAGAGTGACACGTTTCGGTCCAGTGACGCCAGGAAGGGGAGTTAGCTACGTGTGGTTCTGGCCACAGACTGACAGATTCCTGGTCCGGTATGGTCAGGCAAGGGAGCTAAGGGGGTGGAGTTTTGGCCGTAGACTGACTGGTGCCCGGTCCTGTCAGGGGCACTCAGCAGAGACTAGAGGGTGGGGTTCTGGCTGCAGACTGACAGGTTCCTGCTCCAGTTAGGGGCAAGTCAGGGGAGCAAAGAAGTTAGGGTTCTAGTGGCAGACTGACACATTCCGGGTCCATCTGGGGCGGGAAATGAGCCCAGGAGCTGGGGTTCTAGCCGCAGACTTACAGGTACTGGGTCCAACAGAGGCAGGCAGTGGAGCTAAGGATGTGGGGTTCTGGCTGCACACTGACAGGTTCCCGGTCCAGTCAGGGGCAGTAAGGGCAGCTAAGGACATGGGGTTCTGGCCGCAACTGACAGGTTCCCAGTCCGTCAAGGGGAGGCAGGGGAGCCAAAGTGGGTGGGGTTCTGGCCACAGACTCACGGGTTCCATTTCCAACAGGGGTAGGCAGTGGAGCTCAGGATGTGGGGTTTGGCTGCACACTGACAGGTTCCTGGTCCAGTCAGGGACAATAAGGGGAGCTAAGGACATGAAGTCTGCATGCAGACTGACAGGCTCCTGGTCCCATCAGGGGCAGCCAAAGGAGCTAAGGATGTGGGGTTCTGGCGGCAGACTTTCAGGTTCCATGTCCGTGTGGAGTAGGACAGGGAGGCAGGGTGGTGGGGTTCTTTCTGCAGACTGCAGGTTCCAGGTCTATCAAAGGCAGGCGGTCTGCTACGGACGTGGGGTTCTGGCCACAGACTGACAGGTTCCCGGTCCTGTCAAGAGCACTCAGTGGAGCCAAGCTGGGTGGGGCTTTGGCTGCAGACTGACAGGTTCCTGGTCCAGTCAGGGGCAGGCAGGGGAGCCAAGGAGGTGGGGTTCTGGCCACAGATTGACAGGTTCCCGGTCCAGTCAGGGACAGTCAGGGGAGCCAAGGAGGTGGGGTTCTGGCCACAGACTGACAGGTTCCTGGTCTAGTCAGGGGCAGGCCTGGGAGCTAAGGGGTGGAGTTCTGTCCGCAGACTGAAAGGATCCCAGTCCCATCAGGGGGACTCACTGGAGCCTCAAGGGTTGGGGTTCTGGCTGCAGACTGACGGGTTCCCGGTCCCATCAGAGGCAGTCAGGGGAGCCAAGGAGGGTGGTTCTGGCCTCAGAGTGACACGTTTCGGTCCAGTGACGCCAGGAAGGGGAGTTAGCTACGTGTGGTTCTGGCCACAGACTGACAGATTCCTGGCCCGGTATGGTCAGGCAAGGGAGCTAAGGGGGTGGAGTTTTGGCCGCAGACTGACTGGTGCCCGGTCCTGTCAGGAGCACTCAGCAGAGACTAGAGGGTGGGGTTCTGGCTGCAGACTGACAGGTTCCTGCTCCAGTTAGGGGCAAGTCAGGGGAGCAAAGAAGTTAGGGTTCTAGTGGCAGACTGACACATTCCGGGTCCATCTGGGGCGGGAAATGAGCCCAGGAGCTGGGGTTCTAGCCGCAGACTTACAGGTACTGGGTCCAACAGAGGCAGGCAGTGGAGCTAAGGATGTGGGGTTCTGGCTGCACACTGACAGGTTCCCGGTCCAGTCAGGGGCAGTAAGGGCAGCTAAGGACATGGGGTTCTGGCCGCAACTGACAGGTTCCCAGTCCGTCAAGGGGAGGCAGGGGAGCCAAAGTGGGTGGGGTTCTGGCCACAGACTCACGGGTTCCATTTCCAACAGGGGTAGGCAGTGGAGCTCAGGATGTGGGGTTTGGCTGCACACTGACAGGTTCCTGGTCCAGTCAGGGACAATAAGGGGAGCTAAGGACATGAAGTCTGCATGCAGACTGACAGGCTCCTGGTCCCATCAGGGGCAGCCAAAGGAGCTAAGGATGTGGGGTTCTGGCGGCAGACTTTCAGGTTCCATGTCCGTGTGGAGTAGGACAGGGAGGCAGGGTGGTGGGGTTCTTTCTGCAGACTGCAGGTTCCAGGTCTATCAAAGGCAGGCGGTCTGCTACGGACGTGGGGTTCTGGCCACAGACTGACAGGTTCCCGGTCCTGTCAAGAGCACTCAGTGGAGCCAAGCTGGGTGGGGCTTTGGCTGCAGACTGACAGGTTCCTGGTCCAGTCAGGGGCAGGCAGGGGAGCCAAGGAGGTGGGGTTCTGGCCACAGATTGACAGGTTCCCGGTCCAGTCAGGGACAGTCAGGGGAGCCAAGGAGGTGGGGTTCTGGCCACAGACTGACAGGTTCCTGGTCTAGTCAGGGGCAGGCCTGGGAGCTAAGGGGTGGAGTTCTGTCCGCAGACTGAAAGGATCCCAGTCCCATCAGGGGGACTCACTGGAGCCTCAAGGGTTGGGGTTCTGGCTGCACACTGACAGGTTCCCGGTCCAGTCAGGGGCAGTAAGGGCAGCTAAGGACATGGGGTTCTGGCCGCAACTGACAGGTTCCCAGTCCGTCAAGGGGAGGCAGGGGAGCCAAAGTGGGTGGGGTTCTGGCCACAGACTCACGGGTTCCATTTCCAACAGGGGTAGGCAGTGGAGCTCAGGATGTGGGGTTTGGCTGCACACTGACAGGTTCCTGGTCCAGTCAGGGACAATAAGGGGAGCTAAGGACATGAAGTCTGCATGCAGACTGACAGGCTCCTGGTCCCATCAGGGGCAGCCAAAGGAGCTAAGGATGTGGGGTTCTGGCGGCAGACTTTCAGGTTCCATGTCCGTGTGGAGTAGGACAGGGAGGCAGGGTGGTGGGGTTCTTTCTGCAGACTGCAGGTTCCAGGTCTATCAAAGGCAGGCGGTCTGCTACGGACGTGGGGTTCTGGCCACAGACTGACAGGTTCCCGGTCCTGTCAAGAGCACTCAGTGGAGCCAAGCTGGGTGGGGCTTTGGCTGCAGACTGACAGGTTCCTGGTCCAGTCAGGGGCAGGCAGGGGAGCTAAGGACGTGGGATTCCTGCCGCAGACTGACAGGTTCCAGGTCGAGTCAGGGGCAGACAGGTGAGCCTCTGGTCGCAGACTGACATGACCCGGTGCTGTTAGGGGCAGGCAGGGGAGCCTAAGGAGTTTGGGTTCTGGAGTCAGACTGACAGGTCCCGGTGCAGGATGTCCAGGAAGGGGAGCAGATGGAGTGGGGTTCTGCTCAGAGACTGAGAGGTTCCTGGTCCCATCAGGGAAAGGCAGGGGAGCTAAGGAGGCGGGGTTCTGGACGCAGGCTGACAGGGTTTCAGTTCTGTCAGTGGCAGTCAGGGAAGCCATGGAGGTGGGGTTCTGGTGGCAGACTGACAGGTTCCCGGTCCAGAACGGCCAGGCAGGGGAGCTAAGGGGTGGGGTTTTGGCGGCAGACTGACAGATTCCCGGTCCCATCAGGGGCAGGAAGGGGAGCCAAGGAGGTGGGGTCTGGCCAGAGGCTGAGAGGTTCTGGGTCCATTAGGGGGAAGTCAGTGGAACCAAGCATGTGGGGTTCTGGCCGCAGAGTGACAGATTCCACCTCCATCAGGGGCAGGCAGAGGAGCTAAGGCGGTTGGTTTCCGGTCACACACTGACAGGTTCCCATGCTGTCAGGGGCAGTCAGCGGAGCCAATGACATGGGGTTCTGTCAGCAGGCCGACAGGTTCCCGGTCCCGTCAGGGCCACTCAGTGGAGACTAAGGGGGTGGGCTCTGGCTGCTGACCGACAGGTTCCTGGTCCCCTCAGGGGCAGGCAGGTGAGCCAAGGACGTGAGATTCCTGCCGCAGATGGAAAGGTTCCCAGGTTTGGCCACAGACGGAAAGGATCCTGGACCACAATGTCCAGGCATGAGAGCTAAGGGGGAGTGTCTGGTCGCAGGCTGACAGGTTCCCTGTGCACTATGGCAAGGGGTAAGGTGAAAAGGTCGTTAAGGTGAAGAGGTCCTGTCAAGATAGCCACTGAGGGAAAAAGGTCATGCCAAGATGGCCGCCGAGGAGAAAAGGTCATGCCAAGATGGCCGCTGACCACAGAAATTGCCTGGCACCAGGCCGTGATTGGATGGCTTCTGAAACCACATGACAACAGAGGAAACCACATGACAACAGAGCCTGAGTGATGGCAGGCCGTGACTGGATGGTTTCAGAACCTGCCTGGCACCAAGAGCCTGCCTGGCCACAGGCTGTGATTGGATGGCTTTGGAAACCGCCTGGCCACAGGCTGTGATTGGTCAGGGCCTAGACCGCCCCTTGACTGGATGGGCTGTCTTGGCCGTAGAAGCAGCTGTAGCAACTGAAATAAATGAGTCTGCTGGCTGCCCGCCTCAGGACTGCTCTCACCCGCCTCCCGGAGTCCGTGGGGTGACTCCGCACCTCTTGCCCCCACCACGCTCCTCCTCTCAGAACAGGTTCCCCGTCCAGTCGAGAGCAGGCAGTGGAGCCTCAGGGGGTGGGGTTCTGGGCGCAGAATGACGAGTTCACAGCCAATGGCTCCCCCCGTCTCAGACGGGGGGACCAATCAGACGCTGGGCAGGCGTGTGCTTCCTGTTTCAGCGGCTCGGGGCGGAAGTGGTGCTGAACCGCGATTCCACACAGCTCTCTTCTCTCTTTTCTTTTAAATAAAGCTCCTTGATCTAATTTTCCTGACCTAAATTATCATTTTGCTTTTATCATCTGTGGGCCAAATGTCCTGGTTTCACACCGTCCAGCCACAGTAGGCTTGGACAGGGCGGAGCGGGGAGACTACAACTCCCGGAAGCCTCGCCGCCGACCTCGCCCTCCGTCTGGGCTGGACTCGCCTGGGTGACACGTCGGGCAGCCAATGGCTTCCCCCTGTCTCAGACCCGGGGGCCAATCACAGGCCGGGTTTGTGTGTGCGTCCTGTTTCTGCGACTCCGGGCGGACATGGTCTTGAAGCCAGCTCACTTCTCTCTTTTCTTACTTTTACTTCATTTTATTTATTTTTTTATTTTATTTTTTGACAGGCAGAGTGGACAGTGAGAGAGAGAGACAGAGAGAAAGGTCCTCCTTTGCCATTGGTTCACCCTCCAATGGCTGCTGCGGCCAGCGCACCGCGTTGATCTGATGACAGGAGCCAGGTGCTTCTCCTGGTCTCCCATGGGGTGCAGGGCCCAAGGACCTGGGCCATCCTCCACTGCACTCCCGGGCCACAGCAGAGAGCTGGCCTGGAAGAGGGGCAACCGGGACAGAATCCGGTGCTCAAATGGGATGTTAGTATTGTAGGCCAGGGTGTTAAACCACTGCACCACAGCACTGGCCCCATAAATAAAATCTTTAAAAAAATGCACATTGGACAGTTAACTCAGAAATCAGGAAAAGTGACCAGCTAACATGTGAAAACTTCACAATTTAGGTTTTCAAATTAATGAAAATATAATTATAAATTCATCAATATTGTGTCATAGAGTTCTGAAATTTTACTCTTGTGAGGATTTTGTAATCTGTTTCCCTTCTATTTGTTTATTGATTATTTCTAGAAGATTGCTGTGTGCTATCATTCATATTTTTATTTTTTCTTTATTTTAAAATTATTGTTTTAATTGCCCATATTTTTGTGGTATAGTATGGTAATAGATTCATATATACAAATGTGCAATAATTAAATCAGGCTCAGATTTTTTTAAAGAATGGCTTTTTTTTGAGAAAAAGAGAAAGAGCTACCATTTGTTGTTGCACTCATGTTCTTAAAGATTTCTTTGAAACACAGAGAGAAAGAGAGAGGGTGACATGGAGAAGGACATCTTCCACCACCACTTCTTTCAACAAGTGGTTATAACAGCCAGGGCTTGGGTAGGTGGAAGCCTGCAGCCAAGAACACCATTTAGCTCTCCTGTGTGGTCATCAGGTACATTAACAGGAAGCTGCATCAGAACTGGAGCGGTGATGACTTTGGCATGTGATATAGGCAACCCAGCCCACTGTATCAGATTGCTTATTCCTAGGCTTGTTTCTACTGAAATTGGGCCCGATGTTGTTGGTTGAGAGAAGCAGTAGAAAATGACTCAGCCTAGAGTTTTTTGTGGCCCTTGGGGAAATAAAGCAACAAAAGGGCAATCTCTCTGTATTTCTGTCTGGCTCTGTTTCTCTCTGTCTCTGTAAGTCTGACTTTTCAATAAATAAATCTTGAAAAAAATCACTGAGATTTTTATGAGAACAAAGAACATTTTTTGCAACTCTTTTATTCTCCTCAGAGTATGCACAAGTAATCAAAATGCTGGGAAATGGACGATTAGAAGCAATGTGCTTTGATGGTGTAAAGCGATTATGCCATATTAGAGGAAAATTGAGAAAGAAGGTAGGTGTATAGATTTCTTTTATTATAAAATTTGCTGCAAAGAATTACTTTACTTCAGGTATACAACTGTTTGCCAAGCAGTTCAATTTTGTAAATTGCCAAAGACTTAAAATGAAACAGTTATTTATTTGAGAACACAAATTAAACTTCTCAAAAGATTCTATTTGTATAAAGAATTATATATTGTAGCTGTAAATGTTTACTGGATAGTTAATATAGAAATGATAAATGATTTCTACAGTACTACATTCAACTAAATGTTAATGTGAAAAAAACAATTTTTTAGTTTTAAAAGTGACAAAAGAGATGGGTAATTCATTCAGTATATGTGTTACATTTTAGTTAAATAGAACTGCAAATGGTATGAGAAATTTGAATGTGAAGTCCTATAGATTCCTTTTGAAATGTATACATTGTTTAATGATAGTATCCATTTCACTTGAACACTTTTGAAGAGACTTCCTATGTGTGGATTTCATATTTTGGGTACCAGAATTTCTTTTTTAATTTCTTTCTGAACTGTTGGAAAACCCTTTGTAGTATGTGTTTTGTGGAAAGATTCATTTAACATTAAAATCATCTTCAAATGAAAATAATATGCTGTAAAATCTGTTTCATAGGTTTGGATAAATACCTCAGACATTATTTTGATTGGTCTCCGAGAGTATCAGGTAAAAACTAAGTTTAAATTTATGTTGCAGCCTCCATAGCAAGTCATTAATTGTTAGGAAACACAGAATTAACATTGTTGGGCAATTCTAGGCCAGTGTGTTTTTAACCATTCTGCTGTTTGCATTTTGTTTAACACTATAGTGTTTTTACTACAATTTATTAATCGTGTATTTGTTTTTATTTTTTGTAAGAAGACTTGGTCAATACAGTTTCTATTTATATATGTATTTATTTTAAATATTTATTTATTTATTTGAAAGGCAGAGTTACAGAGAGCCCGAGACAGAAGCAGTGAGTGAGAAAGAAAGGCCTTTATTTGAAAGATTTACAGAGAGAAGCAGAGAAAGAGACATCTTCCATCCGTTGGTTCACTGTCCAGTTGGCTGCAACAGCCAGAGCTCCACGATCCAGGAGCCAGGTGCAGCTCTGGCTGTTGCAGCCAACTGGACAGTGAACCAACGTTGGAAGACGTCTCTGTCTCCTCCTCTTTCTCTGTATATCTGTCTTTCAAATAAATAAAATAAATCTTTAAAAAAAAGAAAAAAACTTCGCAGAATGCACAGAGCAGTCAAAGCTGGAATAAGCCAAAGCCAGGAACCTGAAACTCAATCTAGTTTTCCTATAGGATTTGAGGGTTGTCCCAGCCTCTTTAGTTTTCCAAAAACCTGTTCTTAAGTCATAATTTGTTGTTTTTCGAAACTGAATATTTTGTATGTCATTATGATGTTTTGTTACTACTGCTTGTTTTTAGTGATTTATGAAAAATAGAAGATTGTTTCCCTGTCCTACTTTATTCAGATGAAATTACAGATGTCCTATATATTTCTTTTTTTTTTTTGACAGGCAGAGTGGACAGTGAGAGAGAGAGACAGCGAGAAAGGTCTTCCTTTGCCATTGGTTCACCCTCCAATGGCCGCCGCTGCAGCCGGCGCACCGTGCTGATCCGATGGCAGGAGCCAGGATCCAGGTGCTTTTCCTGGTCTCCCATGGGGTGCAGGGCCCAAGCACCTGGGCCATCCTCCACTGCACTCCCTGGCCATAGCAGAGAGCTGGCCTGGAAGAGGGGCAACCGGGACAGAATCAGGCGCCCCGACCGGGACTAGAACCCGGTGTGCCGGCGCCGCAAGGCGGAGGATTAGCCTATTGAGCCACGGCGCCGGCTCAGATGTCCTATATTTTTAATTATTTAAAATTATATATTTTTTTCTATTTGTTTTAGAATTTTTTACTAGAGTACGGGTGGGTAAAGGAAGAAAAGCAGTGCAGTGTTATGAGTTTTACAAGTTTGTTTATTTCTAAGGATAACAAAGCAGACGTAATTTTAAAATACAATGCAGATGAAGCTAGAAGTCTGAAGGCATATGGCGAGCTTCCTGAACATGGTAATGTCTATTATTATTAATCTACTCTGTCATAGATATTTTCTTTTTTTTCTTTTTTTTATTTTTATTTTATTTATTTATTTATTTATTTATTTATTTATTTATTTATTTTGGCAGGCAGAGTGGACAGTGAGAGAGAGACAGAGAGAAAGGTCTTCCTTTGCCGTTGGTTCACCCTCCAATGGCCGCCGCGGCCGGCGCACCGCGCTGATCCGATGGCAGGAGCCAGGAGCCAGGTGCTTTTCCTGGTCTCCCATGGGGTGCAGGGCCCAAGCACCTGGGCCATCCTCCACTGCACTCCCTGGCCACAGCAGAGAGCTGGCCTGGAAGAGGGGCAACCGGGACAGAATCCGGCGCCCGGACCGGGACTAGAACCCGGTGTGCCGGCGCCGCAAGGCGGAGGATTAGTCTACTGAGCCGCGGTGCCGGCTATGTCATAGATATTTTCATTCTTTGTGTTTAGTTGAAGGAATTTTCATGGAGTTGTCTGTGACATTAAATATATACACTTTCTGGTGAGTTTGTAAGTTTGCAAAACTTTGAAACCTGGATTTGTATAAACGTCTGTCAAAGTAACACATTATTAGCATTTTTCCATTTAACATTTCTCAGCCGACTCATAGTTTTCATTTTCTTAAAAAGATTTTATTTATTTATCTGAGAGGTAGAGTTGCAGACAGTGAGAGGGAGAGACACAGAGAAAGATCTGAAAATCAATTGAAATTCTTTGCATTTGAGGAAGTGCCGATGTCTGTGAATTAGTCTAGCACCTCCTTTTCTCTTTTATTATGTATTTATTTTAAAAAGATTTATTTATTTATTTAAAAGACAAAATTACAGAGAGACATAGAGATGAGACAGAGAGAGAGAGGTCCTCCACCCACTGGTTCACTCTCCAATTGGCCGCAATGGCCAGAGCTGTGCTGATCTGAAGCCAGGAGCCAGGAGCTTCCTCTGGGTCTCCCATGTGGGTGCAGGGGCCCAAGGACTTGAGCCATCTCCAACTGCTTTCCCAGGCCAGAGCAGAGAGCTAGATCAGAAATGAAGTAGCCAGGACTCGAACTGGTGCCCATATGGGATGGTGTCGCTGCAGGCAGATGCTTAGCCCAGTATGCCACAGCACAAGCTGTGCGTCACTGTTATTTCTTAAATGATAAACATGATTTGACTAAATCTTGCTCTGGTTTGCTAAGTTTCTCCAGTAGTTGTAGAACTAGTTGTTTTAATCTCATGATGTTTTATACTTCATGTGACTACATGTTGTTTAGTCATACTCATTTGATGTTTTTAAAATTGTTAAATTTTTAAAATGTTATTAAAATTATGTTGCACTGAACAAAAGTGCAGCACATATATTCTCTGTTGTAATGACTTAGGAATAGATGAATTTCTGGGGGATTTTGTTGTTAGATTGCTTTATATAGCTTCATAAAGCAATATATATTTTTTTTTTGACAGGCAGAGTGGACAGTGAGAGAGAGAGACAGAGAGAGAAAGGTCTTCCTTTGCCACTGGTTCACCCTCCAATGGCCGCCGCTGCAGCCGGCGCACCGCGCTGATCCTGGCAGGAGCCAGGAGCCAGGTGCTTTTCCTGGTCTCCCATGGGGTGCAGGGCCCAAGCACCTGGGCCATCCTCCACTGCACTCCCTGGCCATAGCAGAGAGCTGGCCTGGAAGAGGGGCAACCGGGACAGAATCCGGCGCCCCGACCGGGACTAGAACCCGGTGTGCCGGCGCCGCAAGGTGGAGGATTAGCCTATTGAGCCACGGCGCCGGCTCTAAAGCAATATATTTTGCTCCTAATAGCAGAACTTTGGTTGAATGGAAGGTTGGCCTATAATAAGACTCTTGCGGTTACTCATTTTAATAACATTTTAATTGTGTAATGAATGTTTTTTATGCATTTATTATTTATTTAGCTAAAATCAATGAAACCGATACATTTGGTCCTGGAGATGATGATGAAATCCAGTTTGATGATATTGGAGATGATGATGAAGACATTGATGATGTAAGTACATGACCCTAAAAGTTGAGGGGGTGTGTTTGCTAATAATGTTTAGTGCTTAATGCATAATGGAAATGCTGTGAATTTGAATATATTATTAGAAACAATCTAGCCAATCTAGGTGTTTATACTTGGACAAGCACTTTCTGAAAAGTAATTATTAACTTTCCCAGTGGATATTGCATGGTTACAGTTTGTATAAGCAGAGTATCTAAATAGATATTTCTGTTAAATAAAATAGTAGAAGATTTTTGTTTGAACTAACTTAGTGATATACTGAAATTGCTGCTTTTTTTAAAGGTTTATTTGAGATGCAGAGTTACAGAGAGGTATGAGAGAGAGAGACAGAGGTCTTCCATCTTCTGGTTCACTCCCCAAATGTCTGCAATGGCTGCATCTGTGCTGAGCTGAAGCCAGGAGCCAGGAGCTTTTTCCATGTGGTGCAGGGGCTAATTTACTTATTTTGAAAGAGATGTGAAGAGAGACAGAGAGAGACAGGATCTTCCATTTGCAGATAGCTGCAGCAGCCAGTGCTGGTCTAGGTAGCTTCATTTGGATCTCCCATATGGGTGGCAGGGCCTTCTGCTTGGGCCATCTTTAGCTGGATTTCACAGGCCATTAGCAGGTAGCTGGATCAGATACGGAGCAGCATGGATACTGCTCTTCAAGGCAGAAGCTTAGCCCACTATTCCACAGTGTGCTGGCCCTACTGCAGACTCTTAAAGCCTGATTGTGGAGACAGATATTATGGAGCATGTAATAGGAAAATACTAATTTCTTTGTGAGGCATTGTTATTGCCCAGATCCTTGGTTTGGTCTTGTTGCATGTTTATTTTGTGCAAACTTAAAAAAGTGATGAGGACACAGAACTGAATGCCTTGCTACTGTTCTGTTGTTAACTCAATTTAAATGAAACATCCTGATTTTCTGTTTATCTATTAAAATAACTATATAGCTTACATTTCAATCTAGATTTTTTCTTACCACAGTGCAACAAAAATAGTTCAGAAAAAAAATCTGCATAGTTGCACACACAAACAATGCACACATAGAAAAACACAAAATGATTTTTTGCAGTTGTTTTTGACCAAGTTCATGCAATATAATAACCAGAGTTTCCAAAAATTATGAAGGCTAGTATCTTTGTGTATGTGCATTAAAAAATTTTAAACACAAAGTAATCTGCTGGTTTTATATAAGTTTAATATATACTTTATACTATATATCTTAATCTATCTTAAAACATACAGAACTTCCTTTGCAGATCCTAGATACGATGGATTCCCAAGGGTAGAAAGTATTAACAGTTAATTTCTTTGTCAAGCATCAAAAGTGTAACTATCATGGATTCAGGGTAGATTTGTGCATTTTTATAAGATTTTACTTTTCCTTCATTACCTAAAATCCTAACAACTTCTGGATCATTTTTCTGGGAGGTTTATAGGTTATATAATTTTGCTCCTGTGACTAATCACTCAGAGAACAGATTTGGGTAGGACTGTGCCTCATCTAATTGTTAAAGGACAGAAGGGTATACTGAACTTTTAAGGATATTTCCCATAGTAGAACATCTGAAACAGAAAGATTTTACTAACAGTAGATAGGAATTGAGAAAATCTAATGTATAATCTATTTCATTTAAAAGGAATTTGACATGTAATCCTGAAGAGATTCCTATGTTACAATAATTATTTCTTCATGGGTCTCTTTCTTTTCACTTACAGATCTAAATTGAATTCAGTTTTCATTTTCTGAAGACATTAACTGGGAATTTTGACCATCAACTTAAGAAGAATAGAACTTTATTTACCATGAGTATTGTTTATTAAAACAAATTGTCTTAATTCCGTTTTTTTTTAATGTATTTACTATACTATATTTCTTTAAAAATTGATGTTGAACCATCTTAGGTGACATATTAATTCTTTATTTTTTATATAATGAGACTTAGAAATAAAACATTTTTAAAAAAGAGAAAGAAATGCCTTTTCTACCATTGACAGTCACAGTTGCAAGAAATTGATGTTTAATCAGAATTGAAAATCAAAATTGAAAGTCATAGATTTGTCTGGAATAGTATTTAACTAATTTCTATAGTCTATGGACTTGTTCTGTATCTTTCAGAAATATATTTATGGTCTCTATAACATTTAAGAATGATCAAAATATACTTTGGAATGGTGTCAGCTTAAGTATTTTTATACTGAGTTTGTTACCTTTTATATTTTTGTAACTATTTGTTTTCATCCTTGTAAGTCCATTTGTAAAATGCAGTTTTCAAAATAAGGATGTATGTTACAGTTTTGAATTTATAAGACTTGTGGCTCCAGAAATAGTATATTGAAACTGGAAGAAGTAGCATAGTAATTGATGCCATTTTCTTTAGCATGCATGGAAAAATTGTCAAGATGGTAAGGTACATCGAGTATTTTTTACTCTATGAAAAGTATGCTAAAAGGTGAAATTTTATTTATAACAGTCATCCATTGTAATCCAGTTTTAAGCTTCATAAACAGATGAATTCAGTATTTAAGTGGAAAACTAACTTCTTAGTAAATTTTTTAAACCAAAAAATTGTAAATCTTTTCCTGAACTTGGAGTATGGTATTCTTCCTGTGTACACAAAACTTCCTGTCATTTTCAATGTAATGGGACATCTGTCTTCACAAGAAGACTGGAACCTCATTTTCCAAGAACACAATGGAGCTTTATTATCTCAGAATGCAGTAAGGCATCACTTTTCCCAGAGGGCAAGGGAACTGCCCAACCCCAGAAGGCAGGGTGTGATGACAGAATTGTTAATAAGGTGAGGGACTCCATGGTTGGAAACATGCAGAAGTAAAGGAGACAAGGAGAGAGGAGAAAATAGTTGAGGATTGCAGGTGCTGAGAAGAAAGGATTTGAAATGATAATATACTGCTATAGAATTCACCTGTATTCCATTCCCAAACCACCCAAAGCTAAAAGGTGAGCTTGAGATGGACATTTCCTTATTGCTTCAAAAAGCAATGAAAAACATGTAAGTTTCATTTTTATGCATTGTTTTTGCACTGAGTACTGTATATCAGAGAAAACATATTTGTCTTTTAGGAACTGCCTTATTTCATTACGCAACATGATCTCAAGTCACATCCATTTTGTTAAAAAGACAGGCTTTCATTCCTTTTTATGCATGAGTAGTATTCCATAGTGTATATTTAACAGAATTTTAAAATTCAGCATGAGTTGATGGATAAGTTGATTGATTCTATATGTGAGGTATCATAAATTGAGCTGTCATACTCATAGTAGTGCAAATATCTTTCATTCATGGATATTTTTCTATCATCTGTGTACCATTTATCCGTTTGCTGCAGGAAGTTTTCTCCCATGATATACAAAAAAGATCACGTGTTCACAGTTCAAACAGTCTTCAGAACATACCGGTTCTCATTTGGAATATTTGGAAGATGCATGGTTACAAGTTGTCATAGGCATTTTCTCTGAGAAAAACTTTATAAACAGTTTTCTCTCATGTTATTTTACTGTTTAAAGTTTTCTGCCATTGATTGGCAAACAAATATGATTCAGCCATGTGGTTTGTGTGTCTCCCAGGTGGTTGCAGCAAGTGCACAAGGTCCTGTAGTGTCCCCAGGAACTTGCTATGGTTGCAGCTTGAGCAGCTTAATGAATGGATGGGTGAGCAGGAAACTTCCCTGAGAGCCTCTCTTGGGATTGTAACACTATTCTGAATTGAAATACCCAGCAGAATGGCAGTGTACTTCACAACATTAATAAGAAATGAAATGAAAAATATAAATTTATGGTGCCAGTGCTGTGGCATAGTGGGTAAAGCCGCCGCTGCAGTGCCGGCATCCCATATGGGTGCTGGTTCTAGTCCCAGCTGCTCTTCTTCTGATCCAGCTCTCTGCTGTGGCCTGGGAGAGCAGTAGAAGATGGCCCAAGTGCTTGGGCCCCTGCACCCGCATGGGAGACCCGGAGGAATCTCCTGGCTCCTGGCTTCAGATCTGCTCAGCTGTGGCTGTTGTGGCCATCTAGGGAGTGAACCAGCGGATGGAAGACCTCTCTCTCTGTCTCTACCTCTCTCTGTAACTGTCTCAAGTTTGATTGCTCATGGCTGCCTCTGTGCCACTTTCTGACTTCTGTATGTCTGTCTGAGGTTTCATTGGCCTTACCCCCGTCTGTTAGTCTGTGGGTTCAACTGATTCTACCTTCTCTCTGTTTCAGGTTTTATTGCCCATGGCTGCATCTGTGTTACTGCCTCTCAGAGCTGTTTTCTCTCCTTTAGATTTGTTCTGACTTGTCTGTCTCAGGTTCGAGTGGCTATGTGTGTATGGGTTTGATTAATTCTAGCTTTCTGTGTCTAAGTTTTGATTGACCATGCCTGCCTGTGACTGACTGTGGGTTTGGTTGTAGTACTCTGTCAGGTTTCTTTCTTTTTTTTTTTTTAATTTATAGATTTTATTTATTTGAGAAGCAGAGTTAGAGAGAGAGACAGAGAACCATTTGTTCACTCCCCAGATGGTCACAACAGCCGGTGCTGTGCTGCTCTGAAGTCAGGAGCCAGCAGCAGCATAGGCAAGGGCCAGGGTACATTCCACTCTGGTATTTTGCAAGCCTGGACACTCAGTATGTGAGAACAGTAAAGAAAGAATTTCTTTAGGAACTGGTGCATTCATCTGTGTGCCTGTCAGATTCTGTAGGAGGAGAGAATTTTATTGGGTTTGCCAAAAGAATAATGAGGTTGGGATGGAACACTTTGTTCTCCATTCCTGTGTGTTCTCTGGAAAAAAATAGGGATGTGTTGTACATGAGACAATGTATGACAAAAAACTTAAGTTCCCAGTGTTGCCCATTGACTTATCAGTCCTGCATGGATTGATTTTGCAGTGTGCACTTTGTACTATACATTTCCTCTACCCACAGGTATCAGGAAAGAGAAAAGGCACTCAATGTAGGATGAAAAGACACAAATGGCCCTTGACTTCATTCATGTAAACAGTTTTATCCATTATTAAAGCATATCTCTCAACCTATCTGATGCTCGATTTTCATTGTAAAATGAGATTAGTGCATGCCTCACAAAAAGGTGGGAAAATTAAATGAGTAAATACATATAGAAAGACATTTCCAACTCTTTAAGTACTATGTTAATGTGAGATTATTCAGCTTGATAATTGTTGGGGTCTCTAGGGTATTTCAATATAATTCCATGGTATGACTTTTGTATATGACTGACAATTGGAGAGTGCCTCTACAACAAGCCACTTTAAAGATCCAGAAGCCATCTGATGTGCCTATTTTATGACAGGTTGTTCCAGGGCCCTCTGATCATCATTTGAAGTTACAATACAGTCATATTATGACATGTACTAGAAGCTTCCATTTCTACTCTAGTCCTTTTAGATCATGATAATACCCTCTATACATATGCTCTGCATATATTAAGTGATGATTAGAAAATCTGCATTTAGCCACTTGAGGAAAAATTCTCACAGAATCCTGTCAAGCATCTCCATGAAATCCTAAGCCTCCTAGACTTCTTGGCTTCTTCTCAGTCCATCTGATCAAGTCATCCAAGAATCCAGTCACCTACCTATCCACCCATTCATACACTCATGAACATACCAACTCATCCAAACATAACAACTACCCATCCATCCACAACCAGTCACCTACCTATCCACCCATTCATCCACTCACATACAACCACCCATTCATCCACACAACTATCCTTCCATCCACCCACTAGTCCAGCTATCCATCAGTCCTACTATCCCATGAGTTCATTGACCCTTGTGTATTTTTGAACATTAATTAATGATCTATCTTTCTAATGTCATACACTGTCTTTTGGTGTAGAAGCAGACCCAGTGCCTGCTCTCCAGGCACATAAAATTTGGCAGTAGAAAATTAGTTGACGAGTTAAAATAAACCTGGAGAAATTGACATAGAACCTGAGTAACACTTTATAAGTTATTTTTTTTATTTATTTAATTTTTGGACAGGCAGAGTGGACAGTGAGAGAGACAGAGAGAAAGGTTTTCCTTTTGCCTCCAATGGCCGCCACGGTTGGCGCGCTGCGGCCAGCGCACCACGCTGATCCGATGGCAGGAGCCAGGTGCTTAACCTGGTCTCCCATGGGGTGCAGGGCCCAGGCACTTGGGCCATCCTCCACTGCACTCCCTGGCCACAGCAGAGAGCTGGCCTGGAAGAGGGGCAACCGGGACAGAATCCGGCGCCCCCACCGGGACTAGAACCCGGTGTGCCGGCGCCGCTAGGCGGAGGATTAGCCTAGTGAGCCGCGGTGCCAGCCAGGATATGATTCTTAAAGCAGTGAGTTAAAGCTATCTATTATGTTCCCTTGATGTCTCTGTTAAATCCTAATTATTTAAAAATAGCTGAGTTTTTATTTAGAGCTGTGGGTTATTTAAATATGTGCTTTTTTTTTTTTCCAAGCATTTGAATAGTCACCTTGTAACAAGGATCAGATTTGGTCTATATAATGTCATGATGTTAAAGAATTTTATTTCAACCAGATATTTTAGATTTTGAGCTTTCTTGACATCCTTGACAGTCATTCAAAAAATCAAAATTCCAAAAATTTACACTTTGACAATTCCAGATGTGCTCCTGGAAATTTCAAAGACATATGTCTCATCATAGAGAGACACAACTAATCAGGCTATTTGGATTATATTAGAAGTACTGTCAAGATGTGAAGTGGTGCTAAATTTTAAGTTTTATAATATAAAATGCTACTGATATAAATGTCTGAATGTTAAAAAGTTTAATGATCTTGTGTTACTAAATTAATGGTCATCTTAATGAGAAAGGCCCTGAGGTCTAAAAGGATTAGATGCTTTCTAAAATCCTACAGGTGCTTTTGAAAATACTGTGTGGAGTTAGCAAGTGCCTCTTGTTGGTTGATGTGTTTATAATTTTAAACATGGCTATTTGAAGTCTTGTCATCCACAGTTTTATATATCAGATTTTCTGCTCATGAAACTAAAACATTGTTGATTCTGTGTTTAGCTGCCCTCCCATAGCTTCTGATGGACTTTTTCCAGTTACTTCTATTGTATTCAGTACTATGGGATGGTTCTGTAAACAGATGAAGCCAATAATGCACTACAGGTTCCAATTCAGAGAAAGCATGGTTAATACAGGCTACTTAGAGCAGAAAGTAATTTGAATCAATTAGTAATTTAAAAAACAAAGAGTTTAAGAAGCTATTACTGAAGCTGCTTTATTGTCCTATCTTGTATGTTATGTTACATGTGTGTACATATTGTCTGTCTACATGGGATAATTGATTAAGAACTCTGTTTTAATTGGCTTATAGATAAAAGATTGCTCATAAGTTTAAACTGCTAAATTAATCAGATACATTTTGATTCATGTGACCTGAGTCTGGATCAGATGTTTTAAACTTGGTGGTAGAAAGAAACTAACACAGTTGTTTTTTTTTTTTTTTAAGATTTATTTTATTTATTTGAAAGAGTTACAGAGAGAGGTAGTGACAGAGAGAGGGTCTTCTACCCACTGCATCACTCCCCAGATGGCTGCAACAGCCAGAGCTGCGCCCATCCAAAGCCAGGAGCCAGGAGCCTCTTCCAGGTCTCCCACGTGGGTGCAGGGGCCCAAGGACTTGGGCCAACTTCTACTGCTTTCCCAGGCCACAGCAGAGAGCTGGATCAGAAGAGGAGCAGCCAGGACATGAACTGGTGGGATACCAGCACTGCAGGCCAAGGCTTTAACTCACTGTGCCACAGTGCCAGCCCCCACCATTTTTATATGTTTGTGCTTGAATTTACTGGCTAAAAAAGCTATACCATGTTAGATATTTAAGAGATGTTTCCAAATACAAGTATCATTAAAATGTATAGAAGTTTTCATTTGATATTGTTACCATCAGCAAGTGATCTGGGACTTGCTCCCTTATTTCTCTATTCTCTTCAAGGTAGGAAACTGACTATACTGAAGGACTCTCTAGGATGCACGATTTGATCTTTACATATAATAAAAGGGATGGCAAATATATTCTGTAACAGCATACCCAAAATTAAAGCTTAAATTATAATTTTATCGCTTGGATTACTTTGCCATCAGCACAGTAAACAGTCAAAATCTCCCTTTCAGACCAGAAAGGTTGTAAAGTAAGGACATAGCTTTCCTCATGGGCATGAAATAAACCTTTATCAGAACATGTCTGTAATTACAGACTGTAAATTACAGATTTGAGATGGGACTTGAGCACCCCCTTTGACTTGCATCCTCTGGCCTGGTTTAACAAAAACTGGAAGGAAGAGAGCTAGGCTTCAGAAGCAATGTAAAGATGGGTGGAAGGCCTATTAAATGTAGCTCTGTACAGTGATCTGCCATTAGAGACCCAACAGGCCAGTCCACTGCAGTGGCTTTCTTTCTTTCTTTCTTCTTCTTCTTCTTCTTCTTCTTCTTCTTCTTCTTCTTCTTCTTCTTCTTTTGACAGGCAGCGTGGGCAGTGAGAGAGAGAGACAGAGAGAAAGGTCTTCCTTTTGCCGTTGGTTCACCCTCCAAGATGGCCGCCGTGGCTGGTGCACCGCGCTGATCCAATGGCAGGAGCCAGGTACTTCTCCTGGTCTCCCATGGGGTGCAGGGCCCAGGCACTTCGGCCATCCTCCACTGCACTCCCTGGCCACAGCAGAGAGCTGGCCTGGAAGAGGGGCAACTGGGACAGAATCCGGCGCCCCGACCAGGACTAGAACCCGGTGTTCCAGTGCTGCAAGGCGAAGGATTAGCCTAGTGAGCCGCGGCGCCGGCCCACCACAGTGGCTTTCAATGAGGTAAGCCTGGACTTTAATAGAAATCAGCTCATTAAGAGCCCTGGCAGCTCTGCCAGCCAAGAGTTGGATCACTGGAAATGGACCTGCCCTGGAGTTGAAGGATACCCAGGTGAGAGTCATGGATCTTATTGGCTCTAAGCTGAAAAGTCTTTCACTCAGCCCAGCTTCCAAGGTGACCACTGCTGCTGAAGGGGTGGCCAAGCAGGGTCTGCAACATTACAGGCAGAACTGTAAATTTCCTGTTGGAGATGCCATCTGCCTTTACCTGGCCAACTCTCCTCCCAGGCCAGCTGGTAATGGAAGTCAACAGGGTGCCTTCCCCAAGGAGGTTCACACCTCTCTTAAAATGTACCCCATGTAAAGAGATAGATGAGTCTGGGCCTCATAACTGACAGGACCATAAAGCCCAGCAGATTATCAAGCCCCTTCTGTCAGGTTCTATTTGCCTCTCAATCAGAGAACTTATTTGTGGCTTAGACAGCAGCTTCCTTAGGTCCTCCACTAGTAACTCTTCTAGACCCTGTCTAGCCCACTTGGGGCCTCATTCCTTTGTAATCACAGCCTCTACTCTAACATCAGTGGCTCTACTCCCAACCCGTGTGTACTGATGGTCCTCTCTCCCACTCAATGTTGTATGATTGTTCAGGATTTTCTCCACAGACAAATCCCTCTACTGATTACCTGTGTGGTCCTTGGGAAAGAGCAGATGAATGTTATACCCACAGGAGCCAGAGATTGGACGCTGACTACCTTCAATTCTGCTTAGCTGTGCAGCATTACTTCCCTTCTGAATAAAAAAAAATAAATAAAAAAAGAGAGAGATTTACCATGCCTAACCTGGGAGTGTCACCTTTGGCATACCCTTAACCCTGAGGAACCAAACAGGCTCTCAGGCCACACCTATCTCAAGCCTCTAAGGCTCCATCAAAAGCAGACAGTCCACTTAATACAGTCATAGTATAACAAGAAAAAAACACCACAGCAAGGGAAGAAGCATCCAAAGAGTATCCACAATGCCAAGCAACAAATGCAGAAACCGAGGAAACAAGATCAAGGAAGACATTATGGCACCCCCAAAATGAACAAGACACCCCAATTCAAGATTATGAAGATGATGAGATAGAAGAAATGAAAGATAGAGATTTCAAAAAATTTATGATAAGAACATTTAGAAGTTTTCAAAAGCAAATCCTTGAACTACAGAAATCCTTACTGGACAGGATTGAAAATCTCTCTCATGAAAATGAAATTTTAAGGAAGAATCAAAATGAAACACAGAAACTAGTAGAACAGGAAAGTGTGATAGTGAGGCGAAACCAAAATGAAATGAAGAGCTCAATAGATCAAATGACAAACACATTAGAAAGCCTTAAAAACAGAGTCAGTGAAACAGAAGAGAGAATATTGGGCTTAGAAGACAGAGCACAGGAAAACATACAGTCAAACCAAAGAAAAGAAGAGGAAATTAGAAATCTAAAAAATATTGTTGGGAATCTACAGGATACTATTGAAAAAACCAACATTCGAGTTCTAGGAGTTCCTGAAGGCATGGAGAGAGAGAAAGGATTAGAAGGCCTTTTTAGTGAGATACTAGCAGAGAACTTTATGGGTGTGGAGAAGGACAGAGACATCCTAGTACAGGAAGCTCATAGAACCCCCAATAAACATGACCAAAAGAGATCCTCACCACGACACGTGGTAATTAAACTCACCACAGTGAAACATAAAGAAAAGATCCTAAAATGTGCAAGAGAGAAACGTCAGATTACTCTCAGAGGATCTCCAATTAGACTCACAGACTTGTATGCCAGCAAACAGGGAAATCTATCAGAAATGGAGAGATTCCTGGACACATACAATCTACCTAAATTGAACCAGGAAGACAGAAAACCTAAATGTTCAGGATCACTAGCACTCAGGGAAATGCAAATCAAAACCACAATGAGGTTTCACCTCACCCCAGTTAGAATGGCTCACATTCAGAAATCTACCAACAACAGATGCTGGCGAGGATGTGGGGAAAAAGGGACACTAACCCACTGTTGGTGGGAATGCAAACTGGTCAAGCCACTATGGAAGTCAGTCTGGAGATTCCTCAGAAACCTGAATATAACCTTACCATACAACCCAGCCATCCCACTCCTTGGAATTTACCCAAAGGAAATTAAATTGGCAAACAAACAAGCTGTCTGCACATTAATGTTTAGTGCAGCTCAATTCACAATAGCTAAGACCTGGAACCAACCCAAATGCCCATCAACAGTAGACTGGATAAAGAAATTATGGGACATGTACTCTATAGAATACTATACAGCAGTCAAAAACAATGAAACCCAGTCATTTGCAACAAGATGGAGAAACCTTGAAAACATCATGCTGAGTGAAATAGGCCAGTCCCAAAGGGACAAATATCATATGTTCTCCCTGATCGGTGACAACTGACTGAGCACCAAAGAGGAAACCTGTTGAAGTGAAATGGACACTGTGAGAAACGGTGACTTGATCAGCTCTTGTCCTGACTGTTGATGTACAATGTAATACTTTATCCATTTCAGTATTTTTTCTTTTTTTGTTCTATTACTATTGGTTGAATTCTGTAATTAACACACAATTCTTCTTAAGTGCTGAAACTTAACTGAAAAGTGATCACTGTTAAACATAAGAGTGGGAATAAGAGAGGGAAGAGATGTGCAATTCGGGACATGCTCAAGCTGACTTACCTCAAACGGTAGAGTTAGAAACATACCAGGGGATTCCAATTCAATCCCATCAAGGTGGCATGTACCAATGCCATCTCACTACTCCCGGTGATTTATTTCAGTTCACAATTGATCACACTGATAGGTCTAAGAGTCAAAGGGATCACACAAACAAGACTAGTGTCTGCTAATACTAACTGATATAATCAAAAAGGGAGAGAACCATCCAATGTGGGAAGCGGGATACACAGCAGACTCATAGAATGGCAGATGTCCTAACAGCACTCTGGCCTCAGAATCAGCCCTTAAGGCATTCAGATCTGGCTGAAGAGCCCATGAGAGTATTTCAGGCATGGAAAGCCAAAACACGGTGGCAAAAAAAAATGACCTCCATGAAGGATCTCTGTGAGTGAGATCCCAGTGGAAAGAATGGGCCATCAAAGAAGGAGGTACCTTTCTCTGAAGGGAGGAGAGAACTTCCACTTTGACTATGACCCTGTCTGAACAAGATCGAAGTCGGCAAACTCAAAAGGCTTCCATAGCCTTGGCGACTCATGACTAGAGCCTAGGGTGATTACTGATGCCATAAACAGGAGTGTCAATTTGTTAAGTCAACAACAGGAGTCACTGTGCACTTATTCCTCATGTAGGATCTCTGTCCTTGGTGTGCTGTACATTGAGATTTAATGCTATAACTAATACTCAAACAGTATTTTTCACTTTATGTTTCTGTGTGGGAGCAAACTGTTGAAATCTTTTTTTTTTTTTAATTTTTTTTTTGACAGGCAGAGTGGACAGTGAGAGAGAGAGATAGAGAGAAAGGTCTTCCTTTGCCGTTGGTTCACCCTCCAATGGCCGCCGCGGCCGGCGCGCTGCGGCCGGCGCACCGCGCTGATCCGATGGCAGGAGCCAGGAGCCAGGTGCTTTTCCTGGTCTCCCATGGGGTGCAGGGCCCAAGCACCTGGGCCATCCTCCACTGCACTCCCTGGCCACAGCAGAGAGCTGGCCTGGAAGAGGGGCAACCGGGACAGAATCCGGCGCCCCAACCGGGACTAGAACCCGGTGTGCCGGCGCTGCTAGGCGGAGGATTAGCCTAGTGAGCCGCGGCGCTGGCCTGAAATCTTTACTTAATGTATGCTAAACTGATCTTCTGTATATAAAGAGAATCGAAAATGAATCTTGATGTGAATGGAAGGGAAGAGGGAGTGGGAAAGGGGAGGGTTGCGGGTGGGAGGGATGTTATGGGGGGGAAGCCATTGTAATCCATAAGCTGTACTTTGGAAATTTATATTGATTAAATAAAAGCTACAAAAAAAAAAAACAGACTAACTTAAAAAAATTGAATAGAATTATGTTCTAGCAATTATTAATGCATTTGCTTTGACCCTGAGAATGCAATGTATTAATACATTTCTTTATAAAATATAAAATGAAATAAAGTTAACTTTCAAATATTCAATGTGAAGTTTCATATCAAATGACTGGAACTTCATAAACTATACAACTAATAGTAGACTAGCCTCCTGTCAATATAAAATATTTACTATAAAACTATATTTTGAAAAGAAAAAAAATCATAAAGTTGAACATGTCATTTTATTGTTCAAGTAATAGAATTTCAGTTATTTTTTCAGAACTGATGAACATAACACCTTTCCGTGTCTAATTTTCATTTAGTCGAAGGTCAGTTAAAATTAGGATATTGGTATATTGAGGATGGTTGATTAGTTGACATTGGCGGGGAGGCAGCAGTTCTACTAGCTATCATTGGCATAGTGAACCATGGATTGCTTGCTGTTAACGTGCTAGAAAAAGGACCCACAATTGTTGCTAAAGAAGGATGTCTAGGTGCAAAAACAGGACGGTTTGCCATCAGTCCAAAATAATTATTCTGTACTGGAGACAATATTTGAAATTGGGAAATAGAAGTTGTAGTTGTCACAACATTCAGGATATGGCCATGTGCTTGAGAGTAGGTGCTATATGAATGCCTATGAGAAGTGGTCATTTGATTTAAAAGAGCATGTTGATTTGTTACAAATTGTACTGATGGTGCAATTAAAGTTGATGATGGAGTCAAAATATTACTTGTCACTGGATCATTTGAATTAGCAATTCTGTGGCTAGTAGGAAGCACATTTAAATTTGTAGAAGTTGAAAGTAACCTTTCTTCATTAGTTTCTGTAGATGAGCTAGGATTTTGAGTATGCACATACTCGCCTGCACTGTGGTATGTCTTGTCAAGATTGTGAACTAAAGAAGCAGATGGTGGAGATGTGTGTTTAATCCCAACTCTGCGCTTCATTCTTACTAGAAGTTGGGGACATCCTCGCTTAAAATTTGGATTCTGATAGAACAGTAACTGAAACCAAAGGAGAAAGCATTTAGTGATACTTCAAACCAAGAGTCACAAATTAATATATATGAATATATGCAATCTATGAATAAATGAATAGATAAAATTATAAAATCTAAAATATCAGGTTCAACATAATTACAACAAATAAAACTTGATTATTCCTAAATGTAAAAGTTAGCAAACATTTAAATATGATAACCGTTCCACTAAACTGACCTTAACTTCTTTGTGTGGAGCTCATTGATAAGATTCAAAATAACTAGTAACATTGCTTATATTTTTGAATTTCAAACTTTCTTCTCATAAAAATTTAATGTTGATCCAGCTAATTTTAAACTTTGTGTCTTACTCCATAAATAAATATATTAAGTGAGGTACAAACTAAACTTAGTTGTGATGCCTACATTAGTTGTAAGTGAATATGTTGAATACCTTGCTAAAAACAGGTATGTTGTTTTCTTCTTCCAGAAAGTCAGTCAGGGATGCAGATCTTTGGAAATCTTGTCGTATTTTTCTAAATCCATAAAGGTTAAGCTGTCGAACTAAACTTTTCATGCTGTCTGCTTCAAATATCTTAAAAGGGGTCTTTCTTTCCAACACTTCTTTCTTAAAGTATTCTTCATTTATCACAATAGAAGTCCCATTTTCGTCCCACCAAATTGACTTAAATTGATCACTTTCAACTATCTTCCAAAGTTTTACAGGAAAGGTCAGAGAAACAAAATCATTCCCTTCTGGGGTGTCAGACATACAAAGTGTATAGCGTGGTCTTTTTATCAAGGGTCCTTCAGATAAAGCTTGAAAGGCATTTTCTTCAACTACAGACCTTAAATCCAAGTCATTATCAATTGTGGGATACCAGCCTGGAGCTTCAGTGGTGTTTTCTGAATCAGTTGTTCCACTCTGAGGAGAGACACCTTGAACTTCTGAGGGAACCTGGGCCATCTCAAATAAATTTTTCTTTGGCTTCTGCCTGGTTTTGAGAACTGAGGCCTCAAATGTTGCTTTAGTAGACTTACACAAGACTAGCTGATGTCAACCATCACCATGGTCCTGAGTTACTGTGACATCATAAGAGGACTTGTCTCTTAGCAATGCAAATATGACTTTCTGCCTAATGTTGGTTTTCCTCCCTGCAAAACAAGTTAAAATAAAACATTCACAGATAATTTACACAATACACATGTTGCAAAGTCTTGTCGCAGCAAATATTTTGGTTAAATAAAATGGATAAAATGCCTAAATTAGAAGTTTTCCCTTCTTTCTAGCTACATTCTTTACTAAACTTTCATAAGTTGAATGATTCCTGCATGCCAGGAATAAATTTGACTTGGTCCTGATGCACATTCTTGCTGATACATTGTTGGATTTAATTATATCGTACTTTGTTGAGGACTTTTGCATCTATATTCATCAGACATTGCTCTATAATTATCTTTCCTTATTGTATCTTTTTCTGGTTTTAGAATTAGGTGATGCTGGCCTCATAAAAGGAGTCTGGGATAATATCCATGTTTTCAAAAGCTTGAGAACAATTGGAATCAATTTTTCTTTGGATCATGTTCAGCATTGAAGTCATCCAGTCCTCAGTTTCTCAATGTCGTGGAGGGTCTTTATTAATAATTCAACTGCTGGGTACCAAAAAGTATGCTGTGCCCAGATCATTAGATCCCTGCAGAGACCCCCAGAGTGTCGATCACACCGAACTGCAAAAGCAAGGTTTATTCAGGAGTACAAGCCGCGACAGGGACCCCATCCAACCAACCAGCACAGCAGAGGAAGGAGTGAGGCCCCGATCTTTCTTAGGGAGAGTTTTTAAAGGGAAAAAGGGCTACATCAGCAGGAAAATGGAGTTACATACAACATGGAAGCTTTGGATACAGGGAGTCACAGGGGGGCTTACAGCACAGAAGCTTTGGATGCAGGGAGTTACTTTGTTCAGCAATCTCTACTGTACTGAAGCCAGAATCCACTTCCTTGACTTCACCGGGAACCTGTCAGTCTGCTGCCAGGACCTCACTCCCTGAGGCTGCCCTGTGTGGCCCTGATGGTACCTAGACCTGACAGCCTGTGCCCAGAACCCAACTTCCTGTGGCTGTGCTGAGTAGCATTGACTGTACATGTCAATCTGTAACAGGAACCCCACATCCTTAGGTCTGCAGACTGCTCCTGATGGGACTGGAAACCTGTCTGTCTGTGGCCATCACACCAACTTTTTGCTCCCCTGCCTGCCCATGAGTGGATCAGGAACCTGTGAGTCTGAGGCCAGAACCCCACACTCTTAGCCTCCCTGCCAGGCCATAAGGAGCAGGAACATGTAAGTCTGCAGTCAGAACCATATCTCCTTTGTTCCCCTGCCTGGCCTTACTAGACCGGACCCTGTCAATCTTCAGTCATAACCCCATGTTCTTAGCTCCCTTGCCTGCCCCTGATGGACCCGCAACCTGTCAGTCTCCCGCCAGAACCCCACCTCCTTGGTTCCCCTTCCTGCCCCTGACTGGACTAGGAACCTGTCAGTCTGCGCCCAAACCCCAAGGCCTTAGCTCCCCTGCCGGCCCACAACTGGACCGGGAAACTGTCACTCTGCCGCCAGAACCCCACCCCCTGGGCGGTCCTGCCTGCCCCAGACTGGACGGGACCCTGTCAGTCTCCCGCCAGAACCCCACCTCCTTGGCTCCCCTGCCAGCTCCTGACTCGGACCAAAAGCTGCCCGTCGTCAACCAGAACCCCGCATCCCTAGCTCCCCTGCCTGCCCCTGCCTGGACCGGGAACCTGTCAGTCTCCCGCCAGAAACCCACCCCCTTAGCTCCCCTGCCTGCCCCTGATTGGACCGGGATCATGTCAGTCACCCGCCTAAACCCCAGCCCCTCGGCGCTCCTTCTGCCCCTGAGTGGACGGGGAACCTGTCAGTCTCCCGCCAGAAACCGCACCCTCTTGGCGCTATTTCTGCCCCTGACCGGACGGGAAACCTGTCAGTCTCCCGCCTAAACCCCACCCCCTTGGCGCTCCTTCTGCCCCTGACTGGACGGGGAACCTGTCAGTCTCCCGCCTAAACCCCACCCCCTTGGCGCTCCTTCTGCCCCTGATTGGACGGGGAACCTGTCAGTCTCCCGCCAGAAACCCACCCCCTTAGCTCCCCTGCCTGCCCCTGCCTGGACCGGGAACCTGTCAGTCTCCCGCCAGAAACCCACCCCTTTAGGCTCTACTGCCTGCCCCTGATTGGACCCCAATCCTGTCAGTCTCCCGCCTAAACCCCACCCCCTCGTCGCTTCTTCTGCCCCTGACTGGACGGGGAACCTATCAGTCTCCCGCCAGAAACCCACCCCTTTAGCGTTCCCCTGCCTGCCCCTGAATGGATGGGGAACCTGTCAGTCTCCCGCCTAAACCCCACCCTCTTGGCGCTATTTCTGCCCCTGACTGGACGAAGAACCTGTCAGTCTTCCGCCTAAACCCCACCCCCTTGGCGGTGCTGCCTGCCCCTGACTGGACCGGGATCCTGTCAGTCTGCCGCTCAAACCACACCCCCTTGGCGCTCCTTCTGCCCCTGACTGGACGGGGAACCTGTCAGTCTCCTGCCTAAAGCCCACCCCCTCGGCGTTCCTTCTGCCCCTGACTGGACGGGGATCCTGTCAGTCTCCCACCAGAACCCCACCTCCTTGGGTCCCCTTCCTGCCCCTGACTGGACCAGGAACCTGTCAGTCTGCGCCCAAACCCCAAGCCTTAGCTCCCCTGCCGGCCCACAACTGGACCGGGAAACTGTCACTCTGCTGCCAGAACCCCACCCCCTTGGCGGTCCTGCCTGCCCCAGACTGGACGGGACCCTGTCAGTCTCCCGCCAGAACCCCACCTCCTTGGCTCCCCTGCCAGCTCCTGACTCGGACCAAAAGCTGCCCGTAGTCAACCAGAACCCCGCATCCCTAGCTCCCCTGCCTGCCCCTGCCTGGACCGGGAACCTGTCAGTCTCTCGCCAGAACCCCACCCCCTTAGCTCCCCTGCCTGACCCTGCCTGGACCGGGAACCTGTCAGTCTCCCGCCAGAAACCCACCCCCTTAGCTCCCCTGCCTGGCCCTGATTGGACCGGGATCCTGTCAGTCTCCCGCCTAAACCCCAGCCCCTCGGCGCTCCTTCTGCCCCTGACTGGACGGGGAACCTGTCAGTCTCCCGCCAGAAGCCCACACCCTTAGCTCCCCTGCCTGCCCCTGCCTGGACCGGGAACCTGTCAGTCTCCCGCGAGAAACCCACCCCTTTAGGCTCAATGCCTGCCCCTGATTGGACGGGGTTCCTGTCAGTATCCCGCGTAAGCCCCACCCCCTCGGTGCTCCTTCTGCCCCTGACTGGACGGGGAACCTGTCAGTCTCCCGCCTAAACCTCACCCCTTTAGCGTTCGCATGCCTGCCCCTGACTGGACGGGGAACCTGTCAGTCTCCCGCCTAAACCACACCCTCTTGGTGCTATTTCTACCGCTGAATGGATGGGGAACCTGTCAGTCTCCCGCCTACACTCCACCCCCTTGGCGGTGCTGCCTGCCCCTGACTGGACCGTGATCCTGTCAGTCTCCCGACAGCACCCCACCCCCTTGGCGCTCCTTCTGCCCCTGACTGGACGGGGAACCTGTCAGTCTCCCGCCTAAACCCCACCCCCTAGGCGGTGCTGCCTGCCACTGACTGGACCGTGATCCTGTCAGTCTCACGCCAGCACCCCACCCCCTTGGGGCTCCTGCTGCCCCTGACTGGACGGGGAAACTGTCAGTCTCCCTCCTAAACCGCACCACCTTGGCGCTCCTGCTGCACCTGAGTGGACCGGGATCCTGTAGTCTCCCGCCAGCACCCCACCCCCTTGGCGCTCCTTCTGTCCCTGATTGGACGGGGAAACTGTCAGTCTCCCGCCTGAACCCCACCCCCTCGACGCTCCTTCTGCCCCTGACTGGACGGGGATCCTGTGTGTCTCCCTCCTAAACCCCACCCCCTTGGCTCTCCTTCTGCCCCTGACTGGACGGGGATCCTGTCACTCTCCCACCTAAACCCCACCCCCTTGGCGCTCCTTCTGCCCCTGACTGGTCCGGGAACCTGTCAGTCTCCCGCCAGCACCCCACCCCCTTAGCGCTCCTGCTGCCCCTAACGCGACCCGGAAGCTGCCGGAGGGCGCCTCCTCCCGCCCTCTGCACTGCCGCTAATGACTTTTTCCAGTGCGCGCTCAGAACGCCACCTCCTTCCTCGCCGGTGGCTGCCTGGCCTCCCTGGACGAGTGAGGCGCAGGTCTAGGTTCAGAACCTCGCCCTCTGCCCGGCCCTGAGTGGCTCTGCTGGATGAGGAGGAACAGTGCGGCCTGTCCCGCCCGTGCTGGGCGCGGGCAGGCAGCGTGGCAGAAGACAGGGTCTGGGCTCCTACTGCGCGTTCCTCCTCCCAGACAAGGGCAGGCAGGGCCAAGCTACAGGGCGAGGTTCTGGCGGACGGACAGGCGGGTACGCGCCCGCTCAGGGGCTGCCAGGGACGTGCGCGGGACACAGACCCGAAGCTGCCCGGTCGGGTCTGAGCTGGACATGGGCGGGACGACTGCCGCGTGGTGCGCGCAGACGTCACTTCCCGCGTCCAGTCAGGAGCCGCGAGGGGCGTGGCTCGAGGCGGTTCCTTTCCACACCATTTCCGCCCCGAGCCGCAGAAACAGGGCGACACAACCACTCAGCATCTGATTGGCAACGGAGTCTGAGACCGCGTGAAGCCAATGGCTGCCCGACCTGTCACTCAGACGAGCCCAGCCGCAGAGCGCCCTGCCGCTGAGGCTTTGGGGAGTTGTAGTCTCCCCGGTCCACCCTGTCCAAGCAGAGGGTGGCTGGACAATGTGAAATTAGGAAATATGGCCCACAGGTGACAGACGAAAAATGATCATTTAGGTCAGGAAAATTAGGCCTCAGAGCTTTTTTTCAAAGAAGAGAAAGAAGACAGCTGGGTTGAAACACGGTTCCTTTCCACACCATTTCCGCCCCGAGCAGACGCCTCCGAAACAGGAAGCACACACACACCCCGCGTCTGAGCGGTTCGGAGTCTGAGACCGGGGAAGCCATTGGGTCGGCTACCTGTCACTCAGGCCAGTACAGCCCACACGTAGAGCGTCGCCGCCGCCGCTGAGGCTTCGGGGAGGTGGAAGTCTCCCCGCCCCGCTCTGTGCAAGCCGAGCGTGGCTGGACAATGTGAAACCAGGGAATATGGCCCACAGATGATAAAAGAAAAATGATAACTTAGGTCAGGAAAATTAGATCATAGAGCTTTTATTTTTTTTTTCCAAGAAAAGGAGAGATCTGGGTTGAAACGGGGTCCTTTGAAGACCATGTCTGCCCCGAGTCGCAGAAACAGGACGCACACACCAACCCGGCCTGTGATTGGCCCCCGGGTCTGAGACAGGGGGAAGCCATTGGCTGCCCGACGTGTCACCCAGGCGAGTCCTGCCCAGACGGAAAGCGACGCTCTCGCTGAGCCGTTTGGGAGTTGTAGTCTTCCCGCTCCTCCCTGTCCAAGCCTACTGTGGCTGGACGGTGTGAAACCAGGACATATGGCCCACAGATGATAAAAGCAAAATGATAATTTCGGTCAGGAAAATTAGATCAAGGAGCTTTTTTTAAAAGAAAAGAGAGGAGAGAGCTGTGTGAAATGCAGTTCAGCACCACTTCCGCCCGAGCCGCTGAAACAGGAAGCACACGTCCCCCCAGCCTCTGATTGGTCCCCGAGTCTGAGACCGGAGAAGCCATAGGCTGTGCTACCTGTCACTCGTACGAGCCCAGCCCAGTCGTAGAGCGCCGCATCCGCCGCCGCTAGCGCTCCTGGCAGCTATAGTTCAGGGCTGCGTTCAGACAAGGCAAGTGTGCCTGCACCATTTGAAATCAGGAAAGATGGCCCAAAAATGATAAAAGAAAAATGATAACTTAGGTCCGGAAAATTAGATCATAGAGCTTTTATTTTCAAGAAAAGAGAGAAGTGAGTTGGGTTGAACGTGGTGTGTTTCAAGACCACGTCCGTCGGGAGCCGCAGAAACAGGAAGCCCGCAACCACCCAGCATCTGATTGGCCCCCGGGTCTGAGACGCGTGAAGCCATTGGCTTGCGGACCTGTCACTCAGGAGAGTCCAGCCCAGACGCAAAGCGACGCTCTCGCTGAACCGTTGGGGAGTTGTGGTCTCCCCGCTCCGCCCAGTTCAAGCCTAGCGTGGCTGGGCAATGTGAAACCAGGAAATATGGCCCACAGATGATAAAAGGAAAATGATAGCTCAGGTCAGGAAAATTAGGCCTCACAGCTTTTTTTTTTTTTTTTGAAAGAAAAGAAAGCTTTCTCAGCTCTTACATATAGAATTTCCGCCCCGAGCAGACACCTCCGAAACAGGAAGCACACACCCACCCCGCGTCTTAGCGGTTCGGAGTCTGAGACCGGGGAAGCCATTGGGTCGGCTACCTGTCACTCAGGCCAGTACAGCCCACACGTAGAGCGTCGCCGCCGCCGCTGAGTCTTCTGGGAGTTGTAGTCTCCCCGCCCCGCTCTGTGCAAGCCGAGCGTGGCTGGACAATGTGAAACCAGGGAATATGGCCCACAGATGATAAAAGAAAAATGATAACTTAGGTCAGGAAAATTAGATCATAGAGCTTTTATTTTCAAGAAAAGAGAGTAAACCCCACCCCCTCGGCGCTCCTTCTGCCCCTGACTGGACGGGGAACCTGTCAGTATCCCGTCTAAACCCCACCCCTGTAGCGTTCCCCTGCCTGCCCCTGACTGGACGGGGATCCTGTCAGTCTCCCGCCTAAACCCCACACCCTTGGCGCTATTTCTGCCCTGACTGGACGGGGAACCTGTCAGTCTCCCGCCTAAACCCCACCCCCTTGGCGGTGCTGCCTGCCCCTGACTGGACCGGGATCCTGTCAGTCTCCCGCCTAAACCCCACCCCCTTGGCGCTCCTTCTGCCCCTGACTGGTCCGGGAACCTGTCAGTCTCCCGCCAGCACCCCACCCCCTTAGCGCTCCTGCTGCCCCTAACGCGACCCGGAAGCTGCCGGAGGGCGCCTCCTCCCGCCCTCTGCACTGCCGCTAATGACTTTTTCCAGTGCGCGCTCAGAACGCCACCTCCTTCCTCGCCGGTGGCTGCCTGGCCTCCCTGGACGAGTGAGGCGCAGGTCTAGGTTCAGAACCTCGCCCTCTGCCCGGCCCTGAGTGGCTCTGCTGGATGAGGAGGAACAGTGCGGCCTGTCCCGCCCGTGCTGGGCGCGGGCAGGCAGCGTGGCAGAAGACAGGGTCTGGGCTCCTACTGCGCGTTCCTCCTCCCAGACAAGGGCAGGCAGGGCCAAGCTACAGGGCGAGGTTCTGGCGGACGGACAGGCGGGTACGCGCCCGCTCAGGGGCTGCCAGGGACGTGCGCGGGACACAGACCCGAAGCTGCCCGGTCGGGTCCGAGCTGGACATGGGCGGGACGACTGCCGCGTGGTGCGCGCAGACGTCACTTCCCGCGTCCAGTCAGGAGCCGCGAGGGGCGTGGCTCGAGGCGGTTCCTTTCCACACCATTTCCGCCCCGAGCCGCAGAAACAGGGCGACACAACCACTCAGCATCTGATTGGCAACGGAGTCTGAGACCGCGTGAAGCCAATGGCTGCCCGACCTGTCACTCAGACGAGCCCAGCCGCAGAGCGCCCTGCCGCTGAGGCTTTGGGGAGTTGTAGTCTCCCCGGTCCACCCTGTCCAAGCAGAGGGTGGCTGGGCAATGTGAAACCAGGAAATATGGCCCACAGATGATAACAGGAAAATGATAGCTCAGGTCAGGAAAATTAGGCCTCACAGCTTTTTTTTTTTTTTGAAAGAAAAGAAAGCTTTCTCAGCTCTTACATATAGAATTTCCGCCCCAGTAGACGCCTCCGAAACAGGAAGCACACACCCACCCCGCGTCTGAGCGGTCCGGAGTCTGAGACCGGGGAAGCCATTGGGTGGGCTACCTGTCACTCAGGCCAGTACAGCCCACACGTAGAGCGTCGCCGCCGCCGCTGAGGCTTCTGGGAGTTGTAGTCTCTCCGCCCCGCTCTGTGCAAGCCGAGCGTGGCTGGACAATGTGAAACCAGGGAATATGGCCCACAGATGATAAAAGAAAAATGATAACTTAGGTCAGGAAAATTAGATCATAGAGCTTTTATTTTCAAGAAAAGAGAGAAGGCTAGCGCCGCGGCTCACTAGGCTAATCCTCCGGCTTGCGGCGCCGGCACACCGGGTTCTAGTCCCGATCGGGGCGCCGGATTCTGTCCCGGTGGCCCCTCTTCCAGGCCAGCTCTCTGCTGTGGCCCGGGAGTGCAGTGGAGGATGGCCCAAGTGTTGGGCCCTGCACCCCATGGGAGACCAGGTTAAGCACCTGGCTCCTGCCATCGCATCAGCACTGTGCACTGGCCACAGCGCCCCACCGCAGCGGCCATTGGAGGGTGAACCAACGGCAAAAGAAAGACCTTTCTCTGTCTCTCTCTCTCACTGTCCACGCTGCCTGTCAAAAAAATAAAAGGCGGCGCCGCGGCTCACTAGGCTAATCCTCCGCCTAGCGGCGCTGGCACCCGGGTTCTAGTCCCGGTCGGGGCGCCGGATTCTGTCCCGGTTGCCCCTCTTCCAGGCCAGCTCTCTGCTGTGGCCCGGGAGTGCAGTGGAGGATGGCCCAAGTGCCTGGGCCCTGCACCCCATGGGAGACCAGGAAAAGCACCTGGCTCCTGCCATCGGATCAGCGCGGTGCGCCGGCCGCAGCAGCCATTGGAGGGTGAACCAACGGCAAAGGAAGACCTTTCTCTCTGTCTCTCTCTCACTGTCCACTCTGCCTTCAAAAAATAAAATAAAATAAAATAGAATTAAAAAAATAAAATGAAGTAAAAGTAAGAAAAGAGAGAAGTGAGCTGGGTTCAAGACCATGTCCGCCCCGAGTCGCAGAAACAGGACGCACACACCAACCCGGCCTGTGATTGGCCCCCGGGTCTGAGACAGGGGGAAGCCATTGGCTGCCTGACGTGTCACCCAGGTGAGTGCAGCCCAGACGGAGGGCGAGGTCGGCAGCGAGGCTTCCGGGAGTTGTAGTCTCCCCGCTCCGCCCTGTCCAAGCATAGGGCGGCTGGACAATGTGAAATCAGGAAATATGGCCCACAGGTGACAGACGAAAAATGATCATTTAGGTCAGGAAAATTAGGCCTCAGAGCTTTTTTTCAAAGAAGAGAAAGAAGACAGCTGGGTTGAAACACGGTTCCTTTCCACACCATTTCCGCCCCGAGCAGACGCCTCCGAAACAGGAAGCACACACACACCCCACGTCTGAGTGGTCCGGAGTCTGAGACCGGGGAAGCCATTGGGTCGGCTACCTGTCACTCAGGCCAGTACAGCCCACACGTAGAGCGTCGCCGCCGCCGCTGAGGCTTCGGGGAGGTGGAAGTCTCCCCGCCCCGCTCTGTGCAAGCCGAGCGTGGCTGGACAATGTGAAACCAGGGAATATGGCCCACAGATGATAAAAGAAAAATGATAACTTAGGTCAGGAAAATTAGATCATAGAGCCTTTTTTTTTTTTCCAAGAAAGGGAGAGATCTGTGTTGAAACGGGGTTCCTTTCAAGACCATGTCTGCACCGAGTCGCAGAAACAGGACGCACACACCAACCCGGCCTGTGATTGGCCCCCGGGTCTGAGACAGGGGGAAGCCATTGGCTGCCCGACGTGTCACCCAGGCGAGTCCAGCCCAGACGCAAAGCGACGCTCTCGCTGAGCCGTTTGGGAGTTGTAGTCTTCCCGCTCCTCCCTGTCCAAGCCTCCTGTGGCTGGACGGTGTGAAACCAGGACATATGGCCCACAGATGATAGAAGCAAAATGATAATTTCGGTCAGCAAAATTAGATCAAGGAGCTTTTTTTTTTAAAAGAAAAGAGAGAAGAGAGCTGTGTGGAATCGCGGTTCAACACCACTTCCGCCCCGAGCCGCTGAAACAGGAAGCACACGCCCGCCCAGCGTCTGATTGGTCCCCGCGTCTGAGACGGGGGGAGCCATTGGCTGTGAACTCGTCATTCTGCGCCCAGAACCCCACCCCCTGAGGCTCCACTGCCTGCTCTCGAGTGGACGGGGAACCTGTCAGTCTGCCGCCAGGACCCCACCCCCTTAGCTCCCCTGCCTGCCCCTGATGGGACGGGGAACCTCTCGGTCTGCAGCCAGAAACCCACTGCCTTAGGATCCACTGAATGCCCCTGACTGGATGAGGAACCTGTTAGCTAGCATCTAGAACCCCCACTCGCCAGCTCCCCACATGCCCCTGACGGTACTTGGAACTGTCAGGCTGCGACAGGAAACCAGGGTCCTTAGTTCCCCTGCCTGTCCATACTGGGCCGTCCATACTGTCAGGCTGCAGCCAGAACCCCCACCCTCTTAGGCTCCACTGAGTGCCCCTGACAGGACCGGACACCTGTCAGTCAGCACATAGAACCCCACCTTGTTAGTTCCCCAGCATGCCCCTGAGAGGACTGTGATCTTGTCAGTCTGTGGCCAGAACCCCACATCCTCAGCTCCCCTGCCTGCCCCTGATGGGACCAGGAAACCTCAGTCTGTTCAGAACTCCACCCCCTTAGCTCCCCTGCCTATCCATTCACGACCAGGAACCGGTCAGTCTGCCACCATAACCCCTCCCCCTTAAGCTCCACTGAGTACCCCTGACTGGACAGGGAACCTGTCAGTCTGCAGCCAGAACCCCACACCCTTCGCTCCCTCACGGGTCCACTGACTGAACCAGAAATCTGTCAGTTTGCTATCAAAACCCAGCCCCTTAGCTCTCCTGACGCCCCTAACGGCACCCGGAACCTGCCAGTCTCCCGCCAGAACCCCACCTCCTGGGCTCCCCTGCCCGCCCCTGACTGGCACAGGAACCTGTCAGTCTGCCGCCAGAACTGCACCTGCTTAGCTCCCCTGCCTGCCCCCGATGAGAATGGGAACCTGTTGGTCTGCGGCCAGAAACCCACCTCTTGGTTCCCTGCCTGTCCCTGACTGGACAGGGGAACTGTCGGTCTGCAGCCCAAACCCCACACCATGAGCTCCCTCGCCTGCCCATGACAGGACCAGGAACCTGTCAGACTGTGACCAGAACCACACCTCCTTAGGCTCCCCTGTCTGCCCCTGACTGGACCAGGAACCTGTCAGTCTGCAGCCAAAGCCCCACCCAGCTTGGCTCCACTGAGTGCTCTTGGCAGGACCGGGAACCTGTCAGTCTGTGGCCAGAACCCCACGTCCTTAGCTGCCCGCCCGCCTTTGATAGACCTGGAACCTGTAGTCTGCAGAAAGAACCTCACCACCGTGCCTCCCTGTCCTACTCCACACGCACATGGAACCTGTAAGTCTGCCGCCAGAACCCCACATCCTTAGCTCTTTGGCTGCCCCTGATGGGACCAGGAGCCTGTCAGTCTGCATGCAGACTTCATGTCCTTAGCTCCCCTTATTGCCCCTGACTGGACCAGGAACCTGTCAGTGTGCAGCCAAACCCCACATCCTTAGCTCCACTGCCTACCCCTGTTGGAAATGGAACCCGTGAGTCTGTGGCCAGAACCCCACCCACTTTGGCTCCCCTGTCTGCCCTTGACGGGACTGGGAACCTGTCAGTTGCGGCCAGAACCCCATGTCCTTAGCTGCCCTTCCTGCCCCTGACTGGACCGGGAACCTGTCAGTGTGCAGCCAGAACCCCACATCCTTAGCTCCACTGCCTGCCTCTGTTGGACCCAGTACCTGTAAGTCTGCGGCTAGAAGCCCAGCTCCTGGGCTCATTTCCCGCCCCAGATGGACCCGGAATGTGTCAGTCTGCCACTAGAACCCTAACTTCTTTGCTCCCCTGACTTGCCCCTAACTGGAGCAGGAACCTTTCAGTCTGCAGCCAGAACCCCACCCTCTAGTCTCTGCTGAGTGCTCCTGACAGGACCGGGCACCAGTCAGTCTGCGGCCAAAACTCCACCCCCTTAGCTCCCTTGCCTGACCATACTGGACCAGGAATCTGTCAGTCTGTGGCCAGAACCACACGTAGCTAACTCCCCTTCCTGGCGTCACTGGACCGAAACGTGTCACTCTGAGGCCAGAACCACCCTCCTTGGCTCCCCTGACTGCCACTGATGGGACCGGGAACCCATCAGTCTGCAGCCAGAACCCCAACCTTGAGGCTCCAGTGAGTCCCCCTGATGGGACTGGGATCCTTTCAGTCTGCGGACAGAACTCCACCCCTTAGCTCCCAGGCCTGCCCCTGACTAGACCAGGAACCTGTCAGTCTGTGGCCAGAACCCCACCTCCTTGGCTCCTCTGACTGTCCCTGACTGGACTGGGAACCTGTCAGTCTGTGGCCAGAACCCCACCTCCTTGGCTCCTCTGACTGTCCCTGACTGGACCAGGAACCTGGCAGTCTGTGGCCAGAACTCCACTCCTTAGCTCCCCTGCCTGCCCCTGACTGGACCTGGAATCTGTCAGTCAGTCTGCGGAAGGAACCCCATGTCCTTAGCTCCCTGCCTACTCCTGATGGGACCAGAGACCTGTCGTCATTCTGTGGCCAGAACCCCACCTCCGTAGGCTACGCTGCCCGCCCCTGACTGGACCAGGAACTTGTGAGTCTGCAGCCAGAACCCCACCCCATCAGCACCCCTCCCTACCCTTGATGGACCTGCAACTGTCACCAGTGGCCAGAACCCCGCTTCCTTAGGCTCCCTGGCCTACCTGTGACGGGACTCGGAACCTGTCAGTCTCGACCAGAGCCTAACCTGCGTGGCTCCCCTGACTTTCCCTGAGGGGGCCAGGAACCTGTCACTCTGTTGCCAGAACCCCACCTCATTGGGCTGCCCTGACAGCAACGGGAACCTGTCAGCCTGTGGCCAGATCCCCATGTCCTCAGCTCCCCTGCCTGCCCCTGATAGACCTGAACCTGTCAGTCTGTGGCCAGAACCAACCTCCTTGGCTCCCCTGACTGCCCGCGATGGGACCAGGAACCTGTCATGCTGCTGCCAGAACCTTAGCCAGAACGCCTTAGCTTCCCTGCCTGGCCATATGGACCGGGAACCTGTCCATGTGCGGCCAGAACCCCACATGCTTAGCTCCCCGGCTTGTCCCTGACTAGACAGGGAACTTGTATGTCTGTGGCAGGAACACCATCCTCTTACACTACCCTGCCTGCCCCTGACTGGAACCAGAGCCTGTCATTCTGCGGCCAGAACCCCACCTCCTTGGCTCCCCTGACTGCCTCTTTCTGGCCTGAGAACCGGACAGTCTCGGACTACAACCCCACCTATTGGATCCCCTGCCGGCCCTTGATGGAACTGGGAACCTGTCAGTCTGGGGCCAGAACCCCACCTCCTTGTCTCCCCTGCCTGCCGCTGATGGGACTGGTAGCTTGCCAGTCTAGGGCCAGAAACGCCGTCTTTGGCTCCCCTGCCTGCCCCTGACAGGACCGGGAACCTGTCAGTCTGCGGCAGGAACCCCAAGTCCTTAGCTCTCCTGCCTGCCCCTGACTGACCCAGAACCTGTCACTCTGCGACAGTTCCTGATCCAGTCAGGGGCACTCAGTGGATCCTAAGGGAGTGGTTTCTCCGCCATATCTGAATGTGAAAGTCCAGCTGGGTGCAGAAACTAGGGAAGAACAGACAGTGCACACATCTGGTCAGATGGCAAGTGTGTGACATTCAAGATGGTTTACAAAGTGGCCCACAACAGGTGATCTCTCCCTACCTCTTCATGTAGCGTGCCTTCAGACACTAACCCCTGGCTCACAACTTGAAGTCTATAAAGGACGGAGACCCTCAGCTATCACTGAGTGGCTCAGAGGACACTGCATGGCTTGTGCTCAATCACTTGTGTCCCTGTTCAAAGCACAGTTTATGAAAATAATCATACAAGCCGGCGCCGCGGCTCACCAGGCTAATCCTCCACCTGCGACGCCAGCACACCGGGTTTTAGTCCCGGTCAGGGCACCGGATTCTGTCCCGGTTGCCCCTCTTCCAGGCCAGCTCTCTGCTGTGGCCCGGGAGTGCAGTGGAGGATGGCCCAAGTGCCTGGGCCCTGCACCCCATGGGAGACCAGGAGAAGTACCTGGCCCCTGCCATTGCATCAGCGCGGTGCGCCGGCCGCGGCGGCCATTGGAGGGTGAACCAACGGCAAAGGAAGACCTTTCTCTCTGTCTCTCTGTCTCTCACTGTCCACTCCTGCCTGTCAAAAAAAAAAAAAAAAAGAGGCTATCAGCAAAAACCAAGACTTGTTCAAGGTGGTGAAGACCGCGCGTACGTTTCGGGAGTCTTATTTCAAGTTTTAATTCTTCTGCCAACACACTCATGGTAATCCCAGGCTAGTTGCTCTCGTTTCTGAATCGACGTGTCACCCACTGCGCCTCCCTCATCTGGGCACTTCATCACTCACTCACTGAAGTTGCTGTTCAGAGTGTCTGCTGTGTCCTGTTCTCTCCTGCTCTAAAGTCACTGAGGAGACAGTACTGACGACGAAGCTGCAAACCCTTTCAAGAAGCAAACGTGTCTATACACGACCATGTTTTCAAGGCATTTCCGATGGATCTGACTGCCTGTCAAAAAAAAAAAAAAATAACTGAGATATTGGGGGTCTTGGTATTAGAAGATGAGCAAACTTTGTAGTTATGAATCTGCCTTGTCCAACGTGCTCTACACGCCACGTTGATGACCCTCCTCTCCCTGAGAGAAGAGCCAGCCTGAGCCATGGAGTGAGTGGAGCAGAAAACCAGGTTAAAGGATTACACAACGCAGAACCGGTCAAGTCGGTTTTTCCCATCGAGAGACAGAAACTAGAGTGACCTCCCTGGAGCTCTCAAGGTCACGTCTGGGTGCCTGGGCACGAAAAAAGCTAAAAAAATCCAGGTTCTGGAACATTCTAGGACATTCTAGAATGTTCCGGGATCCCTAGAATTTTTCCGAGGTGTTCTAGAATGTACCAGAACATCACCAAGTGAGTCTGGGGGGATTCTGGGATACGGGTCTGAGTAGAAGTTTCCCGGCTGGGTGTGACGGGTGTCCTGGTGCCGGCCTGGCCCTGCGGACATTGACGTGACATCCCGCGCCCACCGGGGCTGCGGAAACTTCCAGCACATCGGCAGAGGGTCTCAGACCCCCCAGGACGCTCGCTGGGTTCTCTGGAACATACTGGAACATTCTACAACATTTCAAGACCCCAAAGACACTCACCAAGCGGTCCAGGGCATCCTACGAACATTCTAGAAAATTCTACGTCATCCGCCAGTATTCCGGAACACTCCAAGACCAGGCGCTCTAGAATACTCTAAGGCCCCGAGGACGTGCGCCGGGCTCTCTGGACGTGTTCTGGAACATTCTGGAACATTCCACAGAATTCCTCGCGATTCCAAGGACATTCCCTGGGCATTCTAGAACATTCTGGAATCCTGGAAACACCCACCAGGGGTTCTGGAAAATTCCAAGGCCCAAGAACGCACGACAGACTCTCCCAGAATTCCCTGGGAGCACTGACCGTTCCGGAACGTCCCTGGTGTCCACCAGGATGTTTGCACAACCTTCGGCCCCGCCAACTCCTCCCCCAGCCCTGGCAATAAATAGACGCCGGGTCCCCGCCGGCTCAGACGACAACGAAGACGATGGTGATGAAGATGACGGTGACGAAGGCTCTCCTCCTCGCCCTCACGGTGGGCGTGGCCTGTGCGGACATCGACCCTGCCCAGGTATCATAAATTTGCATCATTAGTTCCCAGTATTAATTCTCGTCATGAATTCATATCATTTCTTCACATCATTACTTCGCATCACTAATTCGCATCACTACTTTGCGTTGTTTCTTCAGCCGTATCATTAATGCGCGTCATTTCTTCACCTCCCTGAAAGGAGCGGCCGAGAGCCGCCATAAAATGGCCTTAATAAAACAGTCCTGGGAAATGGGGAGTAAACTAAGTTCACAGAGAAAGCAGATAGCTACTAGCCAGAGATAAGGGCTACTAGCCAGAGATAAGGGCGACAGAACATCCTGGTATGCACATAAGCCCCCTCCCCTGTGCTTGTTCAAGCTTAACAAAGAAACCGCGAGACACGTAGGGCACGTAGCCACCCCTTTCTGCTCTTCAAGGACCCCTCCCCTTGTCCAAGCTTAGACACGTAGGGCACGTAGCCCCGGTTTCTGTTCTCTCCTCCTCCTCGACGACCTCCTCCCCTTGTAGTTACCCAATAAACTTACGCCACCCTATGGTATGTTAATTTTGTGGTTTTGCCCCTTAAAAGCTGTGTGAGATAGCTGCTCGGGGCTCCTCTCGCTTGCTTGCTGCTTGCAGCAGTAGGGGGCCCATTTGCGCAAATGAAATAAAAATTACCTCCTGCTCTATTGCATCGTCTGGTCTGGAGTCTGTGTTTCTGGGGTCGTCACAAGAGGACACCGCTTTTGGGGTCCTACACTCCCCAGCTCTCCGGGCCCTGGCGCACCTCCGCCATGGCCTCCGACAACCTGGAAATGATCCTGGAGGATGGGCCACTCCGGATGCTGTTCCGCGAGATGGAGTGCAACGAGGACTGCAACGCCCTGAACGTCTTCTTCTATGTCAAGTGAGGGGCGGGGCCAGGGGAGACAAGCCGAGGCCAGAGACAGAGAGCCAGGGGGGAGCAATCGAGCCCAGAGAGCGGGGAAGACAGGCGCCGCCAAGCCAAATCGATCCCAGAGAGAGACAGAGCAGGCCAGGGCGACCAGCCGAGCCCAGAGAGAGAGATAGCAGACAGGAGTAGTTGAGCCCAGAGTCAGAGAGCATGTGGGCTAGAGGGGAGTAATGGAGCTGAGAGTGAGCAGACAGGAGTAGTTGAGCCCAGAGTCAGAGAGCATGTGGGCTAGAGGGGAGTAATGGAGCTGAGAGTGAGCAGACAGGAGTAGTTGAGCCCAGAGTCAAAGAGCAAGCCAGGGGGGAGCAGCCGAGCCCAGGGAGAGTGAGCAGACAGGAGTAGTTGAGCCCAGAGTCAGAGAGCATGTGGGCTAGAGGGGAGTAATGGAGCTGTGAGCAGACAGGACCAGCCGATCCCAGAGTCAAAGAGCAGGCCATGGTGGACCAGCCGAGCCCAGAGAAAGAGTAGACAGGAGCAGTTGAGCCCAGAGTCAGAGAGCAGGTGGGCTAGAGGGGAGTAATGGAGCTAAGAGTGAGCAGACAGGACCAGCCGATCCCAGAGTCAAAGAGCAGGCCATGGTGGACCAGGCGAGCCCAGAGGGAGAGCAGACAGGAGCAGTTGAGCCCACAGCGAGCGGCCATGTTCCCGGTCTCTCCTTCAGGAAGAACGAGGTATGCACCCCGCACACGGTTGTGGCCCAGAAGAACGCAGACGGCATCTACACCACTGACTGTGAGTACAGAGCATTTCGGAAAGTTCCAGACAATTCCAGACGACCCCAGGGAATGTCCGGTGTGTTCCAGAATGTTCGAGAATGTTCCCAGAAATGTTCCAGGATGCTGCAAATGTCCCAGAATGCTCCAGTTCCTCAATGTTCTAGAATGTTCCAGAATGCGCTAGAATGTCCCAGCATGCCCCGGCACATCCAGAACACCCACCTCTCTCCCTACAGTCGAGGGCCAGACCTCCTTCCAGTTCCACGAATTGGATCCCGCTAGGCTCTTCGTCTTCATCAATAAAATGGGGTCCAGCGGCACCACCAGCCGCCTCAGCTTCCTCACTGGTGAGCCCCCCTCACACACACATGTACACTGCCGGTGCCCACTAGGGATACGCACCACGACCCGAGAGTCTGAGCCCGACTGTATATAGGGAAAGGGGTGATACAGTCGGTGCCCACTGGATAAAGCGAGTGTATACAGTCAGTGCCCACTAGACATGGTGGGCATATACAGTCGGTGCCCACTAACGCTAGCATATACAGTTGGCGCTCGCTAGATGGGGTGAGCGTATACAGCCACTAAAGTGAGTGTATGCAGTAGGCTCACACTAAAGCAAGCGTACTCAGTCGGCACCCACTCTTGCCACAGTCAAATTGAGAGTCATAAATGACGACCGGCTGGAGGACTACGCGAGGCTCACGGAGCAGAATGGGATCCCGCGGAAGTACATCCGGCGTGTGGGCGACACAGGTGAGGCCTTGGCGGCTTCCGGGCTGACTCGGCGCTGACTCGGCTTTCCTCTCTCTCCAACAGACACCTGTCCACCCTGAGGACGCCTCCCTTGGAGAAGGTGCCAGAACGTTCTAGACCATTCCAGAACCGCCCCTCCTGCACAATGATTCCTCCCCTGATCGCCTCACCATCTCCTCCCACCTGCGAACGCGCTAGTATGCTCCGGAACATTCTAGAGCATTCTGGATTGATCCAAGATGGTCTGGATTGTTCCAGAATTTCTAGAAAGCTTCGGAACATTCTAGAATCGGCCGTCCCCAGCTTTCTCTGCTTCCTGTTCATGGAATAAACTCATCCCAGGCACAGTCCCAGTCGTTTATTTTAAACGATTTTTATTGTTCCGTCAAAAGACAGAGCGAGCTGGTGGAGGAACCCAGGGGCTACCTCCGGGTCTCCCTGCACTGTCAGTCACCGTTCACTGACAAGGGGGTGGGCTCTGTCATCTGGTGGCTGTCAATCAGCCATGAGTGACACTGGGGGGGTTCTCCCCGACTCCACTGGCAGCCAGTCACACTCCACCAGGATCCCAGGGCCACATCCGGGTTCCCATGGCCACATCCGGGTCTCCAGGGCAATATCCGGCTCCCCAGGGCTCCACTCATGTCCGCAGTGACACATCCAGGTCCCCAGGGGCACATCCTGGTCCCCAGGGCCACATCCGGGTCTAAGTGCTCCATCCGGGTCTCTGGGCTCCATCTGGGTCCCTAAGGGCTCCATCCGGGTCTCTGGGCTCCATCCGGGACTCCTGGCTCCATCCGAGTCTCTGGGCTCCATACAGGTCTCTGGGCTCCATCGGGGTCTCTGGTCTCCATCTGTATCTCTGGGCTCCATCTGGGTCCCTAAGGAAACATCCTGGTCCCTAAGGCTCCATCCGGGTCTCTGTGCGCCTTCAGGGTCACTAAGGCTACATCCGGGTCCTTAAGGTTTCTTCCGAGTCCTTAAGGCTCCATCCAGGTCTCTGGGCTCCATCCAGGTCTCTGGACCACATCCGGGTCTCTGGGCTCCATCCGGGTTTCGGGGCTCCAACCGTGTCCCTAAGGCTGCATCCAGTCTCTGTGCTCCATCCGAGTCTCTGGGCTCCACCCCGATCTCCAGGGCCACATCCAGGTCCCCAGGGCCACATCCGGGTCTCCAGGGCCACATCCGGTTCCCCAGGGCTCCATCCGGGTCTCCAGGGCCACACCAGGGTCTCCAGGGCCACACCAGGGTCTCCAGGGCCACATCCGGATCTCCAGGGCTCCCTCCAGGGCCATATCTAGGTCCCAGGGCTCCACCCAGGGTCTCTGGGCTCTCTCCAGGTCTCTGAGCTACATCCGGGTCCCTAAGGCTCCATCCTGGTCTCTGGGCTCCATCCTGGTCTCGGGGCTCTGCCCGAGTCTCTGGGCTCCATTCGGGTCCCTAAGGCTCCATCCGCATCCCTAAGGCTCCATGCGGGTATTTGAGCTCCATCCAGGTCCCTAAGGATCCAACCGGGACTCCTGGCTCCATCTGAGTCTCTGGGCTCCATACGGGTCTCTGGGCTCCATCCTGGTCTCGGGGCTCTGCCCGAGTCTCTGGGCTCCATCTGGGTCCCTAAGGCTCCATCCGCATCCCTAAGGCTCCATGCGGGTCTCTGGGCTCCATCCAGGTCCTTAAGGCTCCATCTGAGTCTCTGGGCTCCATTAGAGTCTCTGGGCTCCATCCGGGTCTTTGGGCTCCATCCAGGTCCCTAAGGATCGATCCGGGACTCCTGGCTCCATCCAAGTCTCTGGGCTCCATACAGGTCTCTGGGCTCCATCCAGGTCTCTGGGCTCCATCCATATCTCTGGGCTCCATCTGGGTCCCTAAGGATCCATCCGGGACTCCTGGCTCCATCCGAGTCTCTGGGCTCCATCCAATTCCCTAAGACTCCATCCAAGTCCCTAAGGATCCATCTGGGTCTCTGGGCTCCATCCAGGTCTCTGGGCTCCATCCAAGTCTCTGGGCTCCATCCGGGTTCCTAAGGCTCCATCCGGGTCCCTAAGGCTCCATCCAGTTCCCTAAGGCTCTTCCGAGACTCTGGGCTCCATCTGGGTCCATAAGGCTCCATCCGGGTCCATAAGGCTCCATCCGGGTCTTTGGGCTCAATGCGAGTCTCTGGGCTCCATCCGGGTCTCTGGGCTCCATCCATATCTCTGAGCTCCATCTGGGTCCCTAGGGCTCCATCCTGGTCTCTGGGCTCCATCCGGGTCTCTGGGCTCCATCCGGGTCCCCAAGGCTCCATCCGGATCTCTGGGCTCCATCTGGGTCTCTGGGCTCCACCTGGGTCTCTGGGCTCCATCTGGGTTCCTATGGCTCCATCCGGATCTCTGGGCTCCATCCGAGTCCTTAAGGCTCTATCCGGTCTCTTGGCTCAATCCGAGTCTCTGGGCTCCATCCGGGTCTCTGAGCTCCATCCGGGTCTGCAGGGCCACATCGGGTCTCCCAGGGCTCCACATACGGGACCCAGGGCCACATCCGGTTCCCCAAGGGACATATCGGGGTCCCCAGGGCCACATCCAGGTGTCTCGGGCCATTACCGGTTCTCCAGGGCCACATCCGGGTCTAGGGCCACATCCAGGTCTCCAGGGCTCCATCCAGGTCTCCAGGAACATCTGGGTCTCCAGGGCCACATCAGCATGATCAGGGCCACATCCGGGTCTCTAGGGCTCTCTCCAGGGCCACATCCAGGTCTCCATCACTACATCCGGCTCTCTATGGCGCCATCCAGGTCTCCGGGGTCACATCCGGATCTCCAGGGCCACATACGGGCTCCCAGGGCCACATCCGGGTCCTTAGAGTCACATGGGGGTCTCCAGGGCCACACCCGGGTCTCTAGGGCCACATCTGGGTCTCCCAGGGCTCCATCCGGGTCCCCCAGGTCCACATCCGGGTTTCCAAGGCCACATCGGGGTCTCCCAGGGCTCCATCCAGGTCCACATCAGGTCCCCAGGGCCACATCCAGTTCTCCCAGGGCCACATTCGGGTCCCCACGTCCACACCCGGGTCCCAGGGCCACATCCAGGTCCCTAGGGCCATATCTGGGTCTCCAGGGCTCCATCCAGGTCTCTAAGGCTTTATCCAAGTCTCTGGGTTCCATCAGAGTCTCTGGGCTCCATCCGTATCTCTGAGCTCCATCCAGGTTCCTAAGACTCCATCCGGGTCTCTGGGCTCCATCCGAGCCCCTAATGCTCTATCTCAATCTCTGGGCTCCATCCAAGTCTCTGGGCTCCATCCGGATTCCTAAGGCTCCATCAGGTCTCTGAGCTCCATCTGGGTCCCTAAGGCTCCATCCGGATATCTGGGCTCTATCAGGTCTCTGGGCTCCATCCGGGTTCCTAAGGCTCCATCCAAGTCTCTGGGCTCCATCCAGGTCCCTAAGACTCCATTAAGGTCCCTAAGGCTCCATCCGGGTCTCTGGGCTCCATCCGGGTCTCCGTGCTCCATCCGGGTCCCTAATGCTCCATCGGGGTCCCTAAGGCTCCATCCGGGTCTCTGGGTTCCATCCGAGTCCCTAAGATTCCATCCGGGTCCCTAAGGCTCCATCCAGTCCCTAAGCCTCCATCCGGGTCTCTGGGCTCCATCCGGGTCTCTGGGCTCCCTCCAAGTCTCTGGGCTCCATCTGAGCCATAAGGCTCTATCTCACTCTCTGGACACCATCCGAGTCTCTGGACTCCATAGATATCTCGGCTCCATCCGGGTCTCTGGGCTCCATCCAAGTCTCTGGGCTCCATCTGGACTCTGGGCTCCATCCAGGTTCCTAAGGCTCCATCCAGGTCTCTGGGCTCCATCCGGGTCTCTGGGCTCCATCCAGGTCTCTGGGCTCCATCCAGGTCTCTGGGCTCCATCTGGATCTCTGGGCTCCATCCAGGTTCCTAAGGCTCCATCCAGGTCTCTGGGCTCCATCCGAGTCTCTGGGCTCCATCCGGATCCCTAAGACTCCATCGGGGTCCCTAAGGCTCCATCCGGGTCTCTGGGCTCCATCCGGGTCTCTGGGCTCCATCCGGGTCTCTGGGCTCCATCCTGGTCTCTGGGCTCCAACCGGGTCCCTAAGGCTCCATCCGGGTCTCTGGGCTCCATCCTGGTCTCTGGGCTCCTTCTGGGTCCCTAATGCTCCATCGGGGTCCCTAAGGCTCCATCCGAGTCTCTAGGTTCCATCCGAGTCCCTAAGATTCCATCCGGGTCCCTAAGGCTCCATCCAGTCCCTAAGCCTCCATCCGGGTCTCTGGGCTCCATCCGGGTCTCTGGGCTCCATCCGAGCCATAAGGCTCTATCTCACTCTCTGGACACCATTCGAGTCTCTGGGCTCCATCCATATCTCTGGGCTCCATCCGGGTCTCTGGGCTCCATCCAAGCCCCTAAGGCTCTATCTCACTCTCTGGGCTCCATCCATGTCTCTAGGCACCATCCGGGTCTCTGGGCTCCATCCAAGTCTCTGGGCTCCATCTGGATCTCTGGGCTCCATCCAGGTTCCTAAGGCTCCATCCAGGTCTCTGGGCTCCATCCGGGTCTCTGGGCTCCATCCAGGTCTCTGGGCTCCATCCGGGTCTCTGGGCTCCATCCAGGTCTCTGGGCTCCATCCGGGTCCCTGGGCTCCATCCAGGTTCCTAAGGCTCCATCCAAGTCTCTGGGCTCCATCTGGATCTCTGGGCTCCATCCAGGTTCCTAAGGCTCCATCCAGGTCTCTGGGCTCCATCCGAGTCTCTGGGCTCCATCCGGATCCCTAGGACTCCATCGCGGTCCCTAATTCTCCATCCGGGTCTCTGGGCTCCATTCGGGTCTCTGGGCTCCATCCGGGTCTCTGGGCTCCATCCAGGTCTCTGGGCTCCATCAGGGTCCCTAAGGCTCCATCCGGGTCTCTGGGCTCCATCCTGGTCTCTGGGCTCCTTCTGGGTCCCTAATGCTCCATCGGGGTCCCTAAGGCTCCATCCGAGTCTCTGGGTTCCATCCGAGTCCCTAAGATTCCATCCGGGTCCCTAAGGCTCCATCCAGTCCCTAAGCCTCCATCCGGGTCTCTGGGCTCCATCCGGGTCTCTGGGCTCCATCCGAGCCATAAGGCTCTATCTCACTCTCTGGACACCATTCGAGTCTCTGGGCTCCATCCATATCTCTGGGCTCCATCCGGGTCTCTGGGCTCCATCCGAGCCCCTAAGGCTCTATCTCACTCTCTGGGCTCCATCCATGTCTCTAGGCACCATCCGGATCTCTGGGCTCCATCCGAGTCTCTGGGCTCCATCCGAGTCTCTGGGCTCCATCCAGGTCTCTGGGCTCCATCCAAGTCTCTGGACTCCATCCGAGTCTGGGCTTCACCCAGGTTCCAGGGCCACATCCGGGTCTCCAGGGCCACATCCGGATGCTCAGGGCCACATCCAGGTCTCTAGGGTTCTCTCCATGGCCACATCCGGGTCTCCAGGGCACCATCCGGGTCTCCAGGGTCACTCTGGGTCTCCAGGGCCAAATACGGGATCCCAGGGCCACATCCGGGTCCCCAGAGTCACATGGGGCTCTCTAGGGCCACACCCGGGTCTCTAGGGCCACATCCGGGTCCCTAGGGCCACTTCCGTGCCTCCAGCTCCACATCCGGGTCTCCAGAGCCACATCCGGGTCTCCATTGCTACATCCGGGTCTCGCTGGGCTCCATCCGGGTCCCCCAGGTCCACATCCCAAGTCCACATCCGGGTCTCCCATCCAGGGCTCCATCCAGGTCCACATAAGGTCTCCAAGGCCACATCTGGTTCTCCCAGGGCCACATCCGGGTTCCCAGGTCGACACCCGGGTCCCAGGGCCACATCCAGGTCCCTAGGGCCACATCCGGGTCTTCAGGGCCGCAACCGGCTCTCCAGGGACACATCTCGATCCCCCAGGGCCACATCCAGGTCTCCAGGGCTCACTCAAGGGCCACATCTTGGTCCCAGGACTCCACCCAGGTCTCCAGGGCCACATCCGGGACTCCACGGCCACATCCGGGTCTCCAGGACCACATCCGGGTCTCCCAGGGCTTCACCGGGTCCCCAGGTCACATCTGGGTCCCCAGGGCTACATCGGGGTCCCCAGGGCTCCTTTAGTGTCTCCAGGGCCACATCCGGGTCTCCTGGGCCACATCTGGATCTCAAGGGCTACATCGGGGTCTCCAGGGCCACATCCGGGTCTCCAGGGCCACATCCAGGTCTTCAGGGCTCCCTCCAGGGCCACTTCTGTGTCCCAAGGCTCCACCTGGTTCTCCAGGGGCACATCCGGGTCCCCAGGGCCACATCCAGGTCTCCCAGGGCTCCACTCGGTTCCCCAGGTCCACACCTGGGTCTCCAGTGCCCCATTGGGTCTTCAGGGCCACATCCAGGTCTCGAGGGCCACATCCGGGTCTCCAGGGCCACATCTGGGTCCCAAGGGCCACATCCGGGTCTCCAGGGACACATCCAGGTCCCCAGGGCCACATCTGGGTCTCCCAGGGCTCCACCTGGGTCCCCCAGGGCCACATCCAGGTCTCCCAGGACTCCACCTGGGTCCCCAGGGCCACATCCGCGTACCCAGGGCCCCACCCAGGTTTCCAGGGCCACACCCAGGTCTCCAGGTCCACACCCTGGTCTCCAGTGCCCCATTGGGTCCTCAGGGTCACATCCAGGTCTCCAGGGCCACATCCGGGTCCCCAGGGCCATATCTGGGTACCCAGGGCCACATCCCAGTGTCCAGAGCCACATCCAGGTCTCCCAGGGTCACATCAGGGTGTCTAGCGCCACATCCAGATCTCCAGGGCTACATCCAGGTCTCCAGGGCCACATCCGGATCTCCAGGGCCACATCCAGGTCTCCAGGGCGACATCTGGGTCTCATGGGCCACATCCGGGTCTGCAGAGCCACTTCCGGGTCTCCAGGGCCAATTCTGGGTCTCTAGGTCCACATCCGGGTTTCTAGGGACACATCTGGGTCTCCAGACCTCCATGCAGGGCCCCACCCCAGTCTCCAGGGCCCATTGGGGTCTCCAGGGCCACATTGTGGTATCCCAGGGCCACATCCAGGTCTCCAGGGCCACAACCGGATTTCAAGGGCCACACCCAGGTCTTCAGGGCCACATGCGGGTCCGCAGGACCACATCCATGTGCCCAGGGCCACATCCGTGTGCCCAGGGCCACATCCAAGTCTCCAGGGCCACATCCAGGTCCACAAGGCCAATTCCGGGTCCCCAGGGCCAATTCCGGGTCTCCAGGGCCACTTCTGGGTCTCTAGGGCCACATCTGGGTCTTTAGGGCCAAATCCGATTCTTTAGGGCTACATCCTGGTCTCCAGGCCTCATCTGAGCCTCCAGGGCTCCCTCCAGGGCCACATCTGTGTCCCAGGGCTCCACCCGAGTCTCCAGGGCCACATCCGGGTCTCTAGGGCCACATCTGTGTCTCCAGGGCTCCATTCGGGTCTTCAGGGCACATCCGGGTCTCTAGGGCCACATCCAGTTTCCAGGCACATCCAGGTCTCCAAGGCTCCCTCCAGGGCCACATCTGTTTCTCAGGGCTCCACCTGGGTCTCCAGGGCCACATTCGGGTCTACAGGGCCACATCCGGGTCCCCAGGGCCACATCTGTTTCCCCTGGACCACATCCGGGTTTCCAAGACCACATCTGGGACCCAGGGCTCCGTCAGGGTCTCCAGGGCCACATACGGGTCTCTAGGTCCACCTCCGGGTCTCCAGGACTCCTTCCAGGGCCCCAACCTTGCCTCCAGGGCCACACCCGGGTCTCCAGGGCCATACCTAGATCCCCAAGGCCACATCCGTATCCCCAGGGCCACATCTGGGTATCCAGGGCGACATGAAGGTCTCCCAGGTTCATATCCAGGTGTCTAAGGCCACATCCAGGACTCCAGGGCCACATCCAGGTCCCCAGGGCCACATCTGGGTCTCCCAGGGACACATCCAGGTCCCCCAGGGCCACATCCAGGACTCCAGAGCCACATCCAGGTCCCCAGGGCCACATCTGGGTCTCCCAGGGACACATCCAGGTCCCCAGGGCCACATCCAGGTCTCCAAGGCTCCCTCCAGGGCCACATCTGTTTCTCAGGGCTCCACCTGGGTCTCCAGGGCCACATTCGGGTCTACAGGGCCACATCCGGGTCCCCAGGGCCACATCCAGGTCTCCAGGGACACATCCAGGTCTCCAGGGCCACATCCAGGTCTCCAAGGGGCACATCCAGGTCTCCAGGGCCACATCCAGGTCTCCAAGGGCCACATTCGGTCCCCAGAGTCACATCCATGTCCCTAGGGTACCATCTGGGTCTCCAGGGCCACACCCGGGTCTCCAGGGCCACTTCCGGCCCCAGGGCAATATCTGATTGTCTAGAGCCACATCAGGGATCCCAGGGTCACATCTGGGTGACTAGGGCCACATCCGGATCTCCAGGGCCGCATCCGGGTCTCCAGGGTACCATCCGGGTCTCCAGGACCACAGCCGGTTCTCTAGGGCTCCCTCCAGGTCCCCACCCATGTAACCAGGGCCACATCGGGGTCTCCAGGGCCACATCGGGGTCTCCAGGGCCCCACCCATGTCTCCAGGGCCACACCCGGATCTCCAGGGCCACATCCGGGTCTCTAGGGCTCCATCCGGGTCTCCAGGAACACATCTGGGTCTCTAGGGCCACATCCGAGTCACCAAGGCTCCCTCCAGGGCCCCACCCGGGTCTCCAGGGCCACATCCGGGTCCCCAGGGCCACATCCGGGTCTTTAGGGAACGCTACAGGGCCACATCCGGGACCCCAGGGCCACATCCGGATGTCTAGTGTCACATCCGGATCCCCAGGGCTCCATGCAGGTTTCCAGGGCCACATCTCAATCCCAGGGCTCCACCCAGGTCTCCAGGGCCACATCCGGGTCTCCAGGGCCACATCCGGGTCTTTAGGGATCCCTACAGGGCCACATCCGGGTCCCCAGGGCCACATCCGGGTCTCTAGGGCCACATCCGGGTCTCCTAGGGCTCCACCCGTGTTTCTAGGGACACATCCGGATCCCCAGGTCCACATCTGCGTCCCCAGGGCCACACCTGAGTCTCCAGGGCCACACCCGGGTCTCCAGGGCCACATCCAGGTCCCCAGGGCTCCTTCCGGGTCTCCAGGGCCACATCCCCATCTCTAGGGCCACATCCGGGTCCCCAAGGCTGCATCCGGGTCCCCAGGGCTCCATCTGGGTGTCCAGGGCCACATCCAGGTCTCCATGGCAATATCCGAGTCTCCAGGGACACATCAATGTCTTAGGGCCATATCTGGTGCTTCAGGGCCACGTCCTGGTCTCCAGGGCCACATCCGGGTCTTCAGGGCGCCATCCAGGGCCACTTCTGTGTCCCAGGGCTCCAACCGGGTCCCCAGGGCCACATCCGCGTCCCCAGGGCCCCACCTGGGTCTCCAGGGCTACATCGGGGTCTCCAGTGCCCCATCGGGTCCCCAGGGCCACATCCGGTCCCCTGGCCACACCCGAGTCCCCAGGGCTCCACCCGGGTCTCTAGGGACACATCCGGGTACCCAGGGCTCCTTCTGGGTCTCCAGGGCCACATCCCCATCTCTAGGGCCACATCCGTGTCTCCAGGGCCACATCCAGGTCCCCCAGGGCCACATCCGGGTCCCCCAGGGCCACATCCATATCTCTAGGGCCACATCCGGGTCCCCAGGGCAGCATCCGAGTCCCCAGGGCTCCATCTGGGTGTCCAGGGCCACATCCAGGTCTCCATGGCCAGATCTGAGTCTCCAGGGACACATCGGGGTCTTAGGGCCATATCGGGTTCCTCAGGGCCACATCTGGGTCTCTGGGCTCCATCCGGGTTTCTGGGCTCCATCTGAGTCTCTGGGCTCCATCCGGGTCTTTGGGCTCCATCCGGGTCTGGGCTCCATTTAGGTCTCTGGGCTCCATCCAGGTCTCTGGGCCACATCCGGGTCTCTGGGCTCAACCCGGGTCTCCGGGCCACATCCAGATCTCCAGGGGCACATCCGGGTCTCCAGGGCCACATCCAGGTCTCCAAGGGCCACATTCGGTCCCCAGAGTCACATCCATGTCCCTAGGGCACCATCCGGATCTCCAGGACCACATCCGGGTCTCCAGTGCCACATCCGGGTCTCTAGGGCCACAACTGGGTCTCCAGGGCTCCCTCCAGGGCCCCACCCGTGTCTCCAGGGCCACATCGGGGTCTCCAGGGCCACACCCGGATCTCCAGGGCCACATCCAAGTCTCCAGGGCCACATCCGGGTCTCAGGGCCACATCCGGGTCTCTAGGGCTCCATCCGGGTCTCCAGGGACACATCCGGGTCTCTAGGGCTTCATCCGGGTTACCAGGGCCACATAGGGGTCTCAGGGGCACACCCAGGTCTCTAGGGCCACATAGGGGTCTCAGGGGCAAGCCCGGGCCTCTAGGGCTACATCAGGGTCTCCAGGGCCACATCCGGATCTCCAGGGCCACATCCGGGTCTCCACGGTCATATCAGGTCCCCAGGGCTCCATCCAGGTTTCCAGGGCCACATCCTGGTCCCCATGTAAAAATCCGGGTCTCCAGGGCCACATCTGAATCCCAGGGCTACACCTGGGTCTCCAGGGCCACATTTGGGTCTCCAGGACCGCATCTGGGTTTCCCAGGGCCACATCCGAGTCTCCAGGGCCACATCTGGCTCCCCAGGGCTCCACCCGGCTCTCCACAGCCACATCCAGGTCTCCAGGGCTCCCTCCAGCGCTAAAACTGGGTCCCAGAGCTCCATCCAAATCTCTGGTCTCCATCCAGGTCTCTGGGCTCCATCCGGGTCTCTGGGCTCCATCAGGGTCCCTAAGGCTCCATTCGGGTCTCTGGGCTCCATCCGGGTCTCTGGGCTCCATCCGGGTCACTGGACTCTATCTGTGTCTCTGGGCTCCATTCGAGTCTCTGGGTTCCATCCGGGTCCCTAAGGTTCCATCTGGGTCCCTAAGGTTCCACCCAGGTCTCTGGGCTCCATCTGGGTTCCTGATGCTCCATCCGAGTCTCTGGGCTCCATCCGGGTCCCTAAGGCTACATCCGGGTCTCTAGGGCCATATCCGAGTCTCCAGGGCCACATCCATTATCTCCAGGCTCCCTCCAGGGCCACATCTGGGTTCCAGGGCTCCACCCGGGTCTCCAGGGCCACATTCGGTTCCTCAGGGCCGCATAGGGGTCTCCAGGGCCACATCTGGGTCTCCAGGGCTCCCTCCAGGGCCACATTCGGGTTTCAAGGGCTCTATCCGGGTCTCTAGGGCTCCACCCCTGTCTCCAGGGCAACATTCGTGTCTCCACACCACATCCGGATCCTCAGGGCCACATTCAGGTGTCCAGGGCTACATTCAGGTCTCTAGGGCTACATCAGGATCTCTAGGGTCACATCTGGGTCTCCAGGCCCACATTGGGGTCTCCAGGGCTCCATCCGGGTCCAGGGCCACATCCAGGTCTCCAGGGCCACATCCGGGTCTCCAGGGCTCCCTCCAAGGCTACATCTGGGTCCCAGGGCTCCACCCGGGTCCCAAGGGCCACATCTGGGTCCCCAGGGCCACCAACAGGTCTCCGGGCTACATCGGGTTCTCTGGGCTCCATCCGGGTCACTGGGCTCCATCCGGGTCTCTGGGCAACATCTGGGTGTCTGGGCTCTCTCCGAGTCTCTGGGCTCTCTCCAGGTCTCTGAGCTACATCCGTGTCCATAAGGCTCCATCCGAGTCTGGGCTCCAACCGAGTCTCTGGGCACCAGCAAGGTCCCTAGGATCCATCCGGGTTCCTAAGGCTCCATCCGGGTCCCTAAGGTTCCATTCGGGTCCCTAAGGCTCCATCCGAGTCTCTGGGCTCCATTAGGGTCTGTGGGATCCATCCGGGACCCTAAGACTCCATCCGGGTTTCTGGGCTCCATCCAGGTCCCTAAGGCTCCATCCAGGTCCCTAAGGCTCCATACGCGTCCCTAAGGCTCCATCCGGGTCTCTGGACTCAATCCGGGTCGCTAAGGATCCATTCCGGTCTCTGTGCTCCACCCGGGTCTCCAGGGCCACATCCGGGTCACTGCGCTCCATCTGGGTCTCTGGGCTCCATTAGAGTCTCTGGGCTCCATCCAGGTCTCTGGGCCCCATCCGAGTCTCTGGGCTCTATCCGGGTCTCTGGGCCACATCAGGCTCTCTGAGCTCCATCCGGGTCACTGGGCTCCATCCGGGTCTCTGGGCCACATCGTGGTCATTGGCTCCATCCGGGTCTCTGGGCTCTATCCGGGTCTCTGGGCCACATCGGGCTCTCTGAGCTCCATTCGAGTCTCTGGGCTCTCTCCAGGTCTCTGAGCTACATCCGGGTCCCTAAGGCTCCATCCTCTTCTCTGGGCTCCATCCTAGTCTCAGGGCTCCATCCGAGTCTCTGGGCTCCATCCGAGTCTCTGGGCTCCATCCGGGTCCCTAAGGCTCCATTCCGGTCTCTGGGCTCCATCCGGGTCTCTGGTCTCCATTCGAATCTATGGACTCCATCCGACTCTCTGCGCTCCATCCGGGTTCTTAAGGCTCCATCTTGTGTATAAGGCTCCCTCCGAGTCTCTAGGATCAATCCAGGTCCCTAAGGCTCCATCGAGGTCTCTGGGCTCCACCAGGGTCTCCGGGCCACATCCGAGTCCCCATTGCCACATCCGGGTCCCCAGGGCCACCTCCAGGTCTCTGGATTCCATCGGGTTCTCTGGGCTCCATCCGAGTCTCTGTGCTGCATCCGGGCCTCTTGGCTCCTTCCGGGTACCTAAAGCTCCATCCGAGTCTCTGAACTCCATCCGGGTCCCTAAGACTCCATCCGAGTTCCTAAGGCTCTATCTGGGTTCCTAAGGCTCCATCCGAGTCTATGGATTCCCTCCGGCTTACACAGAGCCGGGCGGGGATACTACACCTCCCCGAAGCCTCAGCGGCGGCGGCGACGCTCTACGTGTGGGCTGTACTGGCCTGAGTGACAGGTAGCCGACCCAATGGCTTCCCCGGTCTCAGACTCCGGACCGCTCAGACGCGGGGTGGGTGTGTGCTTCCTGTTTCGGAGGCGTCTGCTCGGGGCGGAAATGGTGTGGAAAGGAACCGTGTTTCAACCCAGCTGTCTTCTTTCTCTTCTTTGAAAACAAGCTGTGAGGCCTAATTTTCCTGACCTGAGCTATCATTTTCCTTTTACCATCTGTGGGCCATATTTCCTGGTTTCACATTGTCCAGCCACCCTCTGCTTGGACAGGGTGGACCGGGGAGACTACAACTCCCCAAAGCCTCAGCGGCAGGGCGCTCTGCGGCTGGGCTCGTCTGAGTGACAGGTCGGGCAGCCATTGGCTTCACGCGGTCTCAGACTCCGTTGCCAATCAGATGCTGAGTGGTTATGTCGCCCTGTTTCTGCGGCTCGGGGCGGAAATGGTGTGGAAAGGAACCGCCTCGAGCCACGCCCCTCGCGGCTCCTGACTGGACGCGGGAAGTGACGTCTGCGCGCACCACGCGGCAGTCGTCCCGCCCATGTCCAGCTCGGACCGGACGGGCAGCTTCGGGTCTGGGTCCCGCACGTCCCTGGCAGCCCCTGAGCGGGCGCGTACCCGCCTGTCCGTCCGCCAGAACCTCGCCCTGTAGCTTGGCCCTGCCTGCCCTTGTCTGGGAGGAGGAACGCGCAGTAGGAGCCCAGAACCTGTCTTCTGCCACGCTGCCTGCCCGCGCCCAGCACGGGCGGGACAGGCCGCACTGTTCCTCCTCATCCAGCAGAGCCACTCAGGGCCGGCCAGAGGGCAAGGTTCTGAACCTAGACCTGCGCCTCACTCGTCCAGGGAGGCCAGGCAGCCACCGGCGAGGAAGGAGGTGGCGTTCTGAGCGCGCACTGGAAAAAGTCATTAGCGGCAGTGCAGAGGGCGGGATGAGGCGCCCTCCGGCAGCTTCCGGGTCGCGTTAGGGGCAGCAGGAGCGCTAAGGGGGTGGGGTGCTGGCAGGAGACTGACAGATTCCCGGTCCAGTCAGGGGCAGAAGGAGCGCCAAGGGGGTGGGGTGCTGGCGGGAGACTGACAGATTCCCGGTCCAGTCAGGGGCAGAAGGAGCGCCAAGGGGCTGGGGTGCTGGCGGGAGACTGACAGGTACCCCGTCCAATCAGGGGCAGCAGGAGCGCTAAGGGGGTGGGGTTTAGGCGGGAGACTGACAGATTCCCGGTCCAGTCAGGGGCAGCAGGAGCGCTAAGGGGGTGGGGTGCTGGCGGGAGACTGACAGGATCCCGGTCCAGTCAGGGGCAGGCAGCACCGCCAAGGGGGTGGGGTTTAGGCGGGTGACTGACAGGTTCCCCGTCCAGTCAGGGGCAGAAGGAGCGCCAAGGCGGTGGGGTTTATGCGGGAAACTGACAGGATCACGGTCCAGTCAGGGACAGGCAGTAGCGCTAAAGAGGAGGGGTTTAGGCGGGATACTGACAGGTTCCGCGTCCAGTCAGGGCCAGAAATAGCGCCAAGAGGGTGCGGTGCTGGCGGGAGACTGACAGGTTCCCCGTCCAGTCAGGGGCAGGCAGGGGAACGCTAAAGGGGTAGGGTGCTGGCGGGAGACTGACAGGATCCCGGTCCAGTCAGGGGCAGGCAGCACCGTGAAGTGGGTGGGGTTAGTCGGGAGACTGAGAAGTTCCCCGTCCAGTCAAGGGCAGGCAGGGGAACGCTAAAGGGGTGGGGTGCTGGCGGGAGACTGACAGGTTCCCCGTCCAGTCAGGGGCAGGAGCGCCGAGGTGGTGGGCTTTAGGCGGGAGACTGACAGGATCCCGGTCCAATTTGTGGCAGGCAGTGGAGCCTAAAGGGTGGGTTTCTGGCGGGAGACTGACAGGTTCCCGGTCCAGGCAGGGGCAGGCAGGGGAGCTAAGGGGGTGGGTTTCTGGCGGGAGACTGACAGGTTCCCGGTCCAGGCAGGGGCAGGCAGGGGAGCTAGGGATGCGGGGTTCTGGTTGACGACGGGCAGCTTTTGGTCCGAGTCAGGAGCTGGCAGGGGAGCCAAGGAGGTGGGGTTCTGGCGGGAGACTGACAGGGTCCCGTCCAGTCTGGGGCAGGCAGGACCGCCAAGGGGGTGGGGTGCTGGCGGCAGAGTGACAGTTTCCCGGTGCAGTTGTGGGCCGGCAGGGGAGCTAAGGCCTTGGGGTTTGGGCGCAAACTGACAGGATCCTGGCCCAGTCAGGGGCAGGAAGGGGACCCAAGGAGGTGGGGTTCTGGCGGGAGACTGACAGGTTGCGGGTCCATCAGGGGCAGGCAGAGGAGCTGAGGTGGTGGGTTTCTGGTCGTCCACTGAGAGCTTCCCGGTCCCGTCAGTGGCAGTCAGGGGAGCCAGTGAGCTGTGGTTTGAGTGGCAGACTGACAGGTTCCAGGTCCACTGGGGTAGGGAGGGGAGCTGAGGAGGTGGGGTTCTGGCTGCAGACTTGGAGGTTCCGGGTCCCATCGGGGCAGGCAGAGGAGACGAGGTGGGGTCCAGGCTGCAGAAAGAAAGATTCCTCGTCCAGCAGGGGCAGGCAGAGCAGATAAGGAGGTGGGGTTCTGGCCACAGACTGACAGGTTCCCGTTCGTCGAGTCAGGGGCACTCGGGTGAGCCAAGAAACTGTGGACGTTTACTTCTTCCTGAGAGGATGCGGTCTGAGAGGAGGAGCGTGGTGGGGGCAAGAGGTGCGGAGTCACCGCACGGACGCCGGGAGGCGGGTGAGAGCAGTCCTGAGGCGGGCAGCCAGCAGACTGACTCGTTTATTTCAGTTGCTACAGCTGCTTCTATGGCCAAGACAGCCCATCCAGTCAAGGGGCGGTCTAGGCCCTGACCAATCACAGGCTGTGGCCAGGCGGTTTCCAAAGCCATCCAATCACAGCCTGTGGCCAGGCAGGCTCTTGGTGCCAGGCAGGTTCTGAAACCATCCAGTCACGGCCCGCCATCAGTCAGGCTCTGTTGTCATGTGGTTTCTGAAAGCATCCAATCACGGCCGGCTGGCTGTCAGTCAGGCTCTGTTGTCGTGTGGTTTCCTCTGTTGCCATGTGGTTTCAGAAGCCATCCAATCACGGCCTGGTGCCAGGCAATTTCTGTGGTCAGCGGCCATCTTGGCATGACCTTTTCTCCTCGGCGGCCATCTTGGCATGACCTTTTCCCTCAGTGGCTATCTTGACAGGACCTCTTCACCTTAATGACCTTTTCACCTTACCCCTTGCCATAGTGCACAGGGAACCTGTCAGCCTGCGACCAGACACTCCCCCTTAGCTCTCATGCCTGGACATTTTGGTCCAGGATCCTTTCCGTCTGTGGCCAAACCTGGGAACCTTTCCATCTGCGGCAGGAATCTCACGTCCTTGGCTCACCTGCCTGCCCCTGAGGGGACCAGGAACCTGTCGGTCAGCAGCCAGAGCCCACCCCCTTAGTCTCCACTGAGTGGCCCTGACGGGACCGGGAACCTGTCGGCCTGCTGACAGAACCCCATGTCATTGGCTCCGCTGACTGCCCCTGACAGCATGGGAACCTGTCAGTGTGTGACCGGAAACCAACCGCTTTAGCTCCTCTGCCTGCCCCTGATGGAGGTGGAATCCGTCACTCTGCGGCCAGAACCCCACATCCTTGGTTCCACTGACTTCCCCCTAATGGACCCAGAACCTCTCAGCCTCTGGCCAGACCCCACCTCCTTGGCTCCTCTGACTGTCCCTGACTGGACCGGGAACCTGTCAGTCTGTGGCCAGAACTCCACCCCTTAGCTCCCCTGCCTGCCTCTGACTGGACCTGGAATCTGTCAGTCAGTCTGCGAAAGGAACCCCATGTCCTTAGCTCCCTGCCTACTCCTGATGGGACCAGAGACCTGTTGTCATTCTGTGGCCAGAACCCCACCTCCGTAGGCTACGCTGCCCGCCCCTGACTGGACCAGGAACTGGTGAGTCTGCAGCCAGAACCCCACCCCATCAGCACCCCTCCCTACCCTTGATGGACCCGCAACTGTCACCTGTGGCCAGAACCCCACCTCCTTAGGCTCCCCTGCCTACCTGTGACGGGACTCGGAACCTGTCAGTCTCGACCAGAGCCTAACCTGCGTGGCTCCCCTGACTTTCCCTGAGGGGGCCAGGAACCTGTCACTCTGTAGCCAGAACCCCACCTCATTGGGCTCCCCTGACAGCAACGGGAACCTGTCAGCCTGTGGCCAGATCCCCATGTCCTCAGCTCCCCTGCCTGCCCCTGATAGACCTGAACCTGTCCTCCTGTGGCCAGAACCAACCTCCTTGGCTCCCCTGACTGCCCGCGATGGGACCAGGAACCTGTCATGCTGCTGCCAGAACCTTAGCCAGAACGCCTGTCCATGTGCGGCCAGAACCCCACATGCTTAGCTCCCCGGCTTGTCCCTGACTAGACAGGGAACTTGTATGTCTGTGGCAGGAACACCATCCTCTTACACTACTCTGCCTGCCCCTGACTGGAACCAGAGCCTGTCATTCTGCGGCCAGAACCCCACCTCCTTGGCTCCCCTGACTGCCTCTTTCTGGCCTGAGAACCGGACAGTCTCGGACTACAACCCCACCTCTTGGATCCCCTGCCGGCCCTTGATGGAACTGGGAACCTGTCCGTCTGGGGCCAGAACCCCACCTCCTTGTCTCCCCTGCCTGCCGCTGATGGGACAGGTAGCTTGCCAGTCTAGGGCCAGAAACGCCGTCTTTGGCTCCCCTGCCTGCCCCTGACAGGACCGGGAACCTGTCAGTCTGCGGCAGGAACCCCAAGTCCTTAGCTCTCCTGCCTGCCCCTGACTGACCCAGAACCTGTCACTCTGCGACAGTTCCTGATCCAGTCAGGGGCACTCAGTGGATCCTAAGGGAGTGGTTTCTCCGCCATATCTGAATGTGAAAGTCCAGCTGGGTGCAGAAACTAGGGAAGAACAGACAGTGCACACATCTGGTCTAATGGCAAGTGTGTGACATTCAAGATGGTTTACAAAGTGGCCCACAACAGGTGATCTCTCCCTACGTCTTCATGTAGTGTGCCTTAAGACACTAACACCTGGCTCACAACTTGAAGTCTATAAAGGACGGAGACCCTCAGCTATCACTGAGTGGCTCAGAGGACACTGCATGGCTTGTGCTCAATCACTTGTGTCCCTGTTCAAAGCATAGTTTATGAAAATAATCATACAAGCCGGCGCCGCGGCTCACCAGGCTAATCCTCCACCTGCGGCGCCGGCACACCGGGTTTTAGTCCCGGTCAGGGCACCGGATTCTGTCCCGGTTGCCCCTCTTCCAGGCCAGCTCTCTGCTGTGACCAGGGAGTGCAGTGGAGGATGGCCCAAGTGCTTGGGCCCTGCACCCCATGGGAGACCAGGAGAGGCACCTGGCTCCTGCCATCGGATCAGCGCGGTGCGCCGGCCGCGGCGGCCATTGGAGGGTGAACCAACGGCAAAGGAAGACCTTTCTCTCTGTCTCTCTGTCTCTCACTGTCCACTCCTGCCTGTCAAAAAAAAAAAAAAAAAAGAGGCTATCAGCAAAAACCAAGACTCGTTCAAGGTGGTGAAGACCGTGCGTACGTTTCGGGAGTCTTATTTCAAGTTTTAATTCTTCTGCCAACACACTCATGGTAATCCCAGGCTAGTTGCTCTCGTTTCTGAATCGACGTGTCACCCACTGCGCCTCCCTCGTCTGGGCACTTCATCACTCACTCACTGAAGTTGCTGTTCAGAGTGTCCGCTGTGTCCTGTTCTCTCCTGCTCTAAAGTCACTGAGGAGACAGTACTGACGACGAAGCTGCAAACCCTTTCAAGAAGCAAACGTGTCTATACACGACCATGTTTTCAAGGCATTTCCGATGGATCTGACTGCCTGTCAAAAAAAAAATTAAAAAATAACTGAGATATTGGGGGTCTTGGTATTAGAAGATGAGCAAACTTCGTAGTTATGAATCTGCCTTGTCCAGCGTGCTCTACACGCCACGTTGATGACCCTCCTCTCCCTGAGAGAAGAGCCAGCCTGAGCCGTGGAGTGGAGCAGAAAACCAGATTAGAGGATTACACAACGCAGAACCGGTCAAGTCGGTTTTTCCCATCGAGAGACAGAAGCTACAGTGACCTCCCTGGAGCTCTCAAGGTCATGTCTGGGTGCCTGGGCACGAAAAAAGCTAAAAAAAAATAAAATAAAATAAAAAATCCAGGTTCTGGAACATTCTAGGACGTTCTAGAATGTTCCGGGATCCCTAGAATTTTTCCGAGGTGTTCTAGAATGTACCAGAACATCACCAAGTGAGTCTGGGGGGATTCTGGGATACGGGTCTGAGTAGAAGTTTCCCGGCTGGGTGTGACGGGTGTCCTGGTGCCGGCCTGGCCCTGCGGACATTGACGTGACATCCCGTGCCCACCGGGGCTGCGGAAACTTCCAGCACATCGGCAGAGGGTCTCAGACCCCCCAGGACGCTCGCTGGGTTCTCTGGAACATACTGGAACATTCTACAACATTCCAAGACCCCAAAGACACTCTCCAAGCGGTCCAGGGCATCCTACGAACATTCTACAAAATTCTACGTCATCCACCAGTATTCCGGAACACTCCAAGACCAGGTGCTCTAGAATACTCTAAGGCCCCGAGGACGTGCACCGGGCTCTCTGGACGTGTTCTAGAACGTTCCGGAACATTCCACAGAATTCCTCGCGATTCCAAGGACATTCCCTGGGCATTCTAGAACATTCTGGAATCCTGGAAACACCCACCAGGGGTTCTGGAAAATTCCAAGGCCCAAGAACGCACGACAGACTCTCCCAGAATTCCCTGGGAGCACTGACCGTTCCGGAACGTCCCTGGTATCCACCAGGATGTTTGCACAACCTTCGGCCCCGCCAACTCCTCCCCCAGCCCTGGCAATAAATAGACGCCGGGTCCCCGCCGGCTCAGACGACGACGAAGACGATGGTGATGAAGATGACGGTGACGAAGGCTCTCCTCCTCGCCCTCACGGTGGGCGTGGCCTGTGCGGACGTCGACCCCGCCCAGGTATCATTAATTTGCATCATTAGTTCCCAGTATTAATTCTCGTCATGAATTCATATCATTTCTTCACATCATTACTTCGCATCACTAATTCGCATCACTACTTCGTGTTGTTTCTTCAGCCGTATCATTAATGCGCGTCATTTCTTCACCTCCCCAGCTCTCCGGGCCCTGGCGCACCTCCGCCATGGCCTCCAACAACCTGGAAATGATCCTGAAGGATGGGCCACTCCGGATGCTGTTCCGCGAGATGGAGTGCAACGAGGACTGCAACGCCCTGAACGTCTTCTTCTACGTCAAGTGAGGGGCGGGGCCAGGGGAGACAAGCCGAGGCCAAAGACAGCCAGGGGGGAGCAATCGAGCCCAGAGAGCGGGGAAGACAGGCGCCACCAAGCACAATCGATCCCAGAGAGAGAGAGAGAGAGCAGGCCAGGGCGACCAGCCGAGCCCAGAGAGAGAGAGAGCAGACAGGAGTAGTTGAGCCCAGAGTCAGAGAGCATGTGGGCTAGAGGGGAGTAATGGAGGTGAGAAAGAGCAGACAGGAGTAGTTGAGCCCAGAGTCAAAGAGCAAGCCAGGGGGCACCAGCCGAGCCCAGGGAGAGTGAGCAGACAGGAGTAGTTGAGCCCAGAGTCAGAGAACAGGTGGGCTAGAGGGGAGTAATGGAGCTGAGAGTGAGCAGACAGGACCAGCCGATCCCAGAGTCAAAGAGCAGGCCATCGTGGACCAGCCGAACCCAGAGAGAGAAAGAGTAGACAGGAGTAGTTGAGCCCAGAGTCAGAGAGCATGTGGGCTAGAGGGGAGTAATGGAGCTGAGAGCAGACAGGACCAGCCGATCCCAGAGTCAAAGAGCAGGCCATGGTGGACCAGGCGAGCCCAGAGGGAGAGCAGACAGGAGTAGTTGAGCCCAGAGTCAGAGAGCATGTGGGCTAGAGGGAAGTAATGGAGCTGAGAAAGAGCAGACAGGAGTACTTGAGCCCAGAGTCAAAGAGCAAGCCAGGGGGCACCAGCCGAGCCCAGGGAGAGTGAGCAGACAGGAGTAGTTAAGCCCAGAGTCAGAGAGCATGTGGGCTAGAGGGGAGTAATGGAGCTGAGAGTGAGCAGACAGGACCAGCCGATCCCAGAGTCAAAGAGCAGGCCATGGTGGACCAGCCGAGCCCAGAGAGAGAAAGAGTAGACAGGAGCAGTTGAGCCCAGAGTCAGAGAACAGGTGGGCTAGAGGGGAGTAATGGAGCTGAGAGAGAGCAGACAGGACCAGCCGATCCCAGAGTCAAAGAGCAGGCCATGGTGGACCAGGCGAGCCCAGAGGGAGAGCAGACAGGAGCAGTTGAGCCCACAGCGAGCGGCCATGTTCCCGGTCTCTCCTTCAGGAAGAACGAGGTATGCACCCCGCACACGGTTGTGGCCCAGAAGAACGCAGACGGCATCTACACCACTGACTGTGAGTACAGAGCATTTCGGAAAGTTCCAGACAATTCCAGATGACCCCAGGGAATGTCCGGTGTGTTCCAGAATGTTCGAGAATGTTCCCAGAAATGTTCCAGGATGTTGCAAATGTCCCAGAATGCTCCAGTTCCTCAATGTTCTAGAATGTTCCAGAATGCGCTAGAATGTCCCAGCATGCCCCGGCACATCCAGAACACCCACCTCTCTCCCTACAGTCGAGGGCCAGACCTCCTTCCAGTTCCAGGAATTGGATCCCACTAGCCTCATCGTCTTCATCAATAACATGGCATCCGGCGGCACCACCAGCCGCCTCAGCTTCCTCACTGGTGAGCCCCCCTCACACACACATGTACACTGCCGGTGCCCGCTAGGGATACGCACCACGACCCGAGAGTCTGAGCCCGACTGTATACGGGGAAAGGGGGGCTGCATGGCCAGGCATATACAGTCGGTGCCCACTGGATAAAGCGGGTGTATACAGTCAGTGCCCACTAGACATGGTGGGCATATACAGTCGGTGCCCACTAACGCTAGCATATACAGTTGGTGCTCGCTAGATGGGGTGAGCGTATACAGTCACTAAAGCGAGTGTATGCAGTAGGCGCACACTAAAGCGAGCGTACTCAGTCGGCGCCCACTCTTGCCACAGCCAAATTGAATTTCATAAACGATGACGCGCTGGACGACTACGCGAGGCTCACGGAGCAGAATGGGATCCCGCGGAAGTACATCCGGCGTGTGGCCGACACAGGTGAGGCCTTGGCGGCTTCCGGGCTGACTCGGCGCTGACTCGGCGCTGACTCAGCGCTGACTCGGCTTTCCTCTCTCTCCAACAGACACCTGTCCACCCTGAGGACGCCTCCCTTGGAGAAGGTGCCAGAACGTTCTAGACCATTCCAGAACCGCCCCTGATCGCCTCACCATCTCCTCCCACCTGCGAATGCGCTAGCATGCTCCGGACATTCTAGAACGTTCTGGATTGATCCAAGATGGTCTGGATCGTCCCAGAATTTCTAGAAAGCTCCGGAACATTCTAGAATCGGCCGTCCCCGGCTTTCTCTGCTTCCTGTTCATGGAATAAACTCATCCTAGGCACAGTCCCAGTCATTTATTTTAAACGATTTTTATTGTTCCGTCAAAAGACAGAGCGAGCTGGTGGAGGAACCCAGGGGCTACCTCCGGGTCTCCCTGCACTGTCAGTCACCGTTCACTGACAAGGGGGTGGGCTCTGTCATCTGGTGGCTGTCAATCAGCCCTGAGTGACACTGGGGGGGTTCTCCCCAACTCCACTGGCAGCCAGTCACACTCCACCAGGATCCCAGGGCCACACCCGGGTCCCCATGGCCACATCCGGGTCTCCAGGGCAATATCCGGCTCCCCAGGGCTCCACTCATGTCCGCAGTGACACATCCAGGTCCCCAGGGGCACATCCTGGTCCCCAGGGCCACATCCGGGTCTAAGTGCTCCATCCAGGTCTCTGGGCTCCATCTGGGTCCCTAGGGCTCCATCCGGGTCTCTGGGCTCCATCCGGGACTCCTGGCTCCATCCGAGTCTCTGGGCTCCACACAGGTCTCTGGGCTCCATCGGGGTCTCTGGTCTCCATCTGTATCTCTGGGCTCCATCCGGGTCCCTAAGGAAACATCCGGGTCCCTAAGGCTTCATCCGGGTCTCTGTGCTCCTTCAGGGTCACTAAGGCTACATCCGGGTCCTTAAGGTTCCTTCCAAGTCCTTAAGGCTCCATCCGAGTCTCTGGGCTCCATCCAGGTCTCTGGACCACATCCGGGTCTCTGGGCTCCATCCGGGTTTCGGGGCTCCAATCGTGTCCCTAAGGCTGCATCCAGTCTCTGTGCTCCATCCGAGTCTCTGGGCTCCATCCCAGTCTCTGGGCTCCACCCCGATCTCCAGGGCCACATCCAGGTCCCCAGGGTCACATCCGGGTCTCCAGGGCCACATCCGGTTCCCCAGGGCTCTATCCGGGTCTCCAGGGCCACATCCGGGTCCCCCAGGGCCACATCGTGGTGTCTAGGGCCACATCCGTGTCTCCATGGCCACATCCAGGTCTCCAGGGCTCCCTCCAGGGCCACATCTGCGTCCCAGGGCTCCACCCGCGTCCAGAGCTACATCCGGGTCCCCAGAGCCACATCCAGGTCTCCATGGCCACATTCAGGTCCCCAGGGCCACATTCGGTCTCCCAGGGCTCTACCCGGGTTTCCCAGGGCTACATACGGGTCCCCAGGGCCACATCTGGGTCCCCAGGGCCACACCCGGGTCTCCAGGGCCACACCAGGGTCCAGGGCCACATCCGGATTTCCAGGACTCCCTCCAGGGCCATATCTGGGTCCCAGGGCGCCACCCGGGTCTCTGGGCTCTCTCCAGGTCTCTGAGCTACATCTGGGTCCCTAAGGCTCCATCCTGGTCTCTGGGCTCCATCCTGGTCTCTGGGCTCCGTCCGAGTCTCTTGGCTCCATCTGGGTCACTAAGGCTCTATCCGCATCCCTAAGGCTCCATGCGGGTCTCTGGGCTCCATTCAGGTCCTTAAGGCTCCATCTGAGTCTATGGGCTCCATTCGAGTCTCTGGGCTCCATCCGGGTCTTTGGGCTCCATCCAGGTCCCTAAGGATCCATCCGGGACTCCTGGCTCCATCCGAGTCCCTGGGCTCCATACGGGTCTCTGGGCTCCATCCAGGTCTCTGGGCTCCATCCGTATCTCTGGGCTCCATCTGGGTCCCTAAGGCTCCATCCACATCTCTGGGCTCTATGCAAGTCTCTGGGCTCCATCCGATTCCCTAAGACTCCATCCAAGTCCTAAGGCTCCATCCGGGTCTCTGGGCTCCATCCAGGTCTCTGGGCTCCATCCAAGTCTCTGGGCTCCATCTGGGTTCCTAAGGCTCCATCCGGGTCCCTAAGGCTCCATCCAGTTCCCTAAGGCTCTTCCGAGTCTCTGGGCTCCATCTGGGTCCCTAAGGCTCCATCCGGGTCCATAAGGCTCGATCCGGGTCTCTGGGCTCCATCCGGGTCTCTGGGCTCCATCCGGGTCCCTAATGCTCCATCGGGGTCCCTAAGGCTCCATCCGGGTCTCTGGGTTCCATCCGAGTCCCTAAGATTCCATCTGGGTCCCTAAGGCTCCATCCAGTCCCTAAGCCTCCATCCGGGTCTCTGGGCTCCATCCGGGTCTCTGGGCTCCCTCCAAGTCTCTGGGCTCCATCCGAGCCATAAGGCTCTATCTCACTCTCTGGACACCATCCGAGTCTCTGGACTCCATACATATCTCGGCTCCATCCGGGTCTCTGGGCTCCATCCAAGTCTCTGGGCTCCATCTGGATCTCTGGGCTCCATCCAGGTTCCTAAGGCTCCATCCAGGTCTCTGGGCTCCATCCGGGTCTCTGGGCTCCATCCGGGTCTCTGGGCTCCATCCAAGTCTCTGGGCTCCATCTGGATCTCTGGGCTCCATCCAGGTTCCTAAGGCTCCATCCAGGTCTCTGGGCTCCATCCGGATCCCTAAGACTCCATCGGGGTCCCTAAGGCTCCATCTGGGTCTCTGGGCTCCATCCGGGTCTCTGGGCTCCATCCGGGTCTCTGGGCTCCATCAGGGTCCCTAAGGCTCCATCCGGGTCTCTGGGCTCCATCCTGGTCTCTGGGTTCCATCTGAGTCCCTAAGATTCCATCCGGGTCCCTAAGGCTCCATCCAGTCCCTAAGCCTCCATCCGGGTCTCTGGGCTCCATCCGGGTCTCTGGGCTCCATCCGAGCCATAAGGCTCTATCTCACTCTCTGGACACCATCCAAGTCTCTAGGCTCCATCCGGATCTCTGGGCTCCATCCGAGTCTCTGGGCTCCATCCGAGACTCTGGGCTCTATCCGGGTCTCTGGGCTCCATCCAAGTCTCTGGACTCCATCCGAGTCTCTGGGCTTCACCCAGGTTCCAGGGCCACATCTGGGTCTCCAGGGCCACATCCGGATGCTCAGGGCCACATCCAGGTCTCTAGGGTTCTCTCCATGGCCACATCCGGGTCTCCAGGGCACCATCCAGGTCTCCAGGGTCACTCTGGGTCTCCAGGGCCAAATACGGGATCCCAGGGCCACATCCGGGTCCCCAGAGTCACATGGGGCTCTCTAGGGCCACACCCGGGTCTCTAGGGCCACATCCGGGTCCCTAGGGCCACTTCCGTGCCTCCAGGTCCACGTCCGGGTCTCCAGAGCCACATCCGGGTCTCCATCGCTACATCCGGGTCTCCCAGGGCTCCATCCGGGTCCCCCAGGTCCACATCCCAAGTCCACATCCAGGTCTCCCAGGGCTCCATCCAGGTCCACATAAGGTCTCCAGGGCCACATCTGGTTCTCCCAGGGCCACATCCGGTTCCCAGGTCGACACCCGGGTCCCAGGGCCACATCCAGGTCCCTAGGGCCACATCCGGGTCTTCAGGGCCGCAACCGGCTCTCCAGGGACACATCTCGATCCCCCAGGGCCACATCCAGGTCTCCAGGGCTCACTCAAGGGCCACATCTTGGTCCCAGGGCTCCACCCAGGTCTCCAGGGCCACATCCGGGACTCCACGGCCACATCCGGGTCTCCAGGGCCACATCCTTGTCTCCAGGGCCACATCCAGGTCTCCCAGGGCTTCACCGGGTCCCCAGGTCACATCTGGGTCCCGAGGGCTACATCGGGGTCCCCAGGGCTCCTTTAGTGTCTCCAGGGCCACATCCGGGTCTCCTGGGCCACATCTGGATCTCAAGGGCTACATCGGGGTCTCCAGGGCCACATCCGGGTCTCCAGGGCCACATCCAGGTCTTCAGGGCTCCCTCCAGGGCCACTTCTGTGTCCCAAGGCTCCACCCGGTTCTCCAGGGGCACATCCGGGTCCCCAGGGCCACATCCAGGTCTCCCAGGGCTCCACTCGGTTCCCCAGGTCCACACCTGGGTCTCCAGTGCCCCATTGGGTCTTCAGGGCCACATCCAGGTCTCCAGGACCACATCCGGGTCCCCAGGGCCACATCCGGGTCTCCAGGGACACATCCGGGTCCCCAGGGCCACATCTGGGTCTCCCAGGGCTCCACCTGGGTCCCCCAGGGCCACATCCAGGTCTCCCAGGGCTCCACCTGGGTCCCCAGGGCCACATCCGCGTCCCCAGGGCCCCACCCAGGTTTCCAGGGCCACACCCGGGTCTCCAGGTCCACACCCTGGTCTCCAGTGCCCCATTGGGTCCTCAGGGTCACATCCAGGTCTCCAGGGCCATATCCGGGTACCCAGGGCCACATCCCAGTGTCCAGAGCCACATCCAGGTCTCCCAGGGTCACATCAGGGTGTCTAGCGCCACATCCAGATCTCCAGGGCTACATCCAGGTCTCCAGGGCCACATCCGGATCTCCAGGGCCACATCCAGGTCTCCAGGGCGACATCTGGGTCTCATGGGCCACATCCGGGTCTGCAGAGCCACTTCCGGGTCTCCAGGGCCAATTCTGGGTCTCTAGGTCCACATCCGGGTTTCTAGGGACACATCTGGGTCTCCAGAGCTCCATGCAGGGCCCCACCCCGGTCTCCAGGGCCACATTGTGGTATCCCAGGGCCACATCCGGGTCTCCAGGGCCACAACTGGATTTCAAGGGCCACACCCAGGTCTTCAGGGCCACATCCAGGTCCGCAGGACCACATCCGTGTGCCCAGGGCCACATCCTGGTGTCTAGGGCCACATCCGAGTCTCTAGGACCACATCCAGGTCCACAAGGCCAATTCCGGGTCTCCAGGGCCAATTCCGGGTCTCCAGGGCCACTTCTGGGTCTCTAGGGCCACATCTGGGTCTTTAGGGCCAAATCCGATTCTTTAGGGCTACATCCTGGTCTCCAGGCCTCATCCGAGCCTCCAGGGCTCCCTCCAGGGCCACATCTGTGTCCCAGGGCTCCACCCGAGTCTCCAGGGCCACATCCGGGTCTCTAGGTCCACATCTGTGTCTCCAGGGCTCCATTCGGGTCTTCAGGGCACATCCGGGTCTCTAGGGCCACATCCAGTTTCCAGGCGCATCCAGGTCTCCAAGGCTCCCTCCAGGGCCACATCTGTTTCTCAGGGCTCCACCTGGGTCTCCAGGGCCACATTCAGGTCTACAGGGCCACATCTGGGTCCCCAGGGCCACATCTGTTTCCCCTGGACCACATCCGGGTTTCCAAGACCACATCTGGGACCCAGGGCTCCGTCAGGGTCTCCAGGGCCACATACGGGTCTCTAGGTCCACCTCCGGGTCTCCAGGACTCCTTCCAGGGCCCCAACCTTGCCTCCAGGGCCACACCCGGGTCTCCAGGGCCATACCTAGATCCCCAAGGCCACATCCGTATCCCCAGGGCCACATCCGGGTATCCAGGGCGACATGCAGGTCTCCCAGGTTCATATCCAGGTGTCTAGGGCCACATCCAGGACTCCAGGGCCACATCCAGGTCCCCAGGGCCACATCTGGGTCTCCCAGGGACACATCCAGGTCTCCAGGGCCACATCCAGGTCTCCAAGGCTCCCTCCAGGGCCACATCTGTTTCTCAGGGCTCCACCTGGGTCTCCAGGGCCACATTCGGGTCCCCAGGGCCACATCTGGGTCCCCAGGGCCACATCCAGTCTCCCAGGGCTCCACCTGGGTTTCCCAGGGCCACATCTGGGTCCGCAGGGCCACACCCAGGTCTCCAGGGCCACACCCGGGTCTCCAGGACCACACCAGCGTCCAGGGCCACATCCGGATCTCCAGGGCTCCCTCCAGGGCCATATCTGGGTCCCAGAGCTCCACCCGGGGCCCAAGGGCCACATCCGAGTCCCCATAGCCACTTTCCGGTTCTCCAGGGCCACTTTCGGGTCCCCAGAGCCACATCTGGGTCTTCAGGACCACATCCAGTTCTCTGGGATACATCTGGGTCTCTGGGCTCCATCCGAGTCTCTGGGCTCCATCTGGGTCTCTGGGCCACATCCGGGTCCCTAAGGTTCCATCCAGTCCCTAAGGCTCCATTCGGGTCTCTGGGCTCCATCCGGGTCCCTAAGGCTCGATCTGAGTCTATGGGCTCCATTTGAGTCTCTGGGCTCCATCCGGGTCTCTGGGCTCCATCCGGGACCCTAAGGCTCCAACCAGGTCCGTAAGGCTCTATCCGGGTCCCTAAGGCACCATCTGGGTATCTGGGCTCCATCCCGATCCCTAAGGCTCCATCCGGGTCCCTCAGGCTCCAACCGGGTCCCTAAGGCACCATCCGGTTCTCTGGGCTCCATCCAAGTCTCTGGGCTCCATCCGGGTCCCTAAGGCTCCATCTGAGTCTATGGGCTCCATTCGAGTCTCTGGGCTCCATCCGGGTCTCTGGGCTTTATCCGGGTCTCTGGGCTCCATCCTGATCCCTAAGGCTCCATCCGGGTCCCTAAGGCTCCAACCGGGTCCGTAAGGCTCTATCCGGGTCCCTAAGGCACCATCTGGGTCTCTGGGCTCCATCCCGATCCCTAAGGCTCCATCCGGGTCCCTAAGGCTCCAACCGGGTCCGTAAGGCTCTATCCAGGTCCGTAAGGCACCATCCGGGTCTCTGGGCTCCATCCAAGTCTCTGGGCTCCATCCGGGTCCCTAAGGCTCCATCCTGTCCCTAAGGCTCCATTCGGGTCTCTGGGCTCCATCCTGGTCCCTGGGCTCCATCCGGGTCTCTGGGCTCCATCCGGGTCACTGGACTCTATCTGTGTCTCTGGGTTCCATTCGAGTCTCTGGGCTCCATCCGGGTCCCTAAGGTTCCATCTGGGTCCCTAAGGTTCCATCCGGGTCTCTGGGCTCCATCCGTGTCTCTGGGCTCCATCCGGGTCCCTAAGGCTATATCCGGGTCTCTAGGGCCATATCCGAGTCTCCAGGGCCACATCCATTATCTCCAGGGCTCCCTCCAGGGCCACATCTGGGTTCCAGGGCTCCACCCGGGTCTCCAGGGCCACATAGGGGTCTCCAGTGCCCAATCCGGGTCTCCAGAACCACATCCGGGTCTCCAGGGCTCCCTCCAGGGCCACATTCGGGTTTCAAGGGCTCTATCCGGGTCTCTAGGGCTCCACCCCTGTCTCCAGGGCAACATTCGTATCTCCACACCACATCCGGATCCTCAGGGCCACATTCAGGTGTCCAGGGCTACATTCGGGTCTCTAGGGCTACATCAGAATCTCTAGGGTCACATCTGGGTCTCCAGGCCCACATTGGGATCTCCAGGGCTCCATCCAGGTCCAGGGCCACATCCAAGTCTCCAGGGCCACATCCGGGTCTCCAGGGCTCCCTCCAAGGCTACATCTGGGTCCCAGGGCTCCACCCGGGTCCCAAGGGCCACATCTGGGTCCCCAGGGCCACCAAGAGGTCTCTGGGCTACATCGGGCTCTCTGGGCTCCATCCGGGTCACTGGGCTCCATCCGGGTCTCTGGGCAACATCTGGGTGTCTGGGCTCTCTCCGAGTCTCTGGGCTCCCTCCAGGTCTCTGAGCTACATCCGTGTCCATAAGGCTCCATCCGAGTCTGGGCTCCAACCGAGTCTCTGGGCACCAGCAAGGTCCCTAGGATCCATCCGGGTTCCTAAGGCTCCATCCGGGTCCCTAAGGCTCCATCCGAGTCTCTAGGCTCCATCCGGGTCTCTGGGCTCCATTAGGGTCTGTGGGATCCATCCGGGACCCTAAGACTCCATCCGGGTTTCTGGGCTCCATCCAGGTCCCTAAGGCTCCATCCAGGTCCCTAAGGCTCCATACGCGTCCCTAAGGCTCCATCCGGGTCTCTGGGCTCAATCCGGGTCGCTAAGGATCCATTCCGGTCTCTGTGCTCCACCCGGGTCTCCAGGGCCACATCCGGGTCACTGCGCTCCATCTGGGTCTCTGGGCTCCATTAGAGTCTCTGGGCTCCATCCAGGTCTCTGGGCCCCATCCGAGTCTCTGGGCTCTATCCGGGTCTCTGGGCCACATCGGGCTCTCTGAGCTCCATCCGGGTCACTGGGCTCCATCCGGGTCTCTGGGCCACATCGGGGTCACTGGGCTCCATCCGGATCTCTGGGCTCCATCCGGGTCTCTGGGCCACATCGGGCTCTCTGAGCTCCATTCGAGTCTCTGGGCTCTCTCCAGGTCTCTGAGCTACATCCGGGTCCCTAAGGCTCCATCCTCTTCTCTTGGCTCCATCCTAGTCTCAGGGCTCCATACGAGTCTCTGGGCTCCATCCGGGTCTCTGGTGTCCATCTGGGTCTCTGGGCTCCATTCGAATCTCTGGACTCCATCCGACTCTCTGCGCTCCATCCGGGTTCTTAAGGCTCCATCTTGTGTATAAGGCTCCCTCCGAGTCTCTAGGATCACTCCAGGTCCCTAAGGCTCCATCGAGGTCTCTGGGCTCCACCAGGGTCTCCGGGCCACATCCAAGTCCCCATTGCCACATCCGGGTCCCCAGGGCCACCTCCAGGTCTCTGGATTCCATCGGGTTCTCTGGGCTCCATGCGAGTCTCTGGCTGCATCCGGGTCTCAAGGCTCCTTCCGGGTACCTAAGGCTCCATCCGAGTCTCTGAACTCCATCCGGGTCCCTAAGACTCCATCCGAGTTCCTAAGGCTCTATCTGGGTTCCTAAGGCTCCATCCCAGTCTATGGATTCCCTCCGGCTTACACAGAGCCGGGCGGGGATACTACACCTCCCCGAAGCCTCAGCGGCGGCGGCGACGCTCTACGTGTGGGCTGTACTGGCCTGAGTGACAGGTAGCCGACCCAATGGCTTCCCCGGTCTCAGACTCCGGACCACTCAGACGTGGGGTGGGTGTGTGCTTCCTGTTTCGGAGGCGTCTGCTCGGGGCGGAAATGGTGTGGAAAGGAACCGTGTTTCAACCCAGCTGTCTTCTTTCTCTTCTTTGAAAAAAAGCTGTGAGGCCTAATTTTCCTGACCTGAGCTATCATTTTCCTTTTATCATCTGTGGGCCATATTTCCTGGTTTCACATTGCCCAGCCACCCTCTGCTTGGACAGGGTGGACCGGGGAGACTACAACTCCCCAAAGCCTCAGCGGCAGGGCGCTCTGCGGCTGGGCTCGTCTGAGTGACAGGTCGGGCAGCCATTGGCTTCACGCGGTCTCAGACTCCGTTGCCAATCAGATGCTGAGTGGTTGTGTCGCCCTGTTTCTGCGGCTCGGGGCGGAAATGGTGTGGAAAGGAACCGCCTCGAGCCACGCCCCTCGCGGCTCCTGACTGGACGCGGGAAGTGACGTCTGCGCGCACCACGCGGCAGTCGTCCCGCCCATGTCCAGCTCGGACCGGACGGGGCAGCTTCGGGTCTGGGTCCCGCACGTCCCTGGCAGCCCCTGAGCGGGCGCGTACCCGCCTGTCCGTCCGCCAGAACCTCGCCCTGTAGCTTGGCCCTGCCTGCCCTTGTCTGGGAGGAGGAACGCGCAGGAGGAGCCCAGAACCTGTCTTCTGCCACGCTGCCTGCCCGCGCCCAGCACGGGCGGGACAGGCCTGACTGTTCCTCCTCATCCAGCAGAGCCAGTCAGGGCCGGGCAGAGGGCGAGGTTCTGAACCTAGACCTGCGCCTCACTCGTCCAGGGAGGCCAGGCAGCCACCGGCGAGGAAGGAGGTGGCGTTCTGAGCGCGCACTGGAAAAAGTCATTAGCGGCAGTGCAGAGGGCGGGAGGAGGCGCCCTCCGGCAGATTCCGGGTCGCGTTAGGGGCAGCAGGAGCGCTAAGGGGGTGGGGTGCTGGCGGGAGACTGACAGCTTCCCGGTCCAGTCAGGGGCAGAAGCAGCGCCAAGGGGGTGGGGTGCTGGCAGGAGACTGACAGGATCCCGGTCCAATCAGGGGCAGGCAGGGGAGCTAAGGGGGTGGGTTTCTGGCGGGAGACTGACAGGTTCCCGGTCCAGGTAGGGGCAGGCAGGGGAGCTAAGGGGGTGGGTTTCTGGCGGGAGACTGACAGGTTCCCCGTCCACTCAGGGGCAGAAGGAGCGCCGAGGGGCTGGGGTTTAGGCGGGAGACTGACAGGATCCCAGTCCAATCAGGGGCAGGCAGGGGAACTAAGGGGGTGGGGTTCTAGCGGGAGACTGACAGGTTCCTGGTCCAGGCAGGGGCAGGCAGGGGAGCTAGGGATGCGGGGTTCTGGTTGACGACGGGCAGCTTTTGGTCCGAGTCAGGAGCTGGCAGGGGAGCCAAGGAGGTGGGGTTCTGGCGGGAGACTGACAGGGTCCCGTCCAGTCAGGGGCAGAAGGAGCTCCAAGGGGGTGGGGTGCTGGCGGGAGACTGACAGGATCCCGGTCCAGTCAGGGGCAGGCAGCAGCGCAAAGGGGGTGGGGTTTAGGCGGGAGACTGACAGGTTCCCCGTCCAGTCAGGGGCAGAAGGAGCGCCGAGGGGCTGGGATTTAGGCGGGAGACTAACAGGATCCCGGTCCAATCAGCGCAGGCAGTGGAGCCTAAAGGGGTGGGTTTCTGGCGGGAGACTGACAGGTTCCCGGTCCAGGCAGGGGCAGGCAGGGGAGCTAAGGGGGTGGGTTTCTGGCGGGAGACTGACAGGTTCCCCGTCCAGTCAGGGGCAGAAGGAGCGCCGAGGGGCTGGGGTTTAGGCGGGAGACTGACAGGATCCCGGTCCAATCAGGGGCAGGCAGGGGAGCTAAGGGGGTGGGGTTCTGGCGGGAGACTGACAGGTTCCGGGTCCAGGCAGGGGCAGGCAGGGGAGCTAGGGATGCGGGGTTCTGGTTGACGACGGGCAGCTTTTGCTCCGAGTCAGGAGCTGGCAGGGGAGCCAAGGAGGTGGGGTTCTGGCGGGAGACTGACAGGGTCCCGTCCAGTCTGGGGCAGGCAGGACCGCCAAGGGGGTGGGGTGCTGGCGGCAGAGTGACAGTTTCCCGGTGCAGTTGTGGGCCGGCAGGGGAGCTAAGGCCTTGGGGTTTGGGCGCAGACTGACAGCTTCCTGGTCCAGTCAGGGGCAGGAAGGGGACCCAAGGAGGTGGGGTTCTGGCGGGAGACTGACAGGTTGCGGGTCCATCAGGGGCAGGCAGAGGAGCTGAGGTGGTGGGTTTCTGGTCGTCCACTGAGAGCTTCCCGGTCCCGTCAGTGGCAGTCAGGGGAGCCAGTGAGCTGTGGTTTGAGCGGCAGACTGACAGGTTCCAGGTCCACTGGGGTAGGGAGGGGAGCTGAGGAGGTGGGGTTCTGGCTGCAGACTTGGAGGTTCCGGGTCCCATCGGGGCAGGCAGAGGAGACGAGGTGGGGTCCAGGCTGCAGAAGGAAAGATTCCTCGTCCAGCAGGGGCAGGCAGAGCAGATAAGGAGGTGGGGTTCTGGCCACAGACTGACAGGTTCCCGTTCGGCGAGTCAGGGGCACTCGGGTGAGCCAAGAAACTGTGGACGTTTATTTCTTCCTGAGAGGATGCGTTCTGAGAGGAGGAGCGTGGTGGGGGCAAGAGGTGCGGAGTCACCGCACGGACGCCGGGAGGCGGGTGAGAGCAGTCCTGAGGCGGGCAGCCAGCAGACTGACTCGTTTATTTCAGTTGCTACAGCTGCTTCTATGGCCAAGACAGCCCATCCAGTCAAGGGGCGGTCTAGGCCCTCACCAATCACAGCCTGTGGCCAGGCGGTTTCCAAAGCCATCCAATCACAGCCTGTGGCCAGGCAGGCTCTTGGTGCCAGGCAGGTTCTGAAACCATCCAGTCACGGCCCGCCATCAGTCAGGCTCTGTTGTCATGTGGTTTCTGAAAGCATCCAATCACGGCCGGCTGGCTGTCAGTCAGGCTCTGTTGTCATGTGGTTTCCTCTGTTGCCATGTGGTTTCAGAAGCCATCCAATCACGGCCTGGTGCCAGGCAATTTCTGTGGTCAGCGGCCATCTTGGCATGACATTTTCTCCTCGGCGGCCATCTTGGCATGACCTATTTCCCTCAGTGGCTATCTTGACAGGACCTCTTCACCTTAACGACCTTTTCACCTTACCCCTTGCCATAGTGCACAGGGAACCTGTCAGCCTGCGACCAGACACTCCCCCTTAGCTCTCATGCCTGGACGTTGTGGTCCAGGATCCTTTCCGTCTGTGGCCAAACCTGGGAACCTTTCCATCTGCGGCAGGAATCTCACGTCCTTGGCTCACCTGCCTGCCCCTGAGGGGACCAGGAACCTGTCGGTCAGCAGCCAGAGCCCACCCCCTTAGTCTCCACTGAGTGGCCCTGACGGGACCGGGAACCTGTCGGCCTGCTGACGGAACCCCACGTCATTGGCTCCGCTGACTGCCCCTGACAGCATGGGAACCTGTCAGTGTGTGACCGGAAACCAACCGCTTTAGCTCCTCTGCCTGCCCCTGATGGAGGTGGAATCCGTCACTCTGCGGCCAGAACCCCACATCCTTGGTTCCACTGACTTCCCCCTAATGGACCCAGAACCTCTCAGCCTCTGGCCAGACCCCACCTCCTTGGGCTCCCCTTCCTGCCCCTGATGGGACCGGGAACCTGTCAGTCTGCCGCCAAAACCCCACCCCTTAGCTCCCCTGCCTGGCCGTTCTGGACTGGGAACCTGTCAGTCTGCGACCAGAACCCCACCTCCATGGCTTCCCTGACTGCCACTGACAGAACTGAAACCCTGTCAGTCTGCGTCCAGAACCCCGCCTCCGTAGCTCCCCTGCCTTTCCCTGATGGGACCAGGAACCTCTCAGTCTCTGAGCAGAACCCCACTCCATCTGCTCCCCTTCCTGGACATCCTGCACCGGGACCTGTCAGTCTGACTCCAGAACCCAAACTCCTTAGGCTCCCCTGCCTGCCCCTAACAGCACCGGGTCATGTCAGTCTGCGACCAGAGGCTCACCTGTCTGCCCCTGACTCGACCTGGAACCTGTCAGTCTGCGGCAGGAATCCCACGTCCTTAGCTCCCCTGCCTGCCCCGAACAGAACTGGGAACCTGTCAGTCTGTGGCCCGGTCCCCCCACCTCCTTAGGCTCCCCTGCCTGCCCCTGACTGGACCAGGAACCTGTCAGTCTGCAGCCAAAGCCCCACCCAGCTTGGCTCCACTGAGTGCTCTTGACAGGACCGGGAACCTGTCAGTCTGTGGCCAGAACCCCACGTCCTTAGCTGCCCGCCCGCCTTTGATAGACCTGGAACCTGTAGTCTGCAGGAAGAACCTCACTACCCTGCCTCCCTGTCCTACTCCACACGGACATGGAACCTGAAAGTCTGCCGCCAGAACCCCACATCCTTAGCTCCTTTGGCTGCCCCTGATGGGACCAGGAGCCTGTCAGTCTGCATGCAGACTTGCTGTCCTTAGCTCCCCTTATTGCCCCTGACTGGACCAGGAACCTGCCAGTGTGCAGCCAAACCCCACATCCTTAGCTCCACTGCCTACCCCTGTTGGAAATGGAACCCGTGAGTCTGTGGCCAGAACCCCACCCACTTGGCTCCCCTGCCTGCCCTTGACGGGACTGGGAACCTGTCAGTTGCGGCCAGAACCCCATGTCCCTAGCTGCCCTTCCTGCCCCTGACTGGACCGGGAACCTGTCAGTGTGCAGCCAGAACCCCACATCCTTAGCTCCACTGCCTGCCTCTGTTGGACCCAGTACCTGTAAGTCTGCGGCTAGAAGCCCAGCTCCTGGGCTCATTTCCCGCCCCAGATGGACCCGGAATGTGTCAGTCTGCCACTAGAACCCTAACTTCTTTGCTCCCCTGACTTGCCCCTAACTGGAGCAGGAACCTGTCAGTCTGCAGCCAGAACCCCACCCTCTAGTCTCTGCTGAGTGCTCCTGACAGGACCGGGCACCAGTCAGTCTGCGGCCAAAACTCCACCCCCTTAGCTCCCTTGCCTGACCATACCGGACCAGGAATCTGTCAGTCTGTGGCCAGAACCACACGTAGCTAACTCCCCTTCCTGGCGTCACTGGACCGAAACGTGTCACTCTGAGGCCAGAACCACCCTCCTTGGCTCCCCTGACTGCCACTGATGGGACCGGGAACCCGTCAGTCTGCAGCCAGAACCCCAACCTTGAGGCTCCAGTGAGTCCCCCTGATGGGACTGGGATCCTTTCAGTCTGCGGACAGAACTCCACCCCTTAGCTCCCAGGCCTGCCCCTGACTAGACCAGGAACCTGTCAGTCTGTGGCCAGAACCCCACCTCCTTGGCTCCCCTGACTGCCTCTTTCTGGCCTGAGAACCTGACAGTCGAGGACTACAACCCCACCTCTTGGATCCCCTGCCGGCCCTTGATGGAACTGGGAACCTGTCCGTCTGGGGCCAGAACCCCACCTCCTTGGCTCCCCTGCCTGCCGCTGATGGGACTGGTAGCTTGCCAGTCTAGGGCCAGAAACGCCGTCTTTGGCTCCCCTGCCTGCCCCTAACAGGACCGGGAACCTGTCAGTCTGCGGCAGGAACCCCAAGTCCTTAGCTCTCCTGCCTGCCCCTGACTGACCCAGAACCTGTCACTCTGCGACAGTTCCTGATCCAGTCAGGGGCACTCAGTGGATCCTAAGGGAGTGGTTTCTGGCTGCTGCAGACTGAGAGGTTCCCTTCCCATCAGGGACAGGCAGGGGTCTAAGGAGGTGTGGTTCTGGTCACAGTCTGACAGGTTCCTGGTCCTGTCATGGGCAGGCGAGGGAGCTCATGGTGTGGGGTTTGGGCCGCAGACCGACAGTTTCCCTGTCCAGTCAGGGGCAGGCAGGGAACCAAGACGTGGGTTTCTGGCCGCAGACCAACAGGTTCCCATTCTCCTCGGGGGCAGGCAGGGGAGCTAAGCAGGTGCAGTTCTGGCGGCAGACTGACAGGTTCCTGTGCCAGTCAGGGGCGGGCAGGGGAGCCCAGGAGGTGGGGTTCTGGCGGGAGACTGGCAGGTTCCGGGTGCCGTTAGGGGCGTCAGGAGAGCTAAGGGGCTGGATTTTGATAGCAAACTGACAGATTCCTGGTTCAGTCAGTGGACCCGCGAGGGAGCGAAGGGTGTGGGGTTCTGGCTGCAGACTGACAGGTTCCCTGTCCAGTCAGGGGTACTCAGTGGAGCTTAAGGGGGTGGGGTTATGGTGGCAGACTGACCGGTTCCTGGTCGTGAATGGATAGGCAGGGGAGCTAAGGGGGTGGAGTTCTGAACAGACTGAGGTTTCCTGGTCCCATCAGGGGCAGGCAGGGGAGCTGAGGATGTGGGGTTCTGGCCACAGACTGACGAGTTCACAGTCCTCTCAGGGGCATGCTGGGGAACTAACAAGGTGGGGTTCTCTGTGCTGACTGACAGGTGTCCGGTCCTGTCAGGGGCACTCAGTGGAGCCTAAGAGGGTGGGGGTTCTGGCTGCAGCCTGACAGTATGGACGGCCCAGTATGGACAGGCAGGGGAACTAAGGACCCCGGTTTCCTGCCGCAGCCTGACAGTTCCAAGTACCGTCAGGGGCATGTGGGGAGCTGGCGAGTGGGGGTTCTAGATGCTAGCTTGAAAGGAGCCAAGAGCCACCATAAAAAAATGGGGCTCCTGAGACAAACCGTTCCAGAGACGGCCTTGGAAAATGAGGAGTATACCGGTTCACAGAGAAAGCAGTCAGCTACTAACCAGAGATACACAGAACACCTGCCTTGTAGATAAGCCCCTTCCCTACGCTTGCTCAAGGTTAACTAAAAAAGCTACAAGGCACATAGCAACCTATTCCTCTCTCCTAGAAACCCCCTCCCCTAATGTATCCCTTTGACCTAGTACTTTTCCACCGACATTACCACTTTAGACTGCCATACAAGGCCCGCTACTGAAAATTATCCAATGAACTTATGCCAGCCTATAATATGTTAATTTTGTGGTTTTGCCCTTTAAAAGCTGTGTGAGATAGCTGCTCAGGGCTCCTCTCGCTTGCTTGCTGCTTGTAGCAGTAGAGGGCCCATTTGTACAAATGAAATAAATTACCTCCTGTTCTATTGCATCGTCTGGTCCAGAGTCTGTGTTTCTGGGGTCGTCACAAGAGGACACCGCTTTTGAGGTCCTACATATGGGGGCTCGTCCGGGATTTGGGGGACCCCAGACTCCCACACTCCATCGGCCAGATGGAGGTAAGTTTGCTTACTTGTGTATTATTGTAACTGTGGTTTGTACTGTTTGTCCTTGTCTGCCAGGACGACGTGGAATCCGTCCTGGGGCGCCTGTACAGGCTCAGTACTGACTGGACCAAAGGGGAAGACAGACGTGTCGTGAGGCCCCTGGTCCAACCCTGGAGGACGCTCCAGTGGTGGTCTGGGAAGGAGGGAAAGAGAGCATTTCCCTTCTTCAAAGGGAGAGCCTGGCCAAACGGCCGCTCCCTTCTGAAATTTTGGTTTTGGTTTTGTCTCGGTCTGTTGCTGCGCGGCTTGTGATTTCAGACGTGTCCTGAGACTCCTGGTTCAACCCTGGAGAACGCTCCGGTGGTGGTCTGGGAAGGAGGGAAAGAGGGAATTTCCTTTCTTCCAGGGGAGAGCCTGGCTAGACTGCCGCTCCCTTCTGATAGTTTCGGTTTTGTCTCGGTCTGTTGCCGCGCGACTTGTGATTTGTGTTCTGTGTGTCACTGTTTTTGTTGTCCTTTATCTCTTACTGTCTCCCCCTTCTGTTTTTATTGTTGTGTTTGATTGCTAGATGTATACTTGTATGAAAAATGTGTATTGTATTCTTATAATGTGTTAATTATGTCTACTTCTCAATGCAACTCTAGGGCCAAATGTAGGGACAAATTTTTGGGCTGGAGAGGCTTGTACCTAGATTTGGCTCTGGTAACCAAGAAACTTTGCTGCCGAATGACCTTCTCCTGCTCCTTGGGAGCCTGGCCAGCTCCCGGGGAGGAGGATAAAGGAATGTTTTCTGATAAACAGGTGGGCATGCTTCATGTCTCGGCTCTCTGGCCAAGACCCGAGATGGGACGCACTGCTTGCCTAACATCTTGGCAATGAGCCACCCTTGTCCTTGGGGGCTTTTAGGGGGAGACGGAGCAAGCCTCTGTTGCTGCTGTTTCGTTTCGGGGGGAACACACAGTCAAGCTGAATGTTAAATGTGCCCGTGATGATTACTAATAATGTTTAATTCTCAGTATGGATCCTTCTCCGGAGCTGTGTGAAGATTGCCTAGTGATGCCCACAGTACTGTAAATTCTACAAAACATAAGTACAACGTGGACATGATCAATTGGCTACTGTGATTGAGGTGTTCTGTGACAGTCCCTTTAATGAGAAATTAACAAAATGGATTAATAACAGGACATTCAGGACCTGACGCTCTGCTTGGTATGTCATTACAAAAATCATCAAGGAGGGCTATGCCTGATAAATGAGGGTGCTATAAATGTGGGCAACAGGGACATGTACAAAAATTGTCCAGAAGTCAAAAATCAAAATAAGGCTCTTCCTGGGATTTGCTTCCAGTGCTAAAGGGGAAGGCATTGGGCCAATAAATGTCACTCCAAAACTGATAAAGAAGGTAATTCATTAAAAAAACAGAGTTCAGGAAACTGGAAGCGGGGCCAGCCTCAGGCCCTCCCTACAGGGATCAGTGGACCATCTTGCCATAGTATCATTAAAGCAATGGAGCCATGTTTATTGCAACATTCTGTTAATCTATGCTCCTTTACCATCTTTCCTGTAAATAATTTTAGTGTGCACTACAAGGCTTGCAGCGTATTTCTTGCAGATTAAAAGTAACTAAGTCTGTGCACAGCAGACAGCTAAAAAGTAATTTACTGTCACAAATTGGCATAGTTGGCAGGATCTGCAAGTATGCAAAGCAATGCCTTTCTTTAAAAGAAAAACTGAAGTTGCATGTGTAACCTGTGATGTTCCTGGCTGGAAAGACCTTCAGTTCGCCTCTTTGGTGAAGGAATGGGCTCTCTGCTCAGAATCGAGTGAGAATTGGGATGGCAAGTTACAGAGTGCACAGCCTCCACAAGTTATTGAGGTTTTGCTATCAGTGCCGGTGGAAAAGGGGGATAAACTATAGGCTTTGGGGAGGTGAGAATGGATTTTGTTATCTGCATACTGATGCATGTGTAAGCAATTGGAAAAAACAGTATAAGATAAATGTAAATTGGGAAAAGAAAATGCTGCCCTTTGGAGTCAAACTGCTAGATAGTGGTAGAAAAAAAAAATTATATCAAGCTCCTGTACTGCTGCCAGGGCCAACTAAGGTTATTCAGTGTAAACAATACAAAATTCCAGGTGGACATAAAAAAAATCTAAAACAGTAAAAAATTATCTTAGTGCTGAAGTGATGATTCCCATAATCACTAAAAGAAATTATCTAATTTGGCATGTTATGAAATCAGATGAAACCTGAAAAATAACTGTGGATTACAGGGAATTAAACAAAGTTACTCTCCCATTGACTGCTACAGTCCCAGATACCATCATTTTAATGTAAAAGGTCACAAACATAAAAGCGTGTTCTTGATAAAAAAAAGTTAAAAAAAAAAGAAATACTTTTAAAAGGATATGATTTGTAAAAATTGTTTATCTTAATGGCTGGTTTATACTAGAATGAAAAAAAGGGGGGGGAAGAAAAAGGTTTGAGCAAGTTACAGAAGGTGTGAGAAAGTCGCAAAATGTTATGGGAAGAAGAAATCTTTGGTTATTTTCTTTGACATAAAATCAAAATCTGATCCTCTGTTAAAGCAATGAGTTAAAGTAATCTATTATGTTCTCTTGATGTCTCTGTTAAATTCTAACTGCTTAAAAACAGCTGTAAAAAGAGCAGTGGTGAAATGGAGGGATCCTATCACCAATCAATGGAATGGACCTGATCCAGTACTGGTATGGGACAAGGGCTCCTAAGGGATGGGTTTTTCCATGTAACCAACATGCCTTTCTGCAATTGCTCCCTGGGCCGTGTGGCCCTGATGCTAACATCTGTATTTACAGCAGCGGATAGAGCAGTGGTGTGCTTTACCTGAAGACTACAATAACAACATCATCCTAATAGGAGAGGACACTGCCCTTGCCATGGCTGCATCAGTAGTAAGTGTTCCTGGACTGGCTTTTGGAAATAATCGTGGACTATGAAGGCTTACATGTTTGGTGACCAAAGCAATCAATCTTACTGCTACTGTGCTATCCAATATAGCCAAAAAAATTGGATCAAGTTCACTCAGGAGTGCTTTTAAGCCATGCAGCTAACAATTACTTGCTGTTAAAAAGATCATTTAAGTTATAAATCTGTACCTGGGGGATGTTATTTTAACATTACTAACAATGTGCCATATATAGAGTCTGTTATTGATAAACTTAAGAGTAAAATGCAACATATGTTTATTACTAACCCACTATTCATTTGAAGGGTTTCAATGGATTCATTGGTTATTAATGTTGGCTGGACTGCTACTGCTTTTCCCACTTTATATGGGATGTCTTCCGTGTGTTCTGCATTTTATGCTGACTTCCCTATAGTATAAATGGACTGAGATTCATCATTTAAAACTTCGTACCAAGCCTCCTTTGTAATCAAAATAATTGATATTTGGCTATATGTTTCATCTCTCACCTAATGTTGGGCTGGAATGGTACTCAAAGACGGGTAAGACACTCAGAATCCTGTACCAACCTAAGACAGGGCTCTAGGCCAAGCTGCCAGAGTTACCGATGACGGGTAAGGACAGAGATGACTGAGGGCAACCTAAGACAGAGGCCATTCTCAATTTAAATATATATATATATATATATATATATATATATATATATATATATATATATATAAAAACCCATGGCTGGCCATGGGCCCACATGCTAAGGCCTGGCTTGCTGATCATTGGCATTAGTCCTCACGCAACAGTATCAAGCCCTGGCCACCAGTGACCGTATTGAAACCCCTCATTAACGGCACACAATTTTAGGATTAAAATTAGTTCAAAGAGAAAATGGGGGAATGAAAGGAGCCAAGAGCCACCATAAAAAAATGGGGCTCCTGAGACAAACCGTTCCAGAGACGGCCTTGGAAAATGGGGAGTAAACCGGTTCACAGAGAAAGCAGTCAGCTACTAACCAGAGATACACAGAACACCTGCCTTGTAGATAAGCCCCTTCCCTACGCTTGCTCAAGGTTAACTAAAAAAGCTACAAGGCACATAGCAACCTATTCCTCTCTCCTAGAAACCCCCTCCCCTAATGTATCCCTTTGACCTAGTACTTTTCCACCGACATTACCACTTTAGACTGCCATACAAGGCCCGCTACTGAAAATTATCCAATGAACTTACGCCAGCCTATAATATGTTAATTTTGTGGTTTTGCCCTTTAAAAGCTGTGTGAGATAGCTGCTCGGGGCTCCTCTCACTTGCTTGCTGCTTGCAGCAGTAGGGGGCCCATTTGTACAAATGAAATAAATTACCTCCTGTTCTATTGCATCGTCTGGTCCGGAGTCTGTGTTTCTGGGGTCGTCACAAGAGGACACCGCTTTTGGGGTCCTACAAGCTAACAGGTTCCTCATCCAGTCAGGGGCATTCAGTGGATCCTAAGGGAGTGGGTTTCTGGCTGCAGACCGAGAGGTTCCCCGTCCCATCAGGGGCAGGCAGGGGAGCTAAGGGGGTGGGTTTCTGGCGGGAGACTGACAGGTTCCCGGTCCAGGCAGGGGCAGGCAGGGGAGCTAGGGATGCGGGGTTCTGGTTGACGACGGGCAGCTTTTGCTCCGAGTCAGGAGCTGGCAGGGGAGCCAAGGAGGTGGGGTTCTGGCGGGAGACTGACAGGGTCCCGTCCAGTCTGGGGCAGGCAGGACTGCCCAGGGGGTGGGGTTCTGGCGGCAGAGTGACAGATTCCCGGTCCAGTTGTGGGCCGGCAGGGGAGCTAAGGCCTTGGGGTTTGGGCGCAGACTGACAGCTTCCTGGTCCAGTCAGGGGCAGGAAGGGGAACCAAGGAGGTGGGGTTCTGGCGGGAGACTGACAGGTTGCGGGTCCATCAGGGGCAGGCAGAGGAGCTGAGGTGGTGGGTTTCTGGTCATCCACTGAGAGCTTCCCGGTCCCATCAGTGGCAGTCAGGGGAGCCAATGAGCTGTGGTTTGAGCGGCAGACTGACAGGTTCCAGGTCCACTGGGGTAGGGAGGGGAGCTGAGGAGGTGGGGTTCTGGCTGCAGACTTGGAGGTTCCGGGTCCCATCGGGGCAGGCAGAGGAGACGAGGTGGGGTCCAGGCTGCAGAAAGAAAGATTCCTCGTCCAGCAGGGGCAGGCAGAGCAGATAAGAAGGTGGGGTTCTGGCCACAGACTGACAGGTTCCCGTTCGTCGAGTCAGGGGCACTCGGGTGAGCCAAGAAACTGTGGACGTTTATTTCTTCCTGAGAGGATGCGTTCTGAGAGGAGGAGCGTGGTGGGGGCAAGAGGTGCGGAGTCACCGCACGGACGCCGGGAGGCGGGTGAGAGCAGTCCTGAGGCGGGCAGCCAGCAGACTCGTTTATTTCAGTTGCTACAGCTGCTTCTATGGCCAAGACAGCCCATCCAGTCAAGGGGCGGTCTAGGCCCTGACCAATCACAGGCTGTGGCCAGGCGGTTTCCAAAGCCATCCAATCACAGCCTGTGGCCAGGCAGGCTCTTGGTGCCAGGCAGGTTCTGAAACCATCCAGTCACGGCCTGCCATCAGTCAGGCTCTGTTGTCATGTGGTTTCCTCTGTTGTCATGTGGTTTCAGAAGCCATCCAATCACGGCCTGGTGCCAGGCAATTTCTGTGGTCAGCGGCCATCTTGGCATGACCTTTTTCCCTCAGTGGCTATCTTGACATGACCTCTTCACCTTAACGACCTTTTCACCTTACCCCTTGCCGTAGTGCACAGGGAACCTGTCAGCCTGCGACCAGACACTCCCCCTTAGCTCTCATGCCTGGACATTTTGGACCAGGATCCTTTCCGTCTGTGGCCAAACCTGGGAACCTTTCCATCTGCGGCAGGAATCTCACGTCCTTGGCTCACCTGCCTGCCCCTGAGGGAACCAGGAACCTGTCGGTCAGCAGCCAGAGCCCACCCCCTTAGTCTCCACTGAGTGGCCCTGACGGGACCGGGAACCTGTCGGCCTGCCGACAGAACCCACGTCATTGGCTCCGCTGACTGCCCCTGACAGGATGGGAACCTGTCAGTGTGTGACCGGAAACCAACCGCTTTAGCTCCTCTGCCTGCCCCTGATGGAGGTGGAATCCGTCACTCTGCGGCCAGAACCCCACATCCTTGGTTCCATTGACTTCCCCCTAATGGACCCAGAACCTCTCAGCCTCTGGCCAGACCCCACCTCCTTGGCTCCCCTTCCTGCCCCTGATGGGACCGGGAACCTGTCAGTCTGCCGCCAAAACCCCACCCCTTAGCTCCCCTGCCTGGCCGTTCTGGACCGGGAACCTGTCAGTCTGCGACCAGAACCCCACCTCCATGGCTTCCCTGACTGCCACTGACAGAACTGAAACCCTGTCAGTCTGCGTCCAGAACCCCGCCTCCTTAGCTCCCCTGCCTTTCCCTGATGGGACCAGGAACCTCTCAGTCTCTGAGCAGAACCCCACTCCATCTGCTCCCCTTCCTGGACATCCTGCACCGGGACCTGTCAGTCTGACTCCAGAACCCAAACTCCTTAGGCTCCCCTGCCTGCCCCTAACAGCACCGGGTCATGTCAGTCTGCGACCAGAGGCTCACCTGTCTGCCCCTGACTCGACCTGGAACCTGTCAGTCTGCGGCAGGAATCCCACGTCCTTAGCTCCCCTGCCTGCCCGGAACAGAACTGGGAACCTGTCAGTCTGTGGCCAGAACCAGACCTCATTAGGCTCCCCTGCCTGCCCCTGACCGGACCCGGAACCTGTCAGTCTGCAGCCAAAGCCCCACCCAGATTGGCTCCACTGAGTGCTCTTGACAGGACCGGGAACCTGTCAGTCTGTGGCCAGAACCCCACGTCCTTAGCTGCCCGCCTGCCTTTGATAGACCTGGAACCTGCAGTCTGCAGAAAGAACCCCACCACCCTGCCTCCCTGTCCTACTCCACACGGACATGGAACCTGAAAGTCTGCCGCCAGAACCCCACATCCTTAGCTCCTTTGGCTGCCCCTGATGGGACCAGGAGCCTGTCAGTCTGCATGCAGACTTCATGTCCTTAGCTCCCCTTATTGTCCCTGACTGGACCAGGAACCTGTCAGTGTGCAGCCAAACCCCACATCCTGAGCTCCACTGCCTACCCCTGTTGGAAATGGAACCCGTGAGTCTGTGGCCAGAACCCCACCCACTTTGGCTCCCCTGCCTGCCCTTGACGGGACTGGGAACCTGTCAGTTGCGGCCAGAACCCCATGTCCTTAGCTCCACTGCCTGCTTCTGTTGGACCCAGTACCTGTAAGTCTGCGGCTAGAACCCCAGCTCCTGGGCTCATTTCCCGCCCCAGATGGACCCGGAATGTGTCAGTCTGCCACTAGAACCCTAACTTCTTTGCTCCCCTGACTTGCCCCTAACTGGAGCAGGAACCTGTCAGTCTGCAGCCAGAACCCCACCCTCTAGTCTCTGCTGAGTGCTCCTGACAGGACCGGGCACCAGTCAGTCTGCGGCCAAAACTCCACCCCCTTAGCTCCCTTGCCTGACCATACTGGACCAGGAATCTGTCAGTCTGTGGCCAGAACCACACGTAGCTAACTCCCCTTCCTGGCGTCACTGGACCGAAACGTGTCACTCTGAGGCCAGAACCACCCTCCTTGGCTCCCCTGACTGCCACTGATGGGACCGGGAACCCGTCAGTCTGCAGCCAGAACCCCAACCTTGAGGCTCCAGTGAGTCCCCCTGATGGGACTGGGATCCTTTCAGTCTGCGGACAGAACTCCACCCCTTAGCTCCCAGGCCTGCCCCTGACTAGACCAGGAACCTGTCAGTCTGTGGCCAGAACCCCACCTCCTTGGCTCCTCTGACTGTCCCTGACTGGACCAGGAACCTGTCAGTCTGTGGCCAGAACTCCACCCCTTAGCTCCCCTGCCTGCCCCTGACTGGACCTGGAATCTGTCAGTCAGTCTGCGGAAGGAACCCCATGTCCTTAGCTCCCTGCCTACTCCTGATGGGACCAGAGACCTGTCGTCATTCTGTGGCCAGAACCCCACCTCCATAGGCTACGCTGCCCGTCCCTGACTGGACCAGGAACTGGTGAGTCTGCAGCCAGAACCCCACCCCATCAGCACCCCTACCTACCCTTGATGGACCCGCAACTGTCACCTGTGGCCAGAACCCCACCTCCTTAGGCTCCCCTGCCTACCTGTGACGGGACTCGGAACCTGTCAGTCTCGACCAGAGCCTAACCTGCGTGGCTGCCCTGACTTTCCCTGAGGGGGCCAGGAACCTGTCACTCTGTAGCCAGAACCCCACCTCATTAGGCTCCCCTGACAGCCCCTGACAGCAACGGGAACCTGTCAGCCTGTGGCCAGATCCCCATGTCCTCAGCTCCCCTGCCTGCCCCTGATAGACCTGAACCTGTCAGTCTGTGGCCAGAACCAACCTCCTTGGCTCCCCTGACTGCCCGCGATGGGACCAGGAACCTGTCATGCTGCTGCCAGAACCTTAGCCAGAACGCCTTAGCTTCCCTGCCTGGCCATATGGACCGGGAACCTGTCCATGTGCGGCCAGAACCCCACATGCTTAGCTCCCTGGTTTGTCCCTGACTAGACAGGGAACTTGTATGTCTGTGGCGGGAACACCATCCTCTTACACTACCCTGCCTGCCCCTGACTGGACCAGAGCCTGTCATTCTGCGGCCAGAACCCCACCTCCTTGGCTCCCCTGACTGCCTCTTTCTGGCCTGAGAACCTGACAGTCTAGGACTACAACCCCACCTCTTGGATCCCCTGCTGGCCCTTGATGGAACTGGGAACCTGTCCGTCTGGGGCCAGAACCCCACCTCCTTGGCTCCCCTGCCTGCCGCTGATGGGACTGGTAGCTTGCCAGTCTAGGGCCAGAAACGCCGTCTTTGGCTCCCCTGCCTGCCCCTGACAGGACCGGGAACCTGTCAGTCTGCGGCAGGAACCCCAAGTCCTTAGCTCTCCTGCCTGCCCCTGACTGACCCAGAACCTGTCACTCTGCGACAGTTCCTGATCCAGTCAGGGGCACTCAGTGGATCCTAAGGGAGTGGTTTCTGGCTGCTGCAGACTGAGAGGTTCCCTTCCCATCAGGGACAGGCAGGGGTCTAAGGAGGTGTGGTTCTGGTCACAGTCTGACAGGTTCCTGGTCCTGTCATGGGCAGGCGAGGGAGCTAATGGTGTGGGGTTTGGGCCGCAGACCGACAGTTTCCCTGTCCAGTCAGGGGCAGGCAGGGAACCAAGAGGTGGGTTTCTGGCCGCAGACTCACAGGTTCCCATTCTCATCAGGGGCAGGCAGGGGAGCTAAGCAGGTGCAGTTCTGGCGGCAGACTGACAGGTTCCTGTGCCAGTCAGGGGCGGGCAGGGGAGCTGAGGATGTGGGGTTCTGGCCACAGACTGACGAGTTCACAGTCCTCTCAGGGGCATGCTGGGGAACTAACAAGGTGGGGTTCTATGTGCTGACTGACAGGTGTCCGGTCCTGTCAGGGGCACTAAGTGGAGCCTAAGAGGGTGGGGGTTCTGGCTGCAGCCTGACAGTATGGACGGCCCAGTATGGACAGGCAGGGCAACTAAGGACCCTGGTTTCCTGCCGCAGCCTGACAGTTCCAAGTACCGTCAGGGGCATGTGGGGAGCTGGCGAGTGGGGGTTCTAGATGCTAGCTAACAGGTTCCTCATTCAGTCAGGGGCATTCAGTGGATCCTAAGGGAGTGGGTTTCTGGCTGCAGACTGAGAGGTTCCCCGTCCCATCAGGGGCAGGCAGGGGAGCTAAGGGGGTGGGTTTCTGGCGGGAGACTGACAGGTTCCCCGTGCAGTCGAGAGCAGGCAGTGGAGCCTCAGGGGGTGGGGTTCTGGGCGCAGAATGACGAGTTCACAGCCAATGGCTCCCCCCGTCTCAGACGCGGGGACCAATCAGAAGCTGGGCGGGCGTGTGCTTCCTGTTTCAGCGGCTCGGGGCGGAAGTGGTGTTGAACCGCGATTCCACACATATCTCTCCTCTCTTTTCTTTTAAAAAACGCTCCTTGATCTAATTTTCCTGACCTAAATTATCATTTTGCTTCTATCATCTGTGGGCCATATGTCCTGGTTTCACACCGTCCAGCCACAGTAGGCTTGGACAGGGCGGAGCGGGGAGACTACAACTCCCGGAAGCCTCGCCGCCGACCTCGCCCTCCGTCTGGGCTGGACTCGCCAGGGTGACACGTCAGGCAGCCAATGGCTTCCCCCTGTCTCAGACCCGGGGGCCAATCACAGGCTGGGTTGGTGTGTGCGTCCTGTTTCTGCGACTCGGGGCGGACATGGTCTTGAACCCAGCTCACTTCTCTCTTTTCTTACTTTTACTTCATTTTATTTATTTTTTTATTTTATTTTTTGACAGGCAGAGTGGACAGTGAGAGAGAGAGACAGAGAGAAAGGTCTTCCTTGCCGTTGGTTCACCCTCCAATGGCCGCTGCGGCCGGCGCACCGCGCTGATGCGATGGCAGGAGCCAGGTGCTTTTCCTGGTCTCCCATGGGGTGCAGGGCCCAGGCACTTGGGCCATCCTCCACTGCACTCCCGGGCCACAGCAGAGAGCTGGCCAGGAAGAGGGGCAACCGGGACAGAATCCGGCGCCCCGACCGGGACTAGAACCCGGTGTGCCGGCGCCGCTAGGCGGAGGATTAGCCTTGTGAGCTGCGGCGCCGGCCTATTACCTACATCTTTAGAATCCTACCTGATAAAGGCAAAACAGAAGAAGAGGGCTGGTTGTTAACCATATCCGTAACTTACCTCCTGCATTTTGTTCTTTGGCTGTAGGACACATTTCATGATTTTATTTTCATTTCATTCACACCACTTTTTTTAAAATTGACAATTATCCCGGTTTATTTTAAATAAGCAGAAAATTCCAAATGGCCTTTAAGATGACTGTGGTTTGCTTTCATGCTTACTTATAGTTTCCACTAAAAAAGTACCAATCTCTGGCAGGAAAAACATGTCATCCTACCTGTAGATAAGGACAGCAGGAATAAGCCCAACATTTTTCTTTTTCAAAAGCTGTGACATAGGCCTGGGGCTGTGGTGTTAGCACGTTAAGCCTCTGCCTGTGGCGCCGGCATCCCGTATGGGCGCGGGTTCGAGTCCCAGCTGCTCCACTTCTGATCCAGCTCTCTGCTGTGGCCTGGGAAAGCAGTGGAAGATGGCCCAAGTCCTTGGGACCCTGCACCCGCGTGGGAGACTCAGAAGAAGCTCCTGGCACCTGGCTTTGGATCAGTCCAGCTCTGGTGGTTGTGACCATCTGGGGAGTGAACCAGTGGATGGATGGAACCTGTGGGGAGCAACTCGGACTAGACTGTTACTGGAATTAAGACTTATTCTATGCATCTGCTCTCCCACAATATGGCGCTGGGAGAGAAGAAAACAGCTTCTACACAGCTGCCTCCAGTTCAGCCAATAAACTGTAGGACTTGCTCCTGATTGGAGGAGAGCAGCGTACTCGGGGTGTGGGCAGACGAGTTAGGATTGGCGGAGGAGGACTATAAAGGAGGAGAGAGACGGCATGCACCAGGAACATCTAAGAGGAACATCTAAGGGGAACATCTAAGGGGAACACCTGTGCAGCCCCCAGAGAGCCGGCCGGCGGTGTGCCACCCCCCTGCGGAAGTGGGGAATGTGGCAGGGGGAACTGCCCTTCCACGGAGGTGGAAGGGACAGTAGCCAACCCGGGAAGAACCAGCAGCAAACCCGGGGAGGGCCGAGCAGATGAAAGAACAGCGCAGGGTCCTGTGTCGTTCCTCCACGAAGAGGGGGAGCGACAGAACCCCCCCCCCCGTAACTCTGCCTCTCAAATCAATCAATCAATCTTATGTCCACAACAGCCAGGGCTGGGCTAGGCTGAAGCCAGGAGAGTGGAACTCCATTGGGGTCTTCCACGTGGGTGGCAGGGACCCAAGGACTTGGGCCACCACCTGCTGCCTTCCCAGGAGTGTTAGCAGAAGCTGGAATGGACGTGGAGGCGGGACTAGAACTGGCATCCTGAAACAGAATGTGGGTGTCCCCTGGGCACTCCGGCTTTGGCCTGGCCCAGCCCTGTATATTGTGTGCATTTGGGGGGTGGACCAGTAACCAGCAGAGAGCAGATTCCCCCCCACTCTGCTGTTGCTCTGCCTTTCAAGTAGATGAAGCCAAACATGCTTTTAAAAATTCATTGAGGCCGGTGCCGCGGCTCACTAGGCTAATCCTCTGCCTTGCGGCGCCGGCACGCCGGGTTCTAGTCCCGGTCGTGGCGCCGGATTCTGTCCCGGTTGCCCCTCTTCCAGGCCAGCTCTCTGCTGTGGCCAGGGAGAGCAGTGGAGGATGGCCCAAGTGCTTGGCCCCTGCACCCTATGGGAGACCAGGAGAAGCACCTGGCTCCCGCCATCGGATTGGCACAGCTCCCGCCACGGCGGCCATCTTGGAAGGTAAACCAACGGCAAAGGAAGACCTTTCTCTCTGTCTCTCTCTCTCACTGTCCACTCTGCCTGTGAAAAAAAAATTCATAGAAAATGGAATTTTGGTGCAAAAAAAGATTGAAGTCCATGTGTAGTTTTTTCACAATCCTTTTTCCATAAATTTTTTTGAAGGTCCCTTGAACTCAAACAAGTCTAGAAGCTAACACAACGGAAACGTTACATCACCGTTCCCAGCCTTAGGGCCAGATTTGGAATATTACCTGTGCCCCAAACGAGGAGCTATAAAACAGCTTTACATATCGGGGAAGAAAGAGTGCAAATGTCGGGGCAGAAGGGAGGGATGAGGAGACAGAGGCGCGCACTCACGTCGCTCTTCTCGGTGCTTCTCCGTCGTCGCGAAGTACCGGCGCAGCTCCTCGGTGATCTCCATGTTGCTCAGGTCGCATTCCACCTCCACATCCGACTCAGACTCCAGCTCCTCCTCCTCCTTCTCCTCCTCGGACACAGTCTGGTCTTTTCTCATGGACACCTGCATGCTACCGCTGTCATGTGGAAGCCGCCCATACCTTTCACGAGGTAAGAGAATTTTTTTGGAGAATTTTTCCCAGGTGTTCTAGAATGTACCAGAACATCACCAAGTGAGTCTGGGGGGATTCTGGGATACGGGTCTGAGTAGAAGTTTCCCGGCTGGGTGTGACGGGCGTCCTGGTGCCGGCCTGGCCCTGCGGACATTGACGTGACATCCCGCGCCCACCGGGGCTGCGGAAACTTCCAGCACGTCGGCAGAGGGTCTCAGACCCCCCAGGACGCTCGCTGGGTTCTCTGGAACATACTGGAACATTCTACAACATTCCAAGACCCCAAAGACACTCACCAAGCGGTCCAGGGCTTCCTACGAACATTCTAGAAAATTCTACGTCATCCGCCTGTATTCCTGAACACTCCAAGACCAGGCGCTCTAGAATACTCTAAGGCCCCGAGGACGTGCACCGGGCTCTCTGGACGTGTTCTAGAACGTTCCGGAACATTCCACAGAATTCCTCGCGATTCCAAGGACATTCCCTGGGCATTCTAGAACATTCTGGAATCCTGGAAACACGCACCAGGGGTTCTGGAAAATTCCAAGGCCCAAGAACGCACGACAGACTCTCCCAGAATTCCCTGGGAGCACTGACCGTTCCGGAACGTCCCTGGTGTCCATCAGGATGTTTGCACAACCTTCGGCCCCGCCAACTCCTCCCCCAGCCCTGGCAATAAATAGACGCCGGGTCCCCGCCGGCTCAGACGACGACGAAGACGATGGTGATGAAGATGACGGTGACGAAGGCTCTCCTCCTCGCCCTCACGGTGGGCGTGGCCTGTGCGGACGTCGACCCCGCCCAGGTATCATTAATTTGCATCATTAGTTCCCAGTATTAATTCTCATTATGAATTCATATCATTTCTTCACATCATTACTTCGCATCACTAATTCGCATCACTACTTCGCGTCGTTTCTTCAGCCGTATCATTAATTCGCGTCATTTCTTCACCTCCCCAGCTCTCCGGGCCCTGGCGCACCTCCGCCATGGCCTCCGACAACCTGGAAATGATCCTGAAGGATGGGCCACTCCCGATGCTGTTCCGCGAGATGGAGTGCAACGAGGAATGCAACGCCCTGAACGTCTTCTTCTACGTCAAGTGAGGGGCGGGGCCAGGGGAGACAAGCCGAGGCCAGAGACAGAGAGCCAGGGGGGAGCAATCGAGCCCAGAGAGCGGGGAAGACAGGCACCGCCAAGCCCAATCGATCCCAGAGAGAGAGAGAGAGAGAGAGAGAGAGAGAGAGAGAGAGCAGGCCAGGGCGACCAGCCGAGCCCAGAGAGAGAGAGAGCAGACAGGAGTAGTTGAGCCCAGAGTCAAAGAGCAAGCTAGGGGGGACCAGCCGAGCCCAGGGAGAGTGAGCAGACAGGAGTAGTTGAGCCCAGAGTCAGAGAGCATGTGGGCTAGAGGGGAGTAATGGAGCTGAGAGTGAGCAGACAGGACCAGCCGATCCCAGAGTCAAAGAGCAGGCCATGGTGGACCAGCCGAGCCCAGAGAGAGAAAGAGTAGACAGACAGGAGCAGTTGAGCCCAGAGTCAGAGAGCAGGTGGGCTAGAGGGGAGTAATGGAGCTGAGAGTGAGCAGACAGGACCAGCCGATCCCAGAGTCAAAGAGCAGGCCATGGTGGACCAGGCGAGCCCAGAGGGAGAGCAGACAGGAGCAGTTGAGCCCACAGCGAGCGGCCATGTTCCCGGTCTCTCCTTCAGGAAGAACAAGGTATGCACCCCGCACAGGGTTGTGGCCCAGAAGAACGCAGACGGCATCTACACCACTGACTGTGAGTACAGAGCATTTCGGAAAGTTCCAGACAATTCCAGATGACCCCAGGGAATGTCCGGTGTGTTCCAGAATGTTCGAGAATGTTCCCAGAAATGTTCCAGGATGCTGCAAATGTCCCAGAATGCTCCAGTTCCTCAATGTTCTAGAATGTTCCAGAATGCGCTAGAATGTCCCAGCATGCCCCGGCACATCCAGAACACCCACCTCTCTCCCTACAGTCGAGGGCCAGACCTCCTTCCAGTTCCACGAATTGGATCCCGTTAGGCAAATCGTCTTCATCAATAACATGGGGTCCAAAGGCAAGACCAGCCGCCTCAGCTTCCTTGTGGGTGAGCCCCCCTCACACACACATGTACACTGCCGGTGCCCGCTAGGGATACGCTCCACGACCCGAGAGTCTGAGCCCGACTGTATATGGGGAAAGGGGGGCTGCATGGCCAGGCATATACAGTCGGTGCCCACTGGATAAAGCGAGTGTATACAGTCAGTGCCCACTAGACATGGTGGGCATATACAGTCGGTGCCCACTAACGCTAGCATATACAGTTGGCGCTCGCTAGATGGGGTGAGTGGATACAGCCACTAAAGCGAGTGTATGCAGTAGGCTCACACTAAAGCGAGCGTACTCAGTCGGCGCCCACTCTTGCCACAGTCGAATTGAGAATCATAAACGACGACCCGCCGGAGGACTACGCGAGGCTCACGGAGCAGAATGGGATCCCGCGGAAGTACATCCGGCGTGTGGCCGACACAGGTGAGGCTTCGGCGGCTTCCGGGCTGACTCGGCGCTGACTCGGCGCTGACTCGGCTTTCCTCCCTCTCCAACAGACACCTGTCCACCCTGAGGACGCCTCCCTTGGAGAAGGTGCCAGAACGTTCTAGACCAATCCAGAACCGCCCCTGATCGCCTCACCATCTCCTCCCACCTGCGAATGCGCTAGCATGCTCCGGAACATTCTAGAACGTTCTGGATTGATCCAAGATGGTCTGGATTGTTCCAGAATTTCTAGAAAGCTCCGGAACATTCTAGAATCGGCTGTCCCCGGCTTTCTCTGCTTCCTGTTCATGGAATAAACTCATCCCAGGCACAGTCCCAGTCGTTTATTTTAAACGATTTTTATTGTTACGTCAAAAGACAGAGTGAGCTGGTGGAGGAACCCAGGGGCTACCTCCGGGTCTTCCTGCACTGTCAGTCACCGTTCACTGACAAGGGGGTGGGCTCTGTCATCTGGTGGCTGTCAATCAGCCCTGAGTGACACTGGGGGGGTTCTCCCCGACTCCACTGGCAGCCAGTCACACTCCACCAGGATCCCAGGGCCACATCCGGGTCCCCATGGCCACATCCGGGTCTCCAGGGCAATATCCGGCTCCCCAGGGCTCCACTCATGTCAGCAGTGACACATCCAGGTCCCCAGGGACACATCCTGGTCCCCAGGGCCACATCCGGGTCTAAGTGCTCCATGCAGCTCTCTGGGCTCCATCTGGGTCCCTAGGGCTCCATCCGGATCTCTGGGCTCCATCCGGGACTCCTGGCTCCATCCAAGTCTCTGGGCTCCATACAGGTCTCTGGGCTCCATCGGGGTCTCTGGTCTCCATCTGTATCTCTGGGCTCCATCTGGATCCCTAAGGAAACATCCTGGTCCCTAAGGCTCCATCCGGGTCTCTGTGCTCCTTCAGGGTCACTAAGGCTACATCCGGGTCCTTAAGGTTCCTTCCGAGTCCTTAAGGCTCCATCCGAGTCTCTGGGCTCCATCCAGGTCTCTGGACCACATCCGGGTCTCTGGGCTCCATCCGGGTTTCGGGGCTCCAACCGTGTCCCTAAGGCTGCATCCAGTCTCTGGGCTCCATCCGAGTCTCTGGGCTCCATCCCAGTCTCTGGGCTCCACCCCGATCTGCAGGGCCACACCCGGGTCTCTAGGGCCACATCTGGGTCTCCCAGGGCTCCATCCGGGTCCCCCAGGTCCATATCCGGGTTCCCAAGTCCACATTGGGGTCTCCCAGGGCTCCATCCAGGTCCACATCAGGTCCCCAGGGCCACATCTGGTTCTCCCAGGGCCACATTCAGGTCCCCACGTCCACACCCGGGTCCCAGGGCCACATCCAGGTCCCTAGGGCCATATCCGGGTCTCCAGGGCTCCATCCAGGTCTCTAAGGCTTTATCCAAGTCTCTGGGTTCCATCAGAGTCTCTGGGCTCCGTCCATATCTCTGGGCTCCATCCGGGTTCCTAAGACTCCATCCGGTCTCTGGGCTCCATCCGAGCCCCTAATGCTCTATCTCACTCTCTGGGCTCCATCCAAGTCTCTGGGTTCCATCCGGATTCCTAAGGCTCCATCCGGGTCTCTGGGCTCCATTTGAGCCCCTAAGGCTCTATCTCACTCTCTGGGCTCCATCCAAGTCTCTAGGCTCCATCCGGATCTCTGGGCTCCATCCAAGTCTCTGGGCTCCATCCGGGTCTCTGGGCTCCATCCAAGTCTCTGGACTCCATCCGAGTCTCTGGGCTTCACCCGGGTTCCAGGGCCACATCCGGGTCTCCAGGGCCACATCCGGATGCTCAGGGCCACATCCAGGTCTCTAGGGTTCTCTCCATGGCCACATCCGGGTCTCCAGGGCACCATCCGGGTCTCCAGGGTCACTCTGGGTCTCCAGGGCCCAATACGGGATCCCAGGGCCACATCCGGGTCCCCAGAGTCACATGGGGCTCTCTAGGGCCACACCCGGGTCTCTAGGGCCACATCCAGGTCCCTAGGGCCACTTCCGTGCCTCCAGGTCCACACCCGGGTCTCCAGAGCCACATCCGGGTCTCCATCGCTACATCCGGGTCTCCCAGGGCTCCATCCGGGTCCCCCAGGTCCACATCCGGGTTCCCAAGTCCACATCCGGGTCTCCCAGGGCTCCATCCAGGTCCACATAAGGTCTCCAGGGCCACATCCGGTTCTCCCAGGGCCACATCCGGGTTCCCAGGTCCACACCCGGGTCCCAGGGCCACATCCAGGTCCCTAGGGCCACATCCGGGTCTCCAGGGCCGCAACCGGCTCTCCAGGGACACATCTCGATCCCCCAGGGCCACATCCGGGTCTCCAGGGCTCACTCAAGGGCCACATCTTGGTCCCAGGGCTCCACCCAGGTCTCCAGGGCCACATCCGGGTCTCCTGGGCCACATCCGGATCTCAAGGGCTACATTGGGGTCTCCAGGGCCACATCCGGGTCTCCAGGGCCACATCCAGGTCTTCAGGGCTCCCGCCAGGGCCACTTCTGTGCCCCAAGGCTCCACCCGGTTCTCCACGGACACATCCGGGTCCCCAGGGCCACATCCAGGTCTCCCAGGGCTCCACTCGGTTCCCCAGGTCCACACCTGGGTCTCCAGTGCCCCATCGGGTCTCCAGGGCCACATCCAGGTCTCCAGGGCCACATCCAGGTCTCCAGGGCCACATCCGGGTCCCCAGGGCCACATCCCGGGTCCCCAGGGCCACATCTGGGTCTCCCAGGGCTCCACCTGGGTCCCCCAGGCCCACATCCAGGTCCCCCAGGGCCACATCTAGGTCTTCCAGGGCTCCACCTGGGTCCCCAGGGCCACATCCGCATCCCCAGGGCCCCACCCAGGTTTCCAGGGCCACACCAGGGTCTCCAGGTCCACACTCTGGTCTCCAGTGCCCCATTGGGTCCTCAGGGTCACATCCAGGTCTCCAGGGACACATCCGGGTCCCCAGGGCCATATCCGGGTACCCAGGGCCACATCCCAGTGTCCAGAGCCACATCCAGGTCTCCCAGGGTCACATCAGGGTGTCTAGCGCCACATCCGGATCTCCAGGGCTACATCCAGGTCTCCAGGGCCACATCCGGATCTCCAGGGTGACATCTGGGTCTCATGGGCCACATCCGGGTCTGCAGAGCCACGTCCTGGTCTCCAGGGCCACATCTGGGTCTCTAGGTCCACATCCGGGTTTCTAGGGACACATATGGGTCTCCAGAGCTCCATGCAGGGCCCCACCCCGGTCTCCAGGGCCACATTGGGGTATCCAGGGCCACATCCAGGTCCCCAGGGCCACATTGTGGTATCCCAGGGCCACATCCGGGTCTCCAGGGCCACAACCGGATTTCAAGGGCCACATTCGGTCCCCAGAGTCACATCCATGTCCCTAGGGCACCATCCGGCTCTCCAGGGCCACACCCGGGTCTCCAGGGCCACTTCCGGCCCCAGGGCAATATCTGATTGTCTAGAGCCACATCAGGGATCCCAGGGTCACATCCGGATCTCCAGGGCCGCATCCGGGTCTCCAGGGTACCATCCGGGTCTCCAGGACCACAGCCGGTTCTCTAGGGTTCCCTCCAGGTCCCCACCCATGTAACCAGGGCCACATCGGGGTCTCCAGGGCCACATCGGGGTCTCCAGGGCCTCACCCATGTCTCCAGGGCCACACCCGGATCTCCAGGGCCACATCCAGGTCTCTAGGGCTCCATCTGGGTCTCCAGGAACACATCTGGGTCTCTAGGGCCACATCCGAGTCACCAAGGCTCCCTCCAGGGCCCCACCCGGGTCTCCAGGGCCACATCGGGGTCTCAGGGGCACACTCGGGTCTCCAGGGCCACATCCGGGTCCCCAGGGCCACATCCGGATGTCTAGTGTCACATCCGGATCCCCAGGGCTCCATCCAGGTTTCCAGGGCCACATCTCGATCCCAGGGCTCCACCCGGGTCTCCAGGGCCACATCCGGGTCTCCAGGGCCACATCTGGGTCTTTAGGGATCCCTACAGGGCCACATCCGGGACCCCAGGGCCACATCCGGGTCTCCTAGGGCTCCACCCGGGTTTCTAGGGACACATCCGGATCCCCAGGTCCACATCCGCGTCCCCAGGGCCACACCTGAGTCTCCAGGGCCACACCCGGGTCTCCAGTGCCCCATCGGGTCCTCAGGGCCACATCCGGGTCTCCATGGCCACATCCAGGTCCCCAGGGCTCCTTCCGGGTCTCCAGGGCCACATCCCCGTCTCTAGGGCCACATCCGGTTCCCCAGGGCTGCATCCGGATCCCCAGGGCTCCATCTGGGTGTCCAGGGCCACATCCAGGTCTCCATGGCAATATCCAAGTCTCCAGGGACACATCAATGTCTTAGGGCCATATCTGGTGCTTCAGGGCCACGTCCTGGTCTCCAGGGCCACATCCGGGTCTTCAGGGCGCCATCCAGGGCCACTTCTGTGTCCCAGGGCTCCAACCGGTTCTCCAGGGGCACATTTGTGTCTCCAGGGCCACATCTGGGTCCCCAGGGCCACATCCAGGTCTCCCACGGCTCCAACCGGGTCCCCAGGGCCACATCCGCGTCCCCAGGGCCCCACCTGGGTCTCCAGGGCCACATCGGGGTCTCCAGTGCCCCATCAGGTCCCCAGGGCCACATCCGGGTCCCCTGGCCACACCCGAGTCCCCAGGGCTCCACCCGGGTCTCTAGGGACACATCCGGGTACCCAGGGCTCCTTCTGGGTCTCCAGGGCTACATCCCCATCTCTAGGGCCACATCCGTGTCTCCAGGGCCACATCCGGGTCCCCAGGGCCACATCCGGGTCCCCCAGGGCCACATCCGTGTCTCTAGGGCCACATCAGGGTCCCCAGGGCAGCATCCGAGTCCCCAGGGCTCCATCTGGGTGTCCAGGGCCACATCCAGGTCTCCATGGCCAGATCTGAGTCTCCAGGGACACATCGGGGTCTTAGGGCCATATCCGGTTCCTCAGGGCCACATCTGGGTCTCTGGGCTCCATCCGGGTTTCTGGGCTCCATCCGAGTCTCTGGGCTCCATCCGGGTCTTTGGGCTCCATCTGGGTCTGGGCTCCATTTAGGTCCCTGGGCTCCATTCAGGTCTCTGGGCCACATCCGGGTCTCTGGGCTCAACCCGGGTCTCCGGGCCACATCCAGATCTCCAGGGGCACATCCAGGTCTCCAGGGCCACATCCAGGTCTCCAAGGGCCACATTCGGTCCCCAGAGTCACATCCATGTCCCTAGGGCACCATCCGGATCTCCAGGACCACATCCGGGTCTCCAGTGCCACATCCGGGTCTCTAGGGCCACAACTGGGTCTCCAGGGCTCCCTCCAGGGCCCCACCCGTGTCTCCAGGGCCACATAGGGGTCTCAGGGGCACACCCAGGTCTCTAGGGCCACATAGGGGTCTCAGGGGCAAACCCGGGTCTCTAGGGCCACATCAGGGTCTCCAGGGCCACATCCGGATCTCCAGGGCCACATCCGGGTCTCCACGGTCATATCAGGTCCCCAGGGCTCCATCCAGGTTTCCAGGGCCACATCCTGGTCCCCATGTAAAAATCCGGGTCTCCAGGGCCACATCTGAATCCCAGGGCTACACCTGGGTCTCCAGGGCCACATCTGGGTCTCCAGGACCGCATCCGGGTTTCCCAGGGCCACATCCGAATCTCCAGGGCCACATCTGGCTCCCCAGGGCTCCACCCGGCTCTCCACAGCCACATCCAGGTCTCCAGGGCTCCCTCCAGTGCTAAAACTGGGTCCCAGGGCTCCATCCAAATCTCTGGACTCCATCCAGGTCTCTGGGCTCCATCCGGGTCTCTGGGCTCCATCCTGATCCCTAAGACTCCATCCGGGTCCGCAGGGCCACATCCGGGTCTCCAGGGCCACATCCAGTTCCCCAGGGCTCCATCCGGGCCTCCAGGCCACATCCGGGTCCCCCAGGGCCACATCGTGGTGTCTAGGGCAACCTCCGGGTCTCCATGACCACATCTGGGTCTCCAGGGCTCCCTCCAGGGCCACATCTGCGTCCCAGGGCTCCACCCGGGTCCAGGGCTGCATCCGGGTCCCCAGAGCCACATCCAGGTCTTCATGGCCACATCTGGGTCCCCAGGGCCACATCGGTCTCCCAGGGCTCCACCTGGGTTTCCCAGGGCCACATCTGGGTCCGCAGGGCCACACCCAGGTCTCCAGGGCCACACCCGGGTCTCCAGGACCACACCAGCGTCCAGGGCCACATCCGGATCTCCAGGGCTCCCTCCAGGGCCATATCTGGGTCCCAGAGCTCCACCCGGGGCCCAAGGGCCACATCCGAGTCCCCATAGCCACTTTCCGGTTCTCCAGGGCCACTTCCGGGTCCCCAGGGCCACATCTGGGTCTTCAGGACCACATCCAGTTCTCTGGGATACATCTGGGTCTCTGGGCTCCATCCGAGTCTCTGGGCTCCATCTGGGTCTCTGGGCCACATCTGGGTCCCTAAGGTTCCATCCAGTCCCAAAGGCTCCATTCGGGTCTCTGGGCTCCATCCGGGTCCCTAAGGCTCCATCTGAGTCTATGGGCTCCATTCGAGTCTCTGGGCTCCATCCGGGTTTCTGGGCTTCATCCTGGTCTCTGGGCTCCATCCCGATCCGTAAGGCTCCATCCGGGTCCCTAAGGCTCCAACCGGGTCCGTAAGGCTCTATCCGGGTCCCTAAGGCACCATCTGGGTCTCTGGGCTCCATCCCAATCCCTAAGGCTCCATCCAGGTCCCTAAGGCTCCAACCGGGTCCGTAAGGCTCTATCCGGGTCCCTAAGGCACCATCTGGGTATCTGGGCTCCATCCCGATCCCTAAGGCTCCATCCGGGTCCCTAAGGCTCCAACCGGGTCCGTAAGGCTCTATCCGGGTCCCTAAGGCACCATCCGGGTCTCTGGGCTCCATCCAAGTCTCTGGGCTCCATCCGGGTCCCTAAGGCTCCATTCGGGTCCCTAAGGCTCCATCCGAGTCTCTGGGCTCCATCCGGGTCTCTGGGCTCCATTAGGGTCCCTAAGGATCCATCCGGGACCCTAAGACTCCATCCGGGTTTCTGGGCTCCATCCAGGTCCCTAAGGCTCCATCCAGGTCCCTAAGGCTCCATTCTGGTAACTGGGCTCAATCCGGGTCGCTAAGGATCCATTCCGGTCTCTGTGCTCCACCCGGGTCTCCAGGGCCACATCTGGGTCACTGCACTCCATCTGGGTCTCTGGGCTCCATTAGAGTCTCTGGGCTCCATCCAGGTCTCTGGGCCCCATCCGAGTCTCTGGGCTCTATCCGGGTCTCTGGGCCACATCGGGCTCTCTGAGCTCCATCCGGGTCACTGGGCTCCATCCGGGTCTCTGGGCCACATCGGGGTCACTGGGCTCCATCCGGGTCTCTGGGCTCCATCCGGGTCTCTGGGCACCATTCAAATCTCTGGACTCCATCCGATGCTCTGGGCTCCATCCGGGTTCTTAAGGCTCCATCTTGTGTATAAGGCTCCCTCCGAGTCTCTAGGATCACTCCAGGTTCCTAAGGCTCCATCGAGGTCTCTGGGCTCCACCAGGGTCTCCGGGCCACATCCGAGTCCCCATTGCCACATCCGGGTCCCCAGGGCCACCTCCAGGTCTCTGGATTCCATCGGGTTCTCTGGGCTCCATCCGAGTCTCTGGGCTGCATCCGGGTCTCTTGGCTCCTTCCGGGTACCTAAGGCTCCATCCGAGTCTCTGACCTCCATCCGGGTCCCTAAGACTCCATCCGAATTCCTAAGGCTCTATCTGGGTTCCTAAGGCTCCATCCGAGTCTATGGATTCCCTCCGGCTTACACAGAGCCGGGCGGGGATACTACACCTCCCCGAAGCCTCAGCGGCGGCGGCGACGCTCTACGTGTGGGCTGTACTGGCCTGAGTGACAGGTAGCCGACCCAATGGCTTCCCCGGTCTCAGACTCCGGACCACTCAGACGTGGGGTGGGTGTGTGCTTCCTGTTTCGGAGGCGTCTGCTCGGGGCGGAAATGGTGTGGAAAGGAACCGTGTTTCAACCCAGCTGTCTTCTTTCTCTTCTTAGAAAAAAAGCTGTGAGGCCTAATTTTCCTGACCTGAGCTATCATTTTCCTTTTATCATCTGTGGGCCATATTTCCTGGTTTCACATTGCCCAGCCACCCTCTGCTTGGACAGGGTGGACCGGGGAGACTACAACTCCCCAAAGCCTCAGCGGCAGGGCGCTCTGCGGCTGGGCTCGTCTGAGTGACAGGTCGGGCAGCCATTGGCTTCACGCGGTCTCAGACTCCGTTGCCAATCAGATGCTGAGTGGTTGTGTCGCCCTGTTTCTGCGGCTCGGGGCGGAAATGGTGTGGAAAGGAACCGCCTCGAGCCACGCCCCTCGCGGCTCCTGACTGGACGCGGGAAGTGACGTCTGCGCGCACCACGCGGCAGTCGTCCCGCCCATGTCCAGCTCGGACCGGACGGGGCAGCTTCGGGTCTGTGTCCCGCACGTCCCTGGCAGCCCCTGAGCGGGCGCGTACCCGCCTGTCCGTCCGCCAGAACCTCGCCCTGTAGCTTGGCCCTGCCTGCCCTTGTCTGGGAGGAGGAACGCGCAGGAGGAGCCCAGAACCTGTCTTCTGCGACGCTGCCTGCCCGCGCCCAGCACGGGCGGGACAGGCCGGACTGTTCCTCCTCATCCAGCAGAGCCAGTCAGGGCCGGGCAGAGGGCGAGGTTCTGAACCTAGACCTGCGCCTCACTCGTCCAGGGAGGCCAGGCAGCCACCGGCGAGGAAGGAGGTGGCGTTCTGAGCGCGCACTGGAAAAAGTCATTAGCGGCAGTGCAGAGGGCGGGAGGAGGCGCCCTCCGGCAGCTTCCGGGTCGCGTTAGGGGCAGCAGGAGCGCTAAGGGGGTGGGGTTTAGGCGGGAGACTGACAGATTCCCGGTCCAGTCAGGGGCAGAAGGAGCGCTAAGGGGGTGGGGTGCTGGCGGGAGACTGACAGGATCCCGGTCCAGTCAGGGGCAGGCAGCACCTCCAAGGGGGTGGGGTTTAGGCGGGAGACTGACAGGTTCCCCGTCCAGTCAGGGGCAGGCAGCACCGCCAAAGGGGTGGGGTTTAGGCGGGAGACTGACAGGTTCCCCGTCCAGTCAGGGGCAGAAGGAGCGCCAAGGGGGTGGGGTTTAGGCGGGAGAGTGACAGGATCCCCGTCCAGTCAGGGGCAGAAATAGCGCCAAGAGAGTGGGGTTTAGGCGGGAGAGTGACAGGTTCCCCGTCCACAGGGGCAGAAATAGCGCCAAGAGGGTGGGGTTTAGGCGGGAGACTGACAAGTTCCCCGTCCAGTCAGGTGCAGGAAGGGGAGCGCTAAAGGGGTGGGGTTTAGGCGGGAGACTGACAGGTTCCCCGTCCACTCAGGGGCAGAAGGAGCGCCGAGGGGGTGGGGTTTACTCTCTTTTCTTGAAAATAAAAGCTCTATGATCTAATTTTCCTGACCTAAGTTATCATTTTTCTTTTATCATCTGTGGGCCATATTCCCTGGTTTCACATTGTCCAGCCACGCTCGGCTTGCACAGAGCGGGGCGGGGAGACTACAACTCCCGGAAGCCTCAGCGGCGCCGGCGACGCTCTACGTGTGGGCTGTACTGGCCTGAGTGACAGGTAGCCGACCCAATGGCTTTCCCGGTCTCAGACTCCGAACCGCTCAGACGCGGGGTGGGTGTGTGCTTCCTGTTTCGGAGGCGTCTGCTCGGGGCGGAAATTCTATATGTAAGAGCTGAGAAAGCTTTCTTTTCTTTCAAAAAAAAAAAAAAAAGCTCTGAGGCCTAATTTTCCTGACCTAAATGATCATTTTTCTTTTATCATCTGTGGGCCATATTCCCTGGTTTCACATTGTCCAGCCACCCTCTGCTTGGACAGGGTGGACCGGGAAGACTACAACTCCCCAAAGCCTCAGCGGCAGGGCGCTCTGCGGCTGGGCTCGTCTGAGTGACAGGTCGGGCAGCCATTGGCTTCACGCGGTCTCAGACTCCGTTGCCAATCAGATGCTGAGTGGTTGTGTCGCCCTGTTTCTGCGGCTCGGGGCGGAAATGGTGTGGAAAGGAACCGCCTCGAGCCACGCCCCTCGCGGCTCCTGACTGGACGCGGGAAGTGACGTCTGCGCGCACCACGCGGCAGTCGTCCCGCCCATGTCCAGCTCGGACCCGACCGGGCAGCTTCGGGTCTGGGTCCCGCACGTCCCTGGCAGCCCCTGAGCGGGCGTGTACCCGCCTGTCCGTCCGCCAGAACCTCGCCCTGTAGCTTGGCCCTGCCTGCCCTTGTCTGGCAGGAGGAACGCGCAGGAGGAGCCCAGAACCTGTCTTCTGCGACGCTGCCTGCCCGCGCCCAGCACGGGCGGGACAGGCCGGACTGTTCCTCCTCATCCAGCAGAGCCAGTCAGGGCCGGGCAGAGGGCGAGGTTCTGAACCTAGACCTGCGCCTCACTCGTCCAGGGAGGCCAGGCAGCCACCGGCGAGGAAGGAGGTGGCGTTCTGAGCGCGCACTGGAAAAAGTCATTAGCGGCAGTGCAGAGGGCGGGAGGAGGCGCCCTCCGGCAGCTTCCGGGTCGCGTTAGGGGCAGCAGGAGCGCTGAGGGGGTGGGGTGCTGGCGGGAGACTGACAGATTCCCCGTCCAGTCAGGGGCAGAAGGAGCGCCAAGGGAGTGGGGTGCTGGCGGGAGACTGACAGGATCCCGGTCCAGTCAGGGGCAGGCAGCACCGCCAAGGGGGTGGGGTTTAGGCGGGAGACTGACAGGTTCCCGGTCCAGTCAGGGGCAGAAGGAGCGCCAAGGGGGTGGGGTTTAGGCGGGAGAGTGACAGGATCCCGGTCCAATCAGGGGCAGGCAGCACCGCCAAGGGGGTGGGGTTTAGGCGGAAGACTGACAGGTTCCCCGTGCAGTCAGGGGCAGAAGGAGCGCCAAGGGGGTGGGGTGCTGGCGGGAGACTGACAGGATCCCGGTCCAGTCAGGGGCAGGCAGCACCGCCAAGGGGGTGGGGTTTAGGCGGGAGACTGACAGGTTCCCGGTCCAGGCAGGGGCAGGCAGGGGAGCTAGGGATGCGGGGTTCTGGTTGACGACGGGCAGCTTTTGGTCCGAGTCAGGAGCTGGCAGGGGAGCCAAGGAGGTGGGGTTCTGGCGGGAGACTGACAGGTTCCCCGTCCAGTCAGGGGCAGAAGGAGCGCCGAGGGGCTGGGGGTTTAGGCGGGAGACTGACAGGATCCCGGTCCAATCAGGGGCAGGCAGGGGAGCTAAGGGGGTGGGTGTCTGGCGGGAGACTGACAGGTTCCCGGTCCAGGCAGGGGCAGGCAGGGGAGCTAGGGATGCGGGGTTCTGGTTGACGACGGGCAGCTTTTGGTCCGAGTCAGGAGCTGGCAGGGGAGCCAAGGAGGTGGGGTTCTGGCGGGAGACTGACAGGGTCCCGTCCAGTCTGGGGCAGGCAGGACCGCCAAGGGGGTGGGGTGCTGGCGGCAGAGTGACAGTTTCCCGGTCCAGTTGTGGGCCGGCAGGGGAGCTAAGGCCTTGGGGTTTGGGCGCAGACTGACAGGTTCCTGGTCCAGTCAGGGGCAGGAAGGGGACCCAAGGAGGTGGGGTTCTGGCGGGAGACTGACAGGTTGCGGGTCCATCAGGGGCAGGCAAGGGAGCTAAGAACATGGGGTTATGACTGAAGATTGACAGGGTCCGGTCTAGTAAGGCCAGGCAGGGGAACAAAGGAGATATGGTTCTGACTGCAGACTTACATGTTCCTGGTCCTTATGGCCTGGCAGGGAGGCTAAGAGTGTGGGGTTCTGGCCTCAGACTCACAGGTTCCTGATCCACTCATGGGCAGGCAGGGGAGCAAAAAGTTGGTGTGATGGCCACAGACAGACAGGTTTCCAGTCCCATCAGGAGCAGTCTGCGGACCTAAGGATGTGGGGTTCCTGTTACAGATTGACATGTACAGTCAATGCTACTCAGCACAGCCACAGGAAGTTGGGTTCTGGGCACAGGCTGTCAGGTCTAGGTACCATCAGGGCCACACAGGGCAGCCTCAGGGAGTGAGGTCCTGGCAGCAGACTGACAGGTTCCCGGTGAAGTCAAGGAAGTGGATTCTGGCTTCAGTACAGTAGAGATTGCTGAACAAAGTAACTCCCTGCATCCAAAGCTTCTGTGCTGTAAGCCCCCCTGTGACTCCCTGTATCCAAAGCTTCCATGTTGTATGTAACTCCGTTTTCCTGCTGATGTAGCCCTTTTTCCCTTTAAAAACTCTCCCTAAGAAAGATCGGGGCCTCACTCCTTCCTCTGCTGTGCTGGTTGGTTGGATGGGGTCCCTGTCGCGGCTTGTACTCCTGAATAAACCTTGCTTTTGCAGTTCGGTGTGATCGACACTCTGGGGGTCTCTGCAGGGATCTAATGATCTGGGCACAGCATACTTTTTGGTACCCAGCAGTTGAATTATTAATAAAGACCCTCCACGACATTGAGAAACTGAGGACTGGATGACTTCAATGCTGAACATGATCCAAAGAAAAATTGATTCCAATTGTTCTCAAGCTTTTGAAAACATGGATATTATCCCAGACTCCTTTTATGAGGCCAGCATCACCTAATTCTAAAACCAGAAAAAGATACAATAAGGAAAGATAATTATAGAGCAATGTCTGATGAATATAGATGCAAAAGTCCTCAACAAAGTACGATATAATTAAATCCAACAATGTATCAGCAAGAATGTGCATCAGGACCAAGTCAAATTTATTCCTGGCATGCAGGAATCATTCAACTTATGAAAGTTTAGTAAAGAATGTAGCTAGAAAGAAGGGAAAACTTCTAATTTAGGCATTTTATCCATTTTATTTAACCAAAATATTTGCTGCGACAAGACTTTGCAACATGTGTATTGTGTAAATTATCTGTGAATGTTTTATTTTAACTTGTTTTGCAGGGAGGAAAACCAACATTAGGCAGAAAGTCATATTTGCATTGCTAAGAGACAAGTCCTCTTATGATGTCACAGTAACTCAGGACCATGGTGATGGCTGACATCAGCTAGTCTTGTGTAAGTCTACTAAAGCAACATTTGAGGCCTCAGTTCTCAAAACCAGGCAGAAGCCAAAGAAAAATTTATTTGAGATGGCCCAGGTTCCCTCAGAAGTTCAAGGTGTCTCTCCTCAGAGTGGAACAACTGATTCAGAAAACACCACTGAAGCTCCAGGCTGGTATCCCACAATTGATAATGACTTGGATTTAAGGTCTGTAGTTGAAGAAAATGCCTTTCAAGCTTTATCTGAAGGACCCTTGATAAAAAGACCACGCTATACACTTTGTATGTCTGACACCCCAGAAGGGAATGATTTTGTTTCTCTGACCTTTCCTGTAAAACTTTGGAAGATAGTTGAAAGTGATCAATTTAAGTCAATTTGGTGGGACGAAAATGGGACTTCTATTGTGATAAATGAAGAATACTTTAAGAAAGAAGTGTTGGAAAGAAAGACCCCTTTTAAGATATTTGAAACAGACAGCATGAAAAGTTTAGTTCGACAGCTTAACCTTTATGGATTTAGAAAAATACGACAAGATTTCCAAAGCTCTGCATCCCTGACTGACTTTCTGGAAGAAGAAAACAACATACCTGTTTTTAGCAAGGTATTCAACATATTCACTTACAACTAATGTAGGCATCACAACTAAGTTTAGTTTGTACCTCACTTAATATATTTATTTATGGAGTAAGACACAAAGTTTAAAATTAGCTGGATCAACATTAAATTTTTATGAGAAGAAAGTTTGAAATTCAAAAATATAAGCAATGTTACTAGTTATTTTGAATCTTATCAATGAGCTCCACACAAAGAAGTTAAGGTCAGTTTAGTGGAACGGTTATCATATTTAAATGTTTGCTAACTTTTACATTTAGGAATAATCAAGTTTTATTTGTTGTAATTATGTTGAACCTGATATTTTAGATTTAATAATTTTATCTATTCATTTATTCATAGATTGCATATATTCATATATATTAATTTGTGACTCTTGGTTTGAAGTATCACTAAATGCTTTCTCCTTTGGTTTCAGTTACTGTTCTATCAGAATCCAAATTTTAAGCGAGGATGTCCCCAACTTCTAGTAAGAATGAAGCGCAGAGTTGGGATTAAACACACATCTCCACCATCTGCTTCTTTAGTTCACAATCTTGACAAGACATACCACAGTGCAGGCGAGTATGTGCATACTCAAAATCCTAGCTCATCTACAGAAACTAATGAAGAAAGGTTACTTTCAACTTCTACAAATTTAAATGTGCCTCCTACTAGCCACAGAATTGCTAATTCAAATGATCCAGTGACAAGTAATATTTTGACTCCATCATCAACTTTAATTGCACCATCAGTACAATTTGTAACAAATCAACATGCTCTTTTAAATCAAATGACCACTTCTCATAGGCATTCATATAGCACCTACTCTCAAGCACATGGCCATATCCTGAATGTTGTGACAACTACAACTTCTATTTCCCAATTTCAAATATTGTCTCCTGTACAGAATAATTATTTTGGACTGATGGCAAACCGTCCTGTTTTTGCACCTAGACATCCTTCTTTAGCAACAATTGTGGGTCCTTTTTCTAGCACGTTAACAGCAAGCAATCCATGGTTCACTATGCCAATGATAGCTAGTAGAACTGCTGCCTCCCCGCCAATGTCAACTAATCAACCATCCTCAATATACCAATATCCTAATTTTAACTGACCTTTGACTAAATGAAAATTAGACACGGAAAGGTGTTATGTTCATCAGTTCTGGAAAAATAACTGAAATTCTATTACTTGAACAATAAAATGACATGTTCAACTTTATGATTTTTTTCTTTTCAAAATATAGTTTTATAGTAAATATTTTATATTGACAGGAGACTAGTCTGCTATTAGTTGTATAGTTTATGAAGTTCCAGTCATTTGATATGAAACTTCACATTGAATATTTGAAAGTTAACTTTATTTCATTTTATATTTTATAAAGAAATGTATTAATACATTGCATTCTCAGGGTCAAAGCAAATGCATTAATAATTGCTAGAACATAATTCTATTCAATTTTTTAAGTTAGTCTGGTTTTTTTGGTAGCTTTTATTTAATCAATATAAATTTCCAAAGTACAGCGTATGGATTACAATGGCTTCCCCCCCATAACATCCCTCCCACCCACAACCCTCCCCTTTCCCACTCCCTCTCCCCTTCCATTCACATCAAGATTCATTTTCGATTCTCTTTATATACAGAAGATCAGTTTAGCATACATTAAGTAAAGATTTCAGGCCAGCGCCGCGGCTCACTAGGCTAATCCTCCGTCTAGCGGCACCGGCACACCGGGTTCTAGTCCCGGTCGGGGCGCCGGATTCTGTCCCGGTTGCCCCTCTTCCAGGCCAGCTCTCTGCTGTGGCCAGGGAGTGCAGTGGAGGATGGCCCAGGTGCTTGGGCCCTGCACCCCATGGGAGACCAGGAAAAGCACCTGGCTCCTGGCTCCTGCCATCGAATCAGCGCGGTGCGCCGGCCGCAGCGCGCCGGCCGCGGCGGCCATTGGAGGGTGAACCAACGGCAAAGGAAGACCTTTCTCTCTATCTCTCTCTCTCACTGTCCACTCTGCCTGTCAAAAAAACAAAATTAAAAAAAAAAAGATTTCAACAGTTTGCTCCCACACAGAAACATAAAGTGAAAAATACTGTTTGAGTATTAGTTATAGCATTAAATCTCAATGTACAGCACACCAAGGACAGAGATCCTACATGAGGAGTAAGTTCACAGTGACTCCTGTTGTTGACTTAACAAATTGACACTCCTGTTTATGGCATCAGTAATCACCCTAGGCTCTAGTCATGAGTCGCCAAGGCTATGGAAGCCTTTTGAGTTTGCCGACTTCGATCTTGTTCGGACAGGGTCATAGTCAAAGTGGAAGTTCTCTCCTCCCTTCAGAGAAAGGTACCTCCTTCTTTGATGGCCCATTCTTTCCACTGGGATCTCACTCACAGAGATCTTTCATTTAGGTGTTTTTTTTTTTTTTTTCCAGAGTGTCTTGGCTTTCCATGCCTGAAATACTCTCATGGGCTCTTCAGCCAGATCTGAATGCCTTAAGGGCTGATTCTGAGGCCAGAGTGCTGTTAGGACATCTGCCATTCTATGAGTCTGCTGTGTATCCTGCTTCCCACATTGGATGGTTCTCTCCCTTTTTGATTATATCAGTTAGTATTAGCAGACACTAGTCTTGTTTGTGTGATCCCTTTGACTCTTAGACCTATCAGTGTGATCAATTGTGAACTGAAATTGATCACCGGGACTAGTGAGATGGCATTGGTACATGCCACCTTGATGGGATTGAATTGGAATCCCCTGGTATGTTTCTAACTCTACCGTTTGAGGTAAGTCAGCTTGAGCATGTCCCGAATTGCACATCTCTTCCCTCTCTTATTCCCACTCTTATGTTTAACAGGGATCACTTTTCAGTTAAGTTTCAGCACTTAAGAAGAATTGTGTGTTAATTACAGAATTCAACCAATAGTAATAGAACAAAAAAAGAAAAAATACTAAAATGGATAAAGTATTACATTGTACATCAACAGTCAGGACAAGAGCTGATCAAGTCACCATTTCTCACAGTGTCCATTTCACTTCAACAGGTTTCCTCTTTGGTGCTCAGTCAGTTGTCACCGATCAGGGAGAACATATGATATTTGTCCCTTTGGGACTGGCCTATTTCACTCAGCATGATGTTTTCAAGGTTTCTCCATCTTGTTGCAAATGACTGGGTTTCATTGTTTTTGACTGCTGTATAGTATTCTATAGAGTACATGTCCCATAATTTCTTTATCCAGTCTACTGTTGATGGGCATTTAGGTTGGTTCCAGGTCTTAGCTATTGTGAATTGAGCTGCACTAAACATTAATGTGCAGACAGCTTGTTTGTTTGCCAATTTAATTTCCTTTGGGTAAATTCCAAGGAGTGGGATGGCTGGGTTGTATGGTAAGGTTATATTCAGGTTTCTGAGGAATCTCCAGACTGACTTCCATAGTGGCTTGACCAGTTTGCATTCCCACCAACAGTGGGTTAGTGTCCCTTTTTCCCCACATCCTCGCCAGCATCTGTTGTTGGTAGATTTCTGAATGTGAGCCATTCTAACCGGGGTGAGGTGGAACCTCATTGTGGTTCTGATTTGCATTTCCCTGAGTGCTAGTGATCCTGAACATTTAGGTTTTCTGTCTTCCTGGTTCAATTTAGGTAGATTGTATGTGTCCAGGAATCTCTCCATTTCTGATAGATTTCCCTGTTTGCTGGCATACAAGTCTGTGAGTCTAATTGGAGATCCTTTGAGAGTAATCTGACGTTTCTCTCTTGCACATTTTAGGATCTTTTCTTTATGCTTCACTGTGGTGAGTTTAATTACCACGTGTCGTGGTGAGGATCTCTTTTGGTCATGTTTATTGGGGGTTCTATGAGCTTCCTGTACTAGGATGTCTCTGTCCTTCTCCAAACCTGGAAAGTTCTCTGCTAGTATCTCACTAAAAAGGCCTTCTAATCCTTTCTCTCTCTCCATGCCTTCAGGAACTCCTAGAACTCGAATGTTGGTTTTTTCAATAGTATCCTGTAGATTCCCAACAATATTTTTTAGATTTCTAATTTCCTCTTCTTTTCTTTGGTTTGACTGTATGTTTTCCTGTGCTCTATCTTCTAAGTCCGATATTCTCTCTTCTGCTTCACCCATTCTGTTTTTAAGGCTTTCTAATGTGTTTGTCATTTGATCTATTGAGCTCTTCATTTCATTTTGATTTCTCTTCACTATTACACTTTCCTGTTCTACTAGTTTCTGTGTTTCATTTTGATTCTTCCTTAAAATTTCATTTTCACGAGAGAGATTTTCAATCCTGTCCAGTAAGGATTTCTGTAGTTCAAGGATTTGCTTTTGAAAACTTCTAAATGTTCTTATCATAAATTTTTTGAAATCTCTATCTTTCATTTCTTCTATCTCATCATCTTCATAATCTTGAATTGGGGTGTCTTGTTCATTTTGGGGGTGCCATAATGTCTTCCTTGATCTTGTTTCCTCGGTTTCTGCATTTGTTGCTTGGCATTGTGGATACTCTTTGGATGCTTCTTCCCTTGCTGTGGTGTTTTTTTCTTGTTATACTATGACTGTATTAAGTGGACTGTCTGCTTTTGATGGAGCCTTAGAGGCTTGAGATGGGTGTGGCCAGAGAGCCTGTTTGGTTCCTCAGGGTTAAGGGTATGCCAAAGGTGACACTCCCAGGTTAGGCATGGTAAATCTCTCTCTTTTTTTATTTATTATTTTTTTATTCAGAAGGGAAGTAATGCTGCACAGCTAAGCAGAATTGAAGGTAGTCAACGTCCAATCTCTGGCTCCTGTGGGTATAACATTCATCTGCTCTTTCCCAAGGACCACACAGGTAATCAGTAGAGGGATTTGTCTATGGAGAAAATCCTGAACAATCATACAACATTGAGTGGGAGAGAGGACCATCAGTACACACAGGTTGGGAGTAGAGCCACTGATGTTAGAGTAGAGGCTGTGATTACAAAGGAATGAGGCCCCAAGTGGGCTAGACAGGGTCTAGAAGAGTTACTAGTGGAGGACCTAAGGAAGCTGCTGTCTAAGCCACAAATAAGTTCTCTGATTGAGAGGCAAATAGAACCTGACAGAAGGGGCTTGATAATCTGCTGGGCTTTATGGTCCTGTCAGTTATGAGGCCCAGACTCATCTATCTCTTTACATGGGGTACATTTTAAGAGAGGTGTGAACCTCCTTGGGGAAGGCACCCTGTTGACTTCCATTACCAGCTGGCCTGGGAGGAGAGTTGGCCAGGTAAAGGCAGATGGCATCTCCAACAGGAAATTTACAGTTCTGCCTGTAATGTTGCAGACCCTGCTTGGCCACCCCTTCAGCAGCAGTGGTCACCTTGGAAGCTGGGCTGAGTGAAAGACTTTTCAGCTTAGAGCCAATAAGATCCATGACTCTCACCTGGGTATCCTTCAACTCCAGGGCAGGTCCATTTCCAGTGATCCAACTCTTGGCTGGCAGAGCTGCCAGGGCTTTTAATGAGCTGATTTCTATTAAAGTCCAGGCTTACCTCATTGAAAGCCACTGTGGTGGGCCGGCGCCACGGCTCACTAGGCTAATCCTTTGCCTTGCAGCACTGGAACACCGGGTTCTAGTCCTGGTCGGGGCGCCGGATTCTGTCCCAGTTGCCCCTCTTCCAGGCCAGCTCTCTGCTGTGGCCAGAGAGTGCAGTGGAGGATGGCCCAAGTGCCTGGGCCCTGCACCCCATGGGAGACCAGGAGAAGTACCTGGCTCCTGCCATTGGATCAGCGCGGTGCACCAGCCACGGCGGCCATTGGAGGGTGAACCAACAGCAAAGGAAGACCTTTCTCTCTGTCTCTCTCTCTCACTGTCCACTCTGCCTGTCAAAAAAAAAAAAGAGTTGCTTTATATCAGTCTAACAATAGTATCTGATATTTTGTGCGATGCCCTCTTGTTAGCCATTGATATCCTTTAAGTGAGTCTGTGTCAGGGCCTTTTAAAGCTTCATACAGGCAGGCGCCACGGCTCACTAGGCTAATCCTCTACCTTGCGGCACCGGCACACCAGGTTCTAGTCCCGGTCAGGGCGCTGGATTCTGACCCAGTTGCCCCTCTTCCAGGCCAGCTCTCTGCTGTGGCCAGGGAGTGCAGTGGAGGATGGCCCAAGTACTTGGGTCCTGCACCCCATGGGAGACCAGAATAAGTACCTGGCTCCTGCTTTCAGATCAGTGCAGTGCGCCGGCCGTGGTGGCCATTGTAGGGTGAACAATGGCAAAGGAAGACCTTTCTCTCTGTCTCTCTCTCTCACTGCCCATGCTGCCTGTCAAAAAAAAGAAGAAGAAGAAGAAGAAGAAGAAGAAGAAGAAGAAGAAGAAGAAGAAGAAGAAGAAGAAGAAGAAGAAGAAGAAAGAAAGCCACTGCAGTGGACTGGCCTGTTGGGTCTCTAATGGCAGATCACTGTACAGAGCTACATTTAATAGGCCTTCCACCCATCTTTACATTGCTTCTGAAGCCTAGCTCTCTTCCTTCCAGTTTTTGTTAAACCAGGCCAGAGGATGCAAGTCAAAGGGGGTGCTCAAGTCCCATCTCAAATCTGTAATTTACAGTCTGTAATTACAGACATGTTCTGATAAAGGTTTATTTCATGCCCATGAGGAAAGCTATGTCCTTACTTTAAAACCTTTCTGATCTGAAAGGGAGATTTTGACTGTTTACTGTGCTGATGGCAAAGTAATCCAAGCGATAAAATTATAATTTAAGCTTTAATTTTGGGTATGCTGTTACAGAATATATTTGCCATCCCTTTTATTATATGTAAAGATCAAATCGTGCATCCTAGAGAGTCCTTCAGTATAGTCAGTTTCCTACCTTGAAGAGAATAGAGAAATAAGGGAGCAAGTCCCAGATCACTTGCTGATGGTAACAATATCAAATGAAAACTTCTATACATTTTTTGTCTTTTTTTTTTAATATTTTTTTATTTTTTTTATTTATTTTTTATTTTTGATAGGCAGAGTGGACAGTGAGAGAGAGAGACAGAGAGAGAAAGGTCTTCCTTTGCCGTTGGTTCACCCTCCAATGGCCGCCGCTGCAGCCGGCGCACCGCGCTGATCCGATGGCAGGAGCCAGGATCCAGGTGCTTTTCCTGGTCTCCCATGGGGTGCAGGGCCCAAGCACCTGGGCCATCCTCCACTGCACTCCCTGGCCATAGCAGAGAGCTGGCCTGGAAGAGGGACAACCGGGACAGAAGCCGGCGCCCCGACCGGGACTAGAACCCGGTGTGCCGGCGCCGCAAGGTGGAGGATTAGCCTATTGAGCCACGGCGCCGGCTCACTTCTATACATTTTAATGATACTTGTATTTGGAAACATCTCTTAAATATCTAACATGGTATAGCTTTTTTAGCCAGTAAATTCAAGCACAAACATATAAAAATGGTGGGGGCTGGCACTGTGGCACAGTGAGTTAAAGCCTTGGCCTGCAGTGCTGGTATCCCACCAGTTCATGTCCTGGCTGCTCCTCTTCTGATCCAGCTCTCTGCTGTGGCCTGGGAAAGCAGTAGAAGTTGGCCCAAGTCCTTGGGCCCCTGCACCCACGTGGGAGACCTGGAAGAGGCTCCTGGCTCCTGGCTTTGGATGGGCGCAGCTCTGGCTGTTGCAGCCATCTGGGGAGTGATGCAGTGGGTAGAAGACCCTCTCTCTGTCACTACCTCTCTCTGTAACTCTTTCAAATAAATAAAATAAATCTTAAAAAAAAAAAAAAACAACTGTGTTAGTTTCTTTCTACCACCAAGTTTAAAACATCTGATCCAGACTCAGGTCACATGAATCAAAATGTATCTGATTAATTTAGCAGTTTAAACTTATGAGCAATCTTTTATCTATAAGCCAATTAAAACAGAGTTCTTAATCAATTATCCCATGTAGACAGACAATATGTACACACATGTAACATAACATACAAGATAGGACAATAAAGCAGCTTCAGTAATAGCTTCTTAAACTCTTTGTTTTTTAAATTACTAATTGATTCAAATTACTTTCTGCTCTAAGTAGCCTGTATTAACCATGCTTTCTCTGAATTGGAACCTGTAGTGCATTATTGGCTTCATCTGTTTACAGAACCATCCCATAGTACTGAATACAATAGAAGTAACTGGAAAAAGTCCATCAGAAGCTATGGGAGGGCAGCTAAACACAGAATCAACAATGTTTTAGTTTCATGAGCAGAAAATCTGATATATAAAACTGTGGATGACAAGACTTCAAATAGCCATGTTTAAAATTATAAACACATCAACCAACAAGAGGCACTTGCTAACTCCACACAGTATTTTCAAAAGCACCTGTAGGATTTTAGAAAGCATCTAATCCTTTTAGACCTCAGGGCCTTTCTCATTAAGATGACCATTAATTTAGTAACACAAGATCATTAAACTTTTTAACATTCAGACATTTATATCAGTAGCATTTTATATTATAAAACTTAAAATTTAGCACCACTTCACATCTTGACAGTACTTCTAATATAATCCAAATAGCCTGATTAGTTGTGTCTCTCTATGATGAGACATATGTCTTTGAAATTTCCAGGAGCACATCTGGAATTGTCAAAGTGTAAATTTTTGGAATTTTGATTTTTTGAATGACTGTCAAGGATGTCAAGAAAGCTCAAAATCTAAAATATCTGGTTGAAATAAAATTCTTTAACATCATGACATTATATAGACCAAATCTGATCCTTGTTACAAGGTGACTATTCAAATGCTTGGAAAAAAAAAAAAGCACATATTTAAATAACCCACAGCTCTAAATAAAAACTCAGCTATTTTTAAATAATTAGGATTTAACAGAGACATCAAGGGAACATAATAGATAGCTTTAACTCACTGCTTTAAGAATCATATCCTGGCTGGCACCGCAGCTCACTAGGCTAATCCTCCGCCTAGCGGCGCCGGCACACCGGGTTCTAGTCCCGGTGGGGGCGCCGGATTCTGTCCCGGTTGCCCCTCTTCCAGGCCAGCTCTCTGCTGTGGCCAGGGAGTGCAGTGGAGGATGGCCCAAGTGCCTGGGCCCTGCACCCCATGGGAGACCAGGTTAAGCACCTGGCTCCTGCCATCGGATCAGCGTGGTGCGCTGGCCGCAGCGCGCCAACCGTGGCGGCCATTGGAGGCAAAAGGAAAACCTTTCTCTCTGTCTCTCTCACTGTCCACTCTGCCTGTCCAAAAATTAAATAAATAAAAAAAATAACTTATAAAGTGTTACTCAGGTTCTATGTCAATTTCTCCAGGTTTATTTTAACTCGTCAACTAATTTTCTACTGCCAAATTTTATGTGCCTGGAGAGCAGGTACTGGGTCTGCTTCTACACCAAAAGACAGTGTATGACATTAGAAAAATAGATCATTAATTAATGTTCAAAAATACACAAGGGTCAATGAACTCATGGGATAGTAGGACTGATGGATAGCTGGACTAGTGGGTGGATGGAAGGATAGTTGTGTGGATGAATGGGTGGTTGTATGTGAGTAGATGAATGGGTGGATAGGTAGGTGACTGGTTGTGGATGGATGGGTAGTTGTTATGTTTGGATGAGTTGGTATGTTCATGAGTGTATGAATGGGTGGATAGGTAGGTGACTGGATTCTTGGATGACTTGATCAGATGGACTGAGAAGAAGCCAAGAAGTCTAGGAGGCTTAGGATTTCATGGAGATGCTTGACAGGATTCTGTGAGAATTTTTCCTCAAGTGGCTAAATGCAGATTTTCTAATCATCACTTAATATATGCAGAGCATATGTATAGAGGGTATTATCATGATCTAAAAGGACTAGAGTAGAAATGGAAGCTTCTAGTACATGTCATAATATGACTGTATTGTAACTTCAAATGATGATCAGAGGGCCCTGGAACAACCTGTCATAAAATAGGCACATCAGATGGCTTCTGGATCTTTAAAGTGGCTTGCTGTAAAGGCACTCTCCAATTGTCAGTCATATACAAAAGTCATACCATGGAATTATATTGAAATACCCTAGAGACCCCAACAATTATCAAGCTGAATAATCTCACATTAACATAGTACTTAAAGAGTTGGAAATGTCTTTCTATATGTATTTACTCATTTAATTTTCCCACCTTTTTGTGAGGCATGCACTAATCTCATTTTACAATGAAAATCGAGCATCAGATAGGTTGAGAGATATGCTTTAATAATGGATAAAACTGTTTACATGAATGAAGTCAATGGCCATTTGTGTCTTTTCATCCTATATTGAGTGCCTTTTCTCTTTCCTGATACCTGTGGGTAGAGGAAATGTATAGTACAAAGTGCACACTGCAAAATCAATCCATGCAGGACTGATAAGTCAATGGGCAACACTGGGAACTTAAGTTTTTTGTCATACATTGTCTCATGTACAACACATCCCTATTTTTTTCCAGAGAACACACAGGAATGGAGAACAAAGTGTTCCATCCCAACCTCATTATTCTTTTGGCAAACCCAATAAAATTCTCTCCTCCTACAGAATCTGACAGGCACACAGATGAATGCACCAGTTCCTAAAGAAATTCTTTCTTTACTGTTCTGACATACTGAGTGTCCAGGCTTGCAAAATACCAGAGTGGAATGTACCCTGGCCCTTGCCTATACTGCTGCTGGCTCCTGACTTCAGAGCAGCACAGCACCGGCTGTTGTGACCATCTGGGGAGTGAACAAACGGTTCTCTGTCTCTCTCTCTAACTCTGCTTCTCAAATAAATAAAATCTATAAATTAAAAAAAAAAAAAAGAAAGAAACCTGACAGAGTACTACAACCAAACCCACAGTCAGTCACAGGCAGGCATGGTCAATCAAAACTTAGACACAGAAAGCAAGAATTAATCAAACCCATACACACATAGCCACTCGAACCTGAGACAGACAAGTCAGAACAAATCTAAAGGAGAGAAAACAGCTCTGAGAGGCAGTAACACAGACGCAGCCATGGGCAATAAAACCTGAAACAGAGAGAAGGTAGAATCAGTTGAACCCACAGACTAACAGACGGAGGTAAGGCCAATGAAACCTCAGACAGACATACAGAAGTCAGAAAGTGGCACAGAGGCAGCCATGAGCAATCAAACTTGAGACAGTTACAGAGAGAGGTAGAGACAGAGAGAGAGGTCTTCCATCCGCTGGTTCACTCCCTAGATGGCCACAACATCCACAGCTGAGCAGATCTGAAGCCAGGAGCCAGGAGATTCCTCCAGGTCTCCCATGCGGGTGCAGGGGCCCAAGCACTTGGGCCATCTTCTACTGCTCTCCCAGGCCACAGCAGAGAGCTGGATCAGAAGAAGAGCAGCTGGGACTAGAACCAGCACCCATATGGGATGCCGGCACTGCAGCGGCGGCTTTACCCACTATGCCACAGCACTGGCACCATAAATTTATATTTTTCATTTCATTTCTTATTAATGTTGTGAAGTACACTGCCATTCTGCTGGGTATTTCAATTCAGAATAGTGTTACAATCCCAAGAGAGGCTCTCAGGGAAGTTTCCTGCTCACCCATCCATTCATTAAGCTGCTCAAGCTGCAACCATAGCAAGTTCCTGGGGACACTACAGGACCTTGTGCACTTGCTGCAACCACCTGGGAGACACACAAACCACATGGCTGAATCATATTTGTTTGCCAATCAATGGCAGAAAACTTTAAACAGTAAAATAACATGAGAGAAAACTGTTTATAAAGTTTTTCTCAGAGAAAATGCCTATGACAACTTGTAACCATGCATCTTCCAAATATTCCAAATGAGAACCGGTATGTTCTGAAGACTGTTTGAACTGTGAACACGTGATCTTTTTTGTATATCATGGGAGAAAACTTCCTGCAGCAAACGGATAAATGGTACACAGATGATAGAAAAATATCCATGAATGAAAGATATTTGCACTACTATGAGTATGACAGCTCAATTTATGATACCTCACATATAGAATCAATCAACTTATCCATCAACTCATGCTGAATTTTAAAATTCTGTTAAATATACACTATGGAATACTACTCATGCATAAAAAGGAATGAAAGCCTGTCTTTTTAACAAAATGGATGTGACTTGAGATCATGTTGCGTAATGAAATAAGGCAGTTCCTAAAAGACAAATATGTTTTCTCTGATATACAGTACTCAGTGCAAAAACAATGCATAAAAATGAAACTTACATGTTTTTCATTGCTTTTTGAAGCAATAAGGAAATGTCCATCTCAAGCTCACCTTTTAGCTTTGGGTGGTTTGGGAATGGAATACAGGTGAATTCTATAGCAGTATATTATCATTTCAAATCCTTTCTTCTCAGCACCTGCAATCCTCAACTATTTTCTCCTCTCTCCTTGTCTCCTTTACTTCTGCATGTTTCCAACCATGGAGTCCCTCACCTTATTAACAATTCTGTCATCACACCCTGCCTTCTGGGGTTGGGCAGTTCCCTTGCCCTCTGGGAAAAGTGATGCCTTACTGCATTCTGAGATAATAAAGCTCCATTGTGTTCTTGGAAAATGAGGTTCCAGTCTTCTTGTGAAGACAGATGTCCCATTACATTGAAAATGACAGGAAGTTTTGTGTACACAGGAAGAATACCATACTCCAAGTTCAGGAAAAGATTTACAATTTTTTGGTTTAAAAAATTTACTAAGAAGTTAGTTTTCCACTTAAATACTGAATTCATCTGTTTATGAAGCTTAAAACTGGATTACAATGGATGACTGTTATAAATAAAATTTCACCTTTTAGCATACTTTTCATAGAGTAAAAAATACTCGATGTACCTTACCATCTTGACAATTTTTCCATGCATGCTAAAGAAAATGGCATCAATTACTATGCTACTTCTTCCAGTTTCAATATACTATTTCTGGAGCCACAAGTCTTATAAATTCAAAACTGTAACATACATCCTTATTTTGAAAACTGCATTTTACAAATGGATTTACAAGGATGAAAACAAATAGTTACAAAAATATAAAAGGTAACAAACTCAGTATAAAAATACTTAAGCTGACACCATTCCAAAGTATATTTTGATCATTCTTAAATGTTATAGAGACCATAAATATATTTCTGAAAGATACAGAACAAGTCCATAGACTATAGAAATTAGTTAAATACTATTCCAGACAAATCTATGACTTTCAATTTTGATTTTCAATTCTGATTAAACATCAATTTCTTGCAACTGTGACTGTCAATGGTAGAAAAGGCATTTCTTTCTCTTTTTTAAAAATGTTTTATTTCTAAGTCTCATTATATAAAAAATAAAGAATTAATATGTCACCTAAGATGGTTCAACATCAATTTTTAAAGAAATATAGTATAGTAAATACATTAAAAAAAAAACGGAATTAAGACAATTTGTTTTAATAAACAATACTCATGGTAAATAAAGTTCTATTCTTCTTAAGTTGATGGTCAAAATTCCCAGTTAATGTCTTCAGAAAATGAAAACTGAATTCAATTTAGATCTGTAAGTGAAAAGAAAGAGACCCATGAAGAAATAATTATTGTAACATAGGAATCTCTTCAGGATTACATGTCAAATTCCTTTTAAATGAAATAGATTATACATTAGATTTTCTCAATTCCTATCTACTATTAGTAAAATCTTTCTGTTTCAGATGTTCTACTATGGGAAATATCCTTAAAAGTTCAGTATACCCTTCTGTCCTTTAACAATTAGATGAGGCACAGTCCTACCCAAATCTGTTCTCTGAGTGATTAGTCACAGGAGCAAAATTATATAACCTATAAACCTCCCAGAAAAATGATCCAGAAGTTGTTAGGATTTTAGGTAATGAAGGAAAAGTAAAATCTTATAAAAATGCACAAATCTACCCTGAATCCATGATAGTTACACTTTTGATGCTTGACAAAGAAATTAACTGTTAATACTTTCTACCCTTGGGAATCCATCGTATCTAGGATCTGCAAAGGAAGTTCTGTATGTTTTAAGATAGATTAAGATATATAGTATAAAGTATATATTAAACTTATATAAAACCAGCAGATTACTTTGTGTTTAAAATTTTTTAATGCACATACACAAAGATACTAGCCTTCATAATTTTTGGAAACTCTGGTTATTATATTGCATGAACTTGGTCAAAAACAACTGCAAAAAATCATTTTGTGTTTTTCTATGTGTGCATTGTTTGTGTGTGCAACTATGCAGATTTTTTTTCTGAACTATTTTTGTTGCACTGTGGTAAGAAAAAATCTAGATTGAAATGTAAGCTATATAGTTATTTTAATAGATAAACAGAAAATCAGGATGTTTCATTTAAATTGAGTTAACAACAGAACAGTAGCAAGGCATTCAGTTCTGTGTCCTCATCACTTTTTTAAGTTTGCACAAAATAAACATGCAACAAGACCAAACCAAGGATCTGGGCAATAACAATGCCTCACAAAGAAATTAGTATTTTCCTATTACATGCTCCATAATATCTGTCTCCACAATCAGGCTTTAAGAGTCTGCAGTAGGGCCAGCACACTGTGGAATAGTGGGCTAAGCTTCTGCCTTGAAGAGCAGTATCCATGCTGCTCCGTATCTGATCCAGCTACCTGCTAATGGCCTGTGAAATCCAGCTAAAGATGGCCCAAGCAGAAGGCCCTGCCACCCATATGGGAGATCCAAATGAAGCTACCTAGACCAGCACTGGCTGCTGCAGCTATCTGCAAATGGAAGATCCTGTCTCTCTCTGTCTCTCTTCACATCTCTTTCAAAATAAGTAAATTAGCCCCTGCACCACATGGAAAAAGCTCCTGGCTCCTGGCTTCAGCTCAGCACAGATGCAGCCATTGCAGACATTTGGGGAGTGAACCAGAAGATGGAAGACCTCTGTCTCTCTCTCTCATACCTCTCTGTAACTCTGCATCTCAAATAAACCTTTAAAAAAAGCAGCAATTTCAGTATATCACTAAGTTAGTTCAAACAAAAATCTTCTACTATTTTATTTAACAGAAATATCTATTTAGATACTCTGCTTATACAAACTGTAACCATGCAATATCCACTGGGAAAGTTAATAATTACTTTTCAGAAAGTGCTTGTCCAAGTATAAACACCTAGATTGGCTAGATTGTTTCTAATAATATATTCAAATTCACAGCATTTCCATTATGCATTAAGCACTAAACATTATTAGCAAACACACCCCCTCAACTTTTAGGGTCATGTACTTACATCATCAATGTCTTCATCATCATCTCCAATATCATCAAACTGGATTTCATCATCATCTCCAGGACCAAATGTATCGGTTTCATTGATTTTAGCTAAATAAATAATAAATGCATAAAAAACATTCATTACACAATTAAAATGTTATTAAAATGAGTAACCGCAAGAGTCTTATTATAGGCCAACCTTCCATTCAACCAAAGTTCTGCTATTAGGAGCAAAATATATTGCTTTAGAGCCGGCGCCGTGGCTCAATAGGCTAATCCTCCACCTTGCGGCGCCGGCACACCGGGTTCTAGTCCCGGTCGGGGCGCCGGATTCTGTCCCGGTTGCCCCTCTTCCAGGCCAGCTCTCTGCTATGGCCAGGGAGTGCAGTGGAGGATGGCCCAGGTGCTTGGGCCCTGCACCCCATGGGAGACCAGGAAAAGCACCTGGCTCCTGGCTCCTGCCAGGATCAGCGCGGTGCGCCGGCTGCAGCGGCGGCCATTGGAGGGTGAACCAGCGGCAAAGGAAGACCTTTCTCTCTCTGTCTCTCTCTCTCACTGTCCACTCTGCCTGTCAAAAAAAAAAATATATATATTGCTTTATGAAGCTATATAAAGCAATCTAACAACAAAATCCCCCAGAAATTCATCTATTCCTAAGTCATTACAACAGAGAATATATGTGCTGCACTTTTGTTCAGTGCAACATAATTTTAATAACATTTTAAAAATTTAACAATTTTAAAAACATCAAATGAGTATGACTAAACAACATGTAGTCACATGAAGTATAAAACATCATGAGATTAAAACAACTAGTTCTACAACTACTGGAGAAACTTAGCAAACCAGAGCAAGATTTAGTCAAATCATGTTTATCATTTAAGAAATAACAGTGACGCATAGCTGGTGCTGTGGCATACTGGGCTAAGCATCTGCCTGCAGCGACACCATCCCATATGGGCACCAGTTCGAGTCCTGGCTACTCCATTTCTGATCTAGCTCTCTGCTCTGGCCTGGGAAAGCAGTTGGAGATGGCTCAAGTCCTTGGGCCCCTGCACCCACATGGGAGACCCAGAGGAAGCTCCTGGCTCCTGGCTTCAGATCAGAACAGCTCTGGCCATTGCGGCCAATTGGAGAGTGAATCAGTGGGTGGAGGACCTCTCTCTCTCTGTCTCATCTCTATGTCTCTCTGTAATTTTGTCTTTCAAATAAATAAATAAATCTTTTTAAAATAAATACATAATAAAAGAGAAAAGGAGGTGCTAGACTAATTCACAGACATCGGCACTTCCTCAAATGCAAAGAATTTCAATTGATTTTCAGATCTTTCTCTGTGTCTCTCCCTCTCACTGTCTGCAACTCTACCTCTCAGATAAATAAATAAAATCTTTTTAAGAAAATGAAAACTATGAGTCGGCTGAGAAATGTTAAATGGAAAAATGCTAATAATGTGTTACTTTGACAGACGTTTATACAAATCCAGGTTTCAAAGTTTTGCAAACTTACAAACTCACCAGAAAGTGTATATATTTAATGTCACAGACAACTCCATGAAAATTCCTTCAACTAAACACAAAGAATGAAAATATCTATGACATAGCCGGCACCGCGGCTCAGTAGACTAATCCTCCGCCTTGCGGCGCCGGCACACCGGGTTCTAGTCCCGGTCGGGGCGCTGGATTCTGTCCCGGTTGCCCCTCTTCCAGGCCAGCCCTCTGCTGTGGCCCGGGAGTGCAGTGGAGGATGGCCCAAGTGCTTGGGCCCTGCACCCCATGGGAGACCAGGAGAAGCACCTGGATCCTGGCTCCTGCCATCGGATCAGCGCGGTGCACCGGCCGCAGCAGCCATTGGAGGGTGAACCAACGGCAAAGGAAGACCTTTCTCTCTGTCTCTCTCTCACTGTCCACTCTGCCTGCCAAAATAAATAAATAAATAAATAAATAAATAAATAAATAAATAAATAAATAAAAGAAAAATAAAAAAAGAAAAAAAAGAAAATATCTATGACAGAGTAGATTAATAATAATAGACATTACCATGTTCAGGAAGCTCGCCATATGCCTTCAGACTTCTAGCTTCATCTGCGTTGTATTTTAAAATTACGTCTGCTTTGTTATCCTTAGAAATAAACAAACTTGTAAAACTCATAACACTGCACTGCTTTTCTTCCTTTACCCACCCGTACTCTAGTAAAAAATTCTAAAACAAATAGAAAAAAATATATAATTTTAAATAATTAAAAATATAGGACATCTGAGCCGGCGCCGTGGCTCAATAGGCTAATCCTCCGCCTTGCGGCGCCGGCACACCGGGTTCTAGTCCCGGTCGGGGCGCCTGATTCTGTCCCGGTTGCCCCTCTTCCAGGCCAGCTCTCTGCTATGGCCAGGGAGTGCAGTGGAGGATGGCCCAGGTGCTTGGGCCCTGCACCCCATGGGAGACCAGGAAAAGCACCTGGATCCTGGCTCCTGCCATCGGATCAGCACGGTGCGCCGGCTGCAGCGGCGGCCATTGGAGGGTGAACCAACGGCAAAGGAAGACCTTTCTCGCTGTCTCTCTCTCTCACTGTCCACTCTGCCTGTCAAAAAAAAAAAAGAAATATATAGGACATCTGTAATTTCATCTGAATAAAGTAGGACAGGGAAACAATCTTCTATTTTTCATAAATCACTAAAAACAAGCAGTAGTAACAAAACATCATAATGACATACAAAATATTCAGTTTCGAAAAACAACAAATTATGACTTAAGAACAGGTTTTTGGAAAACTAAAGAGGCTGGGACAACCCTCAAATCCTATAGGAAAACTAGATTGAGTTTCAGGTTCCTGGCTTTGGCTTATTCCAGCTTTGACTGCTCTGTGCATTCTGCGAAGTTTTTTTCTTTTTTTTAAAGATTTATTTTATTTATTTGAAAGACAGATATACAGAGAAAGAGGAGGAGACAGAGACGTCTTCCAACGTTGGTTCACTCTCCAGTTGGCTGCAACAGCCAGAGCTGCACCTGGCTCCTGGATCGTGGAGCTCTGGCTGTTGCAGCCAACTGGACAGTGAACCAACGGATGGAAGATGTCTCTTTCTCTGCTTCTCTCTGTAAATCTTTCAAATAAAGGCCTTTCTTTCTCACTCACTGCTTCTGTCTCGGGCTCTCTGTAACTCTGCCTTTCAAATAAATAAATAAATATTTAAAATAAATACATATATAAATAGAAACTGTATTGACCAAGTCTTCTTACAAAAAATAAAAACAAATACACGATTAATAAATTGTAGTAAAAACACTATAGTGTTAAACAAAATGCAAACAGCAGAATGGTTAAAAACACACTGGCCTAGAATTGCCCAACAATGTTAATTCTGTGTTTCCTAACAATTAATGACTTGCTATGGAGGCTGCAACATAAATTTAAACTTAGTTTTTACCTGATACTCTCGGAGACCAATCAAAATAATGTCTGAGGTATTTATCCAAACCTATGAAACAGATTTTACAGCATATTATTTTCATTTGAAGATGATTTTAATGTTAAATGAATCTTTCCACAAAACACATACTACAAAGGGTTTTCCAACAGTTCAGAAAGAAATTAAAAAAGAAATTCTGGTACCCAAAATATGAAATCCACACATAGGAAGTCTCTTCAAAAGTGTTCAAGTGAAATGGATACTATCATTAAACAATGTATACATTTCAAAAGGAATCTATAGGACTTCACATTCAAATTTCTCATACCATTTGCAGTTCTATTTAACTAAAATGTAACACATATACTGAATGAATTACCCATCTCTTTTGTCACTTTTAAAACTAAAAAATTGTTTTTTTCACATTAACATTTAGTTGAATGTAGTACTGTAGAAATCATTTATCATTTCTATATTAACTATCCAGTAAACATTTACAGCTACAATATATAATTCTTTATACAAATAGAATCTTTTGAGAAGTTTAATTTGTGTTCTCAAATAAATAACTGTTTCATTTTAAGTCTTTGGCAATTTACAAAATTGAACTTCTTGGCAAACAGTTGTATACCTGAAGTAAAGTAATTCTTTGCAGCAAATTTTATAATAAAAGAAATCTATACACCTACCTTCTTTCTCAATTTTCCTCTAATATGGCATAATCGCTTTACACCATCAAAGCACATTGCTTCTAATCGTCCATTTCCCAGCATTTTGATTACTTGTGCATACTCTGAGGAGAATAAAAGAGTTGCAAAAAATGTTCTTTGTTCTCATAAAAATCTCAGTGATTTTTTTCAAGATTTATTTATTGAAAAGTCAGACTTACAGAGACAGAGAGAAACAGAGCCAGACAGAAATACAGAGAGATTGCCCTTTTGTTGCTTTATTTCCCCAAGGGCCACAAAAAACTCTAGGCTGAGTCATTTTCTACTGCTTCTCTCAACCAACAACATCGGGCCCAATTTCAGTAGAAACAAGCCTAGGAATAAGCAATCTGATACAGTGGGCTGGGTTGCCTATATCACATGCCAAAGTCATCACCGCTCCAGTTCTGATGCAGCTTCCTGTTAATGTACCTGATGACCACACAGGAGAGCTAAATGGTGTTCTTGGCTGCAGGCTTCCACCTACCCAAGCCCTGGCTGTTATAACCACTTGTTGAAAGAAGTGGTGGTGGAAGATGTCCTTCTCCATGTCACCCTCTCTCTTTCTCTCTGTGTTTCAAAGAAATCTTTAAGAACATGAGTGCAACAACAAATGGTAGCTCTTTCTCTTTTTCTCAAAAAAAAGCCATTCTTTAAAAAAATCTGAGCCTGATTTAATTATTGCACATTTGTATATATGAATCTATTACCATACTATACCACAAAAATATGGGCAATTAAAACAATAATTTTAAAATAAAGAAAAAATAAAAATATGAATGATAGCACACAGCAATCTTCTAGAAATAATCAATAAACAAATAGAAGGGAAACAGATTACAAAATCCTCACAAGAGTAAAATTTCAGAACTCTATGACACAATATTGATGAATTTATAATTATATTTTCATTAATTTGAAAACCTAAATTGTGAAGTTTTCACATGTTAGCTGGTCACTTTTCCTGATTTCTGAGTTAACTGTCCAATGTGCATTTTTTTAAAGATTTTATTTATGGGGCCAGTGCTGTGGTGCAGTGGTTTAACACCCTGGCCTACAATACTAACATCCCATTTGAGCACCGGATTCTGTCCCGGTTGCCCCTCTTCCAGGCCAGCTCTCTGCTGTGGCCCGGGAGTGCAGTGGAGGATGGCCCAGGTCCTTGGGCCCTGCACCCCATGGGAGACCAGGAGAAGCACCTGGCTCCTGTCATCAGATCAACGCGGTGCGCTGGCCGCAGCAGCCATTGGAGGGTGAACCAATGGCAAAGGAGGACCTTTCTCTCTGTCTCTCTCTCTCACTGTCCACTCTGCCTGTCAAAAAATAAAATAAAAAAATAAATAAAATGAAGTAAAAGTAAGAAAAGAGAGAAGTGAGCTGGCTTCAAGACCATGTCCGCCCGGAGTCGCAGAAACAGGACGCACACACAAACCCGGCCTGTGATTGGCCCCCGGGTCTGAGACAGGGGGAAGCCATTGGCTGCCCGACGTGTCACCCAGGCGAGTCCAGCCCAGACGGAGGGCGAGGTCGGCGGCGAGGCTTCCGGGAGTTGTAGTCTCCCCGCTCCGCCCTGTCCAAGCCTACTGTGGCTGGACGGTGTGAAACCAGGACATTTGGCCCACAGATGATAAAAGCAAAATGATAATTTAGGTCAGGAAAATTAGATCAAGGAGCTTTATTTAAAAGAAAAGAGAGAAGAGAGCTGTGTGGAATCGCGGTTCAGCACCACTTCCGCCCCGAGCCGCTGAAACAGGAAGCACACGCCTGCCCAGCGTCTGATTGGTCCCCGCGTCTGAGACGGGGGGAGCCATTGGCTGTGAACTCGTCATTCTGCGCCCAGAACCCCACCCCCTGAGGCTCCACTGCCTGCTCTCGACTGGACGGGGAACCTGTTCTGAGAGGAGGAGCGTGGTGGGGGCAAGAGGTGCGGAGTCACCCCACGGACTCCGGGAGGCGGGTGAGAGCAGTCCTGAGGCGGGCAGCCAGCAGACTCGTTTATTTCAGTTGCTACAGCTGCTTCTATGGCCAAGACAGCCCATCCAGTCAAGGGGCGGTCTAGGCCCTCACCAATCACAGCCTGTGGCCAGGCGGTTTCCAAAGCCATCCAATCACAGCCTGTGGCCAGGCAGGCTCTTGGTGCCAGGCAGGTTCTGAAACCATCCAGTCACGGTCTGCCATCACTCAGGCTCTGTTGTCATGTGGTTTCCTCTGTTGTCATGTGGTTTCAGAAGCCATCCAATCACGGCCTGGTGCCAGGCAATTTCTGTGGTCAGCGGCCATCTTGGCATGACCTTTTCTCCTCGGCGGCCATCTTGGCATGACCTTTTTCCCTCAGTGGCTATCTTGACAGGACCTCTTCACCTTAACGACCTTTTCACCTTACCCCTTGCCATAGTGCACAGGGAACCCGTCAGCCTGCGACCAGACACTCCCCCTTAGCTCTCATGCCTGGACATTGTGGTCCAGGATCCTTTCCGTCTGTGGCCAAACCTGGGAACCTTTCCATCTGCGGCAGGAATCTCACGTCCTTGGCTCACCTGCCTGCCCCTGAGGGGACCAGGAACCTGTCGGTCAGCAGCCAGAGCCCACCCCCTTAGTCTCCACTGAGTGGCCCTGACGGGACCGGGAACCTGTCAGCCTGCTGACAGAACCCCACGTCATTGGCTCCGCTGACTGCCCCTGACAGCATGGGAACCTGTCAGTGTGTGACCGGAAACCAACCGCCTTAGCTCCTCTGCCTGCCCCTGATGGAGGTGGAATCCGTCACTCTGCGGCCAGAACCCCACATCCTTGGTTCCACTGACTTCCCCCTAATGGACCCAGAACCTCTCAGCCTCTGGCCAGACCCCACCTCCTTGGCTCCCCTTCCTGCCCCTGATGGGACCGGGAATCTGTCAGTCTGCCGCCAAAACCCCACCCCTTACCTCCCCTGCCTGGCCGTTCTGGACCGGGAACCTGTCAGTCTGCCACCAGAACCCCACCTCCATGGCTTCCCTGACTGCCACTGACAGAACTGAAACCCTGTCAGTCTGCGTCCAGAACCCCGCCTCCTTAGCTCCCCTGCCTTTCCCTGATGGGACCAGGAACCTCTCAGTCTCTGAGCAGAACCCCACTCCATCTGCTCCCCTTCCTGGACATCCTGCACCGGGACCTGTCAGTCTGACTCCAGAACCCAAACTCCTTAGGCTCCCCTGCCTGCCCCTAACAGCACCGGGTCATGTCAGTCTGCGACCAGAGGCTCACCTGTCTGCCCCTGACTCGACCTGGAACCTGTCAGTCTGCGGCAGGAATCCCACGTCCTTAGCTCCCCTGCCTGCCCCGAACAGAACTGGGAACCTGTCAGTCTGTGGCCCGGTCCCCCCACCTCCTTAGGCTCCCCTGCCTGCCCCTGACTGGACCAGGAACCTGTCAGTCTGCAGCCAAAGCCCCACCCAGCTTGGCTCCACTGAGTGCTCTTGACAGGACCGGGAACGTGTCAGTCTGTGGCCAGAACCCCACGTCCGTAGCAGACCGCCTGCCTTTGATAGACCTGGAACCTGCAGTCTGCAGAAAGAACCCCACCACCCTGCCTCCCTGTCCTACTCCACACGGACATGGAACCTGAAAGTCTGCCGCCAGAACCCCACATCCTTAGCTCCTTTGGCTGCCCCTGATGGGACCAGGAGCCTGTCAGTCTGCATGCAGACTTCATGTCCTTAGCTCCCCTTATTGCCCCTGACTGGACCAGGAACCTGTCAGTGTGCAGCCAAACCCCACATCCTTAGCTCCACTGCCTACCCCTGTTGGAAATGGAACCCATGAGTCTGTGGCCAGAACCCCACCCACTTTGGCTCCCCTGCCTGCCCTTGACGGACTGGGAACCTGTCAGTTGCGGCCAGAACCCCATGTCCTTAGCTGCCCTTACTGCCCCTGACTGGACCGGGAACCTGTCAGTGTGCAGCCAGAACCCCACATCCTTAGCTCCACTGCCTGCCTCTGTTGGACCCAGTACCTGTAAGTCTGCGGCTAGAACCCCAGCTCCTGGGCTCATTTCCCACCCCAGATGGACCCGGAATGTGTCAGTCTGCCACTAGAACCCTAACTTCTTTGCTCCCCTGACTTGCCCCTAACTGGAGCAGGAACCTGTCAGTCTGCAGCCAGAACCCCACCCTCTAGTCTCTGCTGAGTGCTCCTGACAGGACCGGGCACCAGTCAGTCTGCGGCCAAAACTCCACCCCCTTAGCTCCCTTGCCTGACCATACTGGACCAGGAATCTGTCAGTCTGTGGCCAGAACCACACGTAGCTAACTCCCCTTCCTGGCGTCACTGGACCGAAACGTGTCACTCTGAGGCCAGAACCACCCTCCTTGGCTCCCCTGACCGCCACTGATGGGACCGGGAACCCGTCAGTCTGCAGCCAGAACCCCAACCCTTGAGGCTCCAGTGAGTCCCCCTGATGGGACTGGGATCCTTTCAGTCTGCGGACAGAACTCCACCCCTTAGCTCCCAGGCCTGCCCCTGACTAGACCAGGAACCTGTCAGTCTGTGGCCAGAACCCCACCTCCTTGGCTCCTCTGACTGTCCCTGACTGGACCAGGAACCTGTCAGTCTGTGGCCAGAACTCCACCCCTTAGCTCCCAGGCCTGCCCCTGACTGGACCTGGAATCTGTCAGTCAGTCTGCGGAAGGAACCCCACCCATGTCCTTAGCTCCCTGCCTACTCCTGATGGGACCAGAGACCTGTCGTCATTCTGTGGCCAGAACCCCACCTCCGTAGGCTACGCTGCCCGCCCCTGACTGGACCAGGAACTTGTGAGTCTGCAGCCAGAACCCCACCCCATCAGCACCCCTACCTACCCTTGATGGACCCGCAACTGTCACCTGTGGCCAGAACCCCGCCTCCTTAGGCTCCCCTGCCTACCTGTGACGGGACTCGGAACCTGTCAGTCTCGACCAGAGCCTAACCTGCGTGGCTCCCCTGACTTTCCCTGAGGGGGCCAGGAACCTGTCACTCTGTAGCCAGAACCCCACCTCATTGGGCTGCCCTGACAGCAACGGGAACCTGTCAGCCTGTGGCCAGATCCCCATGTCCTCAGCTCCCCTGCCTGCCCCTGATAGACCTGAACCTGTCAGTCTGTGGCCAGAACCAACCTCCTTGGCTCCCCTGACTGCCCGCGATGGGACCAGGAACCTGTCATGCTGCTGCCAGAACCTTAGCCAGAACGCCTTAGCTTCCCTGCCTGGCCATATGGACCGGGAACCTGTCCATGTGCGGCCAGAACCCCACATGCTTAGCTCCCCGGCTTGTCCCTGACTAGACAGGGAACTTGTATGTCTGTGGCAGGAACACCATCCTCTTACACCACCCTGCCTGCCCCTGACTGGAACCAGAGCCTGTCATTCTGCGGCCAGAACCCCACCTCCTTGGCTCCCCTGACTGCCTCTTTCTGGCCTGAGAACCTGACAGTCTAGGACTACAACCCCACCTCTTGGATCCCCTGCCGGCCCTTGATGGAACTGGGAACCTGTCCGTCTGGGGCCAGAACCCCACCTCCTTGTCTCCCCTGCCTGCCGCTGATGGGACTGGTAGCTTGCCAGTCTAGGGCCAGAAACGCCGTCTTTGGCTCCCCTGCCTGCCCCTGACAGGACCGGGAACCTGTCAGTCTGCGGCAGGAACCCCAAGTCCTTAGCTCTCCTGCCTGCCCCTGACTGACCCAGAACCTGTCACTCTGCGACAGTTCCTGATCCAGTCAGGGGCACTCAGTGGATCCTAAGGGAGTGGTTTCTGGCTGCTGCAGACTGAGAGGTTCCCTATCCCATCAGGGACAGGCAGGGGTCTAAGGAGGTGTGGTTCTGGTCACAGTCTGACAGGTTCCTGGTCCTGTCATGGGCAGGCGAGGGAGCTCATGGTGTGGGGTTTGGGCCGCAGACCGACAGTTTCCCTGTCCAGTCAGGGGCAGGCAGGGAACCAAGACGTGGGTTTCTGGCCGCAGACCAACAGGTTCCCATTGTCATCGGTGGCAGGCAGGGGAGCTAAGCAGGTGCAGTTCTGGCGGCAGACTGACAGGTTCCTGTGCCCGTCAGGGGCGGGCAGGGGAGCCCAGGAGGTGGGGTTCTGGCGGGAGACTGGCAGGTTCCGGGTGCCGTTAGGGGCGTCAGGAGAGCTAAGGGGCTGGGTTTTGATAGCAAACTGACAGATTCCTGGTTCAGTCAGTGGACCCGCGAGGGAGCGAAGGGTGTGGGGTTCTGGCTGCAGACTGACAGGTTCCCTGTCCAGTCAGGGGTACTCAGTGGAGCTTAAGGGGGTGGGGTTATGGTGGCAGACTGACAGGTTCCTGGTCGTGAATGGATAGGCAGGGGAGTTAAGGCGGTGGAGTTCTGAACAGACTGAGGTTTCCTGGTCCCATCAGGGGCAGGCAGGGGAGCTGAGGATGTGGGGTTCTGGCCACAGACTGACGAGTTCACAGTCCTCTCAGGGGCATGCTGGGGAACTAACAAGGTGGGGTTCTATGTGCTGACTGACAGGTGTCCGGTCCTGTCAGGGGCACTCAGTGGAGCCTAAGAGGGTGGGGGTTCTGGCTGCAGACTGACAGTATGGACGGCCCAGTATGGACAGGCAGGGGAACTAAGGACCCTGGTTTCCTGCCGCAGCCTGACAGTTCCAAGTACCGTCAGGGGCATGTGGGGAGCTGGCGAGTGGGGGGTTCTAGATGCTAGCTAACAGGTTCCTCATCCAGTCAGGGGCATTCAGTGGATCCTAAGGGAGTGGGTTTCTGGCTGCAGACCGAGAGGTTCCCCGTCCCATCAGGGGCAGGCAGGGGAGCTAAGGGGGTGGGGTCCTGGCGGCAGACTGACAGGTTCCCGGTGCAGTCGAGAGCAGGCAGTGGAGCCTCAGGGGGTGGGGTTCTGGGCGCAGAATGACGAGTTCACAGCCAATGGCTCCCCCCGTCTCAGACGCGGGGACCAATCAGACGCTGGGCGGGCGTGTGCTTCCTGTTTCAGCGGCTCGGGGCGGAAGTGGTGCTGAACCGCGATTCCACACAGCTCTCTTCTCTCTTTTCTTTTAAATAAAGCTCCTTGATCTAATTTTCCTGACCTAAATTATCATTTTTCTTTTATCATCTGTGGGCCGTATGTCCTGGTTTCACACCGTCCAGCCACAGTAGGCTTGGACAGGGCGGAGCGGGGAGACTACAACTCCCGGAAGCCTCGCCGCCGACCTCGCCCTCCGTCTGGGCTGGACTCGCCTGTGTGCGTCCTGTTTCTGCGACTCGGGGCGCACATGGTCTTGAACCCAGCTCACTTCTCTCTTTTCTTATTTTTACTTTATTTTATTTTTTTTATTTTATTTTTTGACAGGCAGAGTGGACAGTGAGAGAGAGACAGAGAGAAAGGTCTTCCTTTGCCGTTGGTTCACCCTCCAATGGCTGCTGCGGCCGGCGCACCGCGCTGATGCGATGGCAGGAGCCAGGTGCTTTTCCTGGTCTCCCATGGGGTGCAGGGCCCGACACTTGGGCCATCCTCCACTGCATTCCCTGGCCACAGCAGAAAGCTGGCCTGGATGAGGGGCAGCCGGGACAGAATCCGGCGCCCCGACCTGGACTAGAACCTGGTGTGCCGGCGCCGCTAGGCGGAGGATTAGCCTAGTGAGCTGCAGTGCCGGCCTATTACCTACATCTTTAGAATCCTACCTGGTAAAGGCAAAACAGAAGAAGAGGGCTGGTTGTTAACCATATCCGTAACTTACCTCCTGCCTTTTGTTCTTTGGCTGCAGGACACATTTCATGATTTTATTTTCATTTCATTCACACCACTTTTTTTAAAATTGACAATTATCCCGGTTTATTTTAAATAAGCAGAAAATTCCAAATGGCCTTTAAGATGACTGTGGTTTGCTTTCATGCTTACTTATAGTTTCCACTAAAAAAGTACCAATCTCTGGCAGGAAAAACATGTCATCCTACCTGTAGATAAGGACAGCAGGAATAAGCCCAACATTTTTCTTTTTCCAAAGCTGTGACATAAGCCTGGGGCTGTGGTGTTAGCACGTTAAGCCTCTGCCTGTGGCGCCGGCATCCCGTATGGGCGCGGGTTCGAGTTCCAGCTGCTCCACTTCTGATCCAGCTTTCTGCTGTGGCCTTGGAAAGCAGTGGAAGATGGCCCAAGTCCTTGGGACCCTGCACCCGCGTGGGAGACTCAGAAGAAGCTCCTGGCTCCTGGCTTTGGATCAGTCCAGCTCTGGTGGTTGTGACCATCTGGGGAGTGAACCAGTGGATGGATGGAACCCCGCCCCCCCCCCCGTAACTCTGCCTCTCAAATCAATCAATCAATCTTATGTCCACAACAGCCAGGGCTGGGCTAGGCTGAAGCCAGGAGAGTGGAACTCCATTGGGGTCTTCCACGTGGGTGGCAGGGACCCAAGGACTTGGGCCACCACCTGCTGCCTTCCCAGGAGCGTTAGCAGAAGCTGGAATGGACGTGGAGGCGGGACTAGAACTGGCATCCTGAAACAGAATGTGGGTGTCCCCTGGGCACTCTGGCTTTGGCCTGGCCCAGCCCTGTATATTGTGTGCATTTGGGGGGTGGACCAGTAACCAGCAGAGAGCAGATTCCCCCCCACTCTGCTGTTGCTCTGCCTTTCAAGTAGATGAAGCCAAACATGCTTTTAAAAATTCATAGAGGCCGGCGCAGCGGCTCACTAGGCTAATCCTCCGCCTTGCGGCGCCGGCACACCGGGTTCTAGTCCCGGTCGGGGCGCCGGATTCTGCCCCGGTTGCCCCTCTTCCAGCCCGGCTCTCTGCTGTGGCCAGGGAGTGCAGTGGAGGATGGCCCAAGTGCTTGGCCCCTGCACCCCATGGGAGACCAGGAGAAGCACCTGGCTCCCGCCATCGGATTGGCACAGCTCCCGCCACGGCGGCCATCTTGGAAGGTAAACCAACGGCAAAAGGAAGACCTTTCTCTCTGTCTCTCTCTCTCACTGTCCACTCTGCCTGTCAAAAAAAAATTCATAGAGAATGGAATTTTGGTGCAAAAAAAGATTGAAGTCCATGTGTAGTTTTTTCACAATCCTTTTTCCATAAATTTTTTTGAAGGTCCCTTGAACTCAAACAAGTCTAGAAGCTAATACAACGGACACGTTACATCACCGTTCCCAGCCTTAGGGCCAGATTTGGAATATTACCTGTGCCCCAAACGAGGAGCTATAAAACAGCTTTACATATCGGGGAAGAAAGAGTGCAAATGTCGGGGCAGAGAGGAGGGATGAGGAGACAGAGGCGCGCACTCACGTCGCTCTTCTCGGTGCTTCTCAGTCGTCGCGAAGTACCGGCGCAGCTCCTCGGTGATCTCCATGTTGCTCAGGTCGCATTCCACCTCCGCATCCGACTCAGACTCCAGCTCCTCCTCCTCCTCCTCCTCCTCCTCCTCCTCGGACACAGTCTGGTCTTTTCTCATGGACACCTGCATCCTACCGCTGCCATGTGGAAGCCGCCCGTACCTTTCACGAGGTGAGTAAGAGAATTTTTTTTTAGAATTTTTCCGAGGTGTTCTAGAATGTACCAGAACATCACCAAGTGAGTCTGGGGGGATTCTGGGATCCGGGTCTGAGTAGAAGTTTCCCGGCTGGGTGTGACGGGCGTCCTGGTGCCGGCCTGGCCCTGCGGACATTGACGTGACATCCCGCGCCCACCGGGGCTGCGGAAACTTCCAGCACGTCGGCAGAGGGTCTCAGACCTCCCAGGACGCTCGCTGGGTTCTCTGGAACATACTGGAACATTCTACAACATTCCAAGACCCCAAAGATACTCTCCAAGCGGTCCAGGGCTTCCTATGAACATTCTAGAAAATTCTACGTCATCCGCCAGTATTCCGGAACACTCCAAGACCAGGCGCTCTAGAATACTCTAAGGCCCCGAGGACGTGCGCCGGGCTCTCTGGGCGTGTTCTAGAACGTTCCGGAACATTCCACAGAATTCCTCGCGATTCCAAGGACATTCCCTGGGCATTCTAGAACATTCTGGAATCCTGGAAACACCCACCAGGGGTTCTGGAAAATTCCAAGGCCCAAGAACGCACGACAGACTCTCCCAGAATTCCCTGGGAGCACTGACCGTTCCGGAACGTCCCTGGTGTCCACCAGGATGTTTGCACAACCTTCGGCCCCGCCAACTCCTCCCCCAGCCCTGGCAATAAATAGACGCCGGGTCCCCGCCGGCTCAGACGACGACGAAGACGATGGTGATGAAGATGACGGTGACGAAGGCTCTCCTCCTCGCCCTCACGGTGGGCGTGGCCTGTGCGGACGTCGACCCCGCCCAGGTATCATAAATTTGCATCATTAGTTCCCAGTATTAATTCTCGTCATGAATTCATATCATTTCTTCACATCATTACTTCGCATCACTAATTCGCGTTGTTTCTTCAGCCGTATCATTAATTCGCGTCATTTCTTCACCTCCCCAGCTCTCCGGGCCCTGGCGCACCTCCGCCATGGCCTCCGACAACCTGGAAATGATCCTGGAGGGTGGGCCATTCCGGATGCTGTTCCGCGAGATGGAGTGCAACGAGGAATGCAACGCCCTGAACGTCTTCTTCTACGTCAAGTGAGGGGCGGGGCCAGGGGAGACAAGCTGAGGCCAGAGACAGAGAGCCAGGGGGGAGCAATCGAGCCCAGAGAGCGGGGAAGACAGGCGCCGCCAAGCCCAATCGATCCCAGAGAGAGAGAGAGAGAGCAGGCCAGGGCGACCAGCCGAGCCCAGAGAGATAGCAGACAGGAATAGTTGAGCCCAGAGTCAGAGAGCATGTGGGCTAGAGGGGAGTAATGGAGCTGAGAAAGAGCAGACAGGAGTAGTTGAGCCCAGAGTCAAAGAGCAAGCCAGGGGGGACCAGCCGAGCCCAGGGAGAGTGAGCAGACAGGAGTAGTTGAGCCCAGAGTCAGAGAGCATGTGGGCTAGAGGGGAGTAATGGAGCTGAGAGTGAGCAGACAGGACCAGCCGATCCCAGAGTCAAAGAGCAGTCCATGGTGGACCAGCTGAGCCCAGAGAGAGAAAGAGTAGACAGGAGCAGTTGAGCCCAGAGTCAGAGAACAGGTGGGCTAGAGGGGAGTAATGGAGCTGAGAGAGAGCAGACAGGACCAGCCGATCCCAGAGTCAAAGAGCAGGCCATGGTGGACCAGGCGAGCCCAGAGGGAGAGCAGACAGGAGCAGCCGATCCCAGAGTCAAAGAGCAGGCCATGGTGGACCAGGCGAGCCCAGAGGGAGAGCAGACAGGAGCAGTTGAGCCCACAGCGAGCGGCCATGTTCCCGGTCTCTCCTTCAGGAAGAACGAGGTATGCACCCCGCACACGGTTGTGGCCCAGAAGAACGCAGACGGCATCTACACCACTGACTGTGAGTACAGAGCATTTCGGAAAGTTCCAGACAATTCCAGATGACCCCAGGGACTGTCCGGTGTGTTCCAGAATGTTTGAGAATGTTCCCAGAAATGTTCCAGGATGCTGCAAATGTCCCAGAATGCTCCAGTTCCTCAATGTTCTAGAATGTTCCAGAATGCGCTAGAATGTCCCAGCATGCCCCGGCACATCCAGAACACCCACCTCTCTCCCTACAGTCGAGGGCCAGACCTCCTTCCAGTTCCACGAATTGGATCCCGTTAGGCAAATCGTCTTCATCAATAACATGGGGTCCAAAGGCAAGACCAGCCGCCTCAGCTTCCTTGTGGGTGAGCCCCCCTCACACACACATGTACACTGCCGGTGCCCGCTAGGGATACGCTCCACGACCCGAGAGTCTGAGCCCGACTGTATACGGGGAAAGGGGGGCTGCATGGCCAGGCATATACAGTCGGTGCCCACTGGATAAAGCGAGTGTATACAGTCAGTGCCCACTAGACATGGTGGGCATATACAGTCGGTGCCCACTAACGCTAGCATATACAGTTGGCGCTCGCTAGATGGGGTGAGCGTATACAGTCACTAAAGCGAGTGTATGCAGTAGGCGCACACTAAAGCGAGCGTACTCAGTCGGCGCCCACTCTTGCCACAGTCAAATTGAATATCATAAATGAGGACCCACCAGAGGACTACGCGAGGCTCACGGAGCAGAATGGGATCCCGCGGAAGTACATCCGGCGTGTGGCCGACACAGGTGAGGCTTCGGCGGCTTCCGGGCTGACTTGGCGCTGACTCGGCGCTGACTCGGCTTTCCTCTCTCTCCAACAGACACCTGTCCACCCTGAGGACGCCTCCCTTGGAGAAGGTGCCAGAACGTTCTAGACCATTCCAGAACCGCCCCTGATCGCCTCACCATCTCCTCCCACCTGCGAATGCGCTAGCATGCTCGGAACATTCTAGAACGTTCTGGATTGATCCAAGATGGTCTGGATTGTTCCAGAATTTCTAGAAAGCTCCGGAACATTCTAGAATCGGCCGTCCCCAGCTTTCTCTGCTTCCTGTTCATGGAATAAACTCATCCCAGGCACAGTCCCAGTCGTTTATTTTAAACGATTTTTATTGTTCCGTCAAAAGACAGAGCGAGCTGGTGGAGGAACCCAGGGGCTACCTCCGGGTCTCCCTGCACTGTCAGTCACCGTTCACTGACAAGGGGGTGGGCTCTGTCATCTGGTGGCTGTCAAACAGCCCTGAGTGACACTGGGGGGGTTCTCCCCGACTCCACTGGCAGCCAGTCACACTCCACCAGGATCCCAGGGCCACATCCGGGTCCCCATGGCCACATCCGGGTCTCCAGGGCAATATCTGGCTCCCCAGGGCTCCATTTGTGTCCGCAGTGACACATCCAGGTCCCCAGGAGCACATCCTGGTCCCCAGGGCCACATCCGGGTCTAAGTGCTCCATCCGGGTCTCTGGGCTCCATCTGGGTCCCTAGGGCTCCATCCGGGTCTCTGGGCTCCATCCGGGACTCCTGGCTCCATCCGAGTCTCTGGGCTCCATCGGGGTCTCTGGGCTCCATCTGTATCTCTGGGCTCCATCCGGGTCTCTGGGCTCAATCCAAGTCTCTGGGCTCCATCCGGGTCCCTAAGGAAACATCCGGGTCCCTAAGGCTCCATCCGGGTCTCTGTGCTCCTTCAGGGTCACTAAGGCTACATCCGGGTCCTTAAGGTTCCTTCCGAGTCCTTAAGGCTCCATCCAGGTCTCTGGACCACTTCCGGGTCGCTGGGCTCCATCCGGGTTTCGGGGCTCCAACCGTGTCCCTAAGGCTGCATCCAGTCTCTGGGCTCCATCCCAGTCTCTGGGCTCCACCCTGATCTCCAGGGCCACATCCAGGTCCCAAGGGCCACATCCAGGTCCCAAGGGCCACATCCGGGTCTCAAGGGCCACATCCGGTTCCCCAGGGCTCCATCCGGGTCTCCAGGGCCACATCCGGGTCCCCCAGGGCCACATCGTGGTGTCTAGGGCCACATCCCGGTCTCCATGGCCACATCCAGGTCTCCAGGGCTCCCTCCAGGGCAACATCTGTGTCCCAGGGCTCCACCCGGCTCCAGGGCTACATCCGGGTCCCCAGAGCCACATCCAGGTCTCTATGGCCACATCCAGGTCCCCAGGGCCACATCCAGTCTCCCAGGGCTCTACCCGGGTTTCCCAGGGCTACATACGGGTCCCCAGGGCCACATCTGGGTCCCCAGGGCCACACCAGGGTCCAGGGCCACATCCGGATCTCCAGGGCTCCCTCCAGGGCCATATCTGGGTCCCAGGGCTCCACCCAGGTCTCTGGGCTCTCTCCAGGTCTCTGAGCTACATCCGGGTCCCTAAAGCTCCATCCTGGTCTCTGGGCTCCATCCGAGTCTCTGGGCTCCATCTGGGTCCCTAAGGCTCCATCTGCATCCCTAAGGCTCCATGCGGGTCTCTGGGCTCCATCCAGGTCCCTAAGGATCCATCCGGGACTCCTGGCTCCATCCGAGTCTCTGGGCTCCATACGGGTCTCTGGGCTCCATCCAGCTGTCTGGGCTCCATCCGTATCTCTGGGCTCCATCTGGGTCCCTAAGGCTCCATCCACATCTCTGGGCTCTATCCGAGTCTCTGGGCTCCATCCGATTCCCTAAGACTCCATCCAAGTCCTAAAGCTCCATCCAGGTCTCTGGGCTCCATCCAGGTCTCTGGGCTCCATCCGGGTTCCTAAGGCTCCATCCGGGTCCATAAGGCTCCATCCGGGTCCATAAGGCTCCATCCGGGTCTTTGGGCTCAATGCGAGTCTCTGGGCTCCATCTGGGTCCCTAGGGCTCCATCCCGGTCTCTGGCTCCATCCGGGTCTCTGGGCTCCATCCGGGTCTCTGGGCTCCATCCGGTTCCTATGGCTCCATCCGGATCTCTGGGCTCCATCCGGTTCCAATGGCTCCATCCAGATCTCTGGGCTCCATCTGGGTCCCTAAGGCTCCATCCGGGTCTCTGGACTCCATCCCGGTCTCTGGCTCCATCCGAGTCTCAAGGCTCCATCCATATCTCTGAGCTCCATCTGGGTCCCTAGGGCTCCATCCCGGTCTCTGGCTCCATCCGGGTCTCTGGATTCCATCCGGGTCCCTAAGGCTCCATCCGGGTCTCTGGGCTCCATCTGGGTCTCTGGGCACCATCCAGGTCTCTAAGGCTCCATCCACGTCTATGGGCTGCATCCGAGTGTCTAGGCTCCATCCGGGTCCCTAAGACTCCATCGGGGTCCCTAAGGCTCCATCCGGGTCTCTGGGCTCCATCCGAGTCCTTAAGGCTCTATCCGGTCTCTCAGCTCAATCCGAGTCTCTGGGCTCCATTCGGGTCTCTGGGCTCCATTCGGGTCTCCAGGGCTCCACATACGGGACCCAGGGCCACATCCGGTTCCCCAAGGGACATATCGGGGTCCCCAGGGCCACATCCAGGTGTCTCAGGCCATTACCGGTTCTCCAGGGCCACATCCGTGTCTAGGGCCACATCCGGGTCTAGGGCCACATCCAGGTCTCCAGGAACATCTGGGTCTCCAAGGCCACATCAGCATGATCAGGGCCACATCCGGGTCTCTAGGACTCTCTCCAGGGCCACATCCAGGTCTCCATCACTATATCCGGCTCTCTATGGCGCCATCCGGGTCTCCGGGGTCACATCCGGATCTCCAGGGCCACATACGGGTTCCCCGTCCAGTCAGGGGCAGAAATAGCGCCAAGAGGGTGGGGTGCTGGCGGGAGACTGACAGGTTCCCCGTCCGGTCAGGGGCAGAAGGACCGCCGAGGCGCTGGGGTTTAGGCGGGAGACTGACAGGATGCCGGTCCAATCAGGGGCAGGCAGGGGAGCTAAGGGGGTGGTTTTCTGGCGGGAGACTGACAGGTTCCCCGTCCAGTCAGGGGCAGAAATAGCGCCAAGAGGGTGGGGTTTAGGCCGGAGACTGACAGGTTCCCCGTCCAGTCAGGGGCAGGCAGGGGACCGCTAAAGGGGTGGGGTGCTGGCGGGAGACTGACAGGTTCCCCGTCCAGTCAGGGGCCGAAGCAGCGCCGAGGGGCTGGGGTTTAGGCGGGAGACTGACAGGATCACGGTCCAATCAGGGGCAGGCAGTGGAGCCTAAAGGGGTGGGTTTCTGGCGGGAGACTGACAGGTTCCCGATCCAGGCAGGGGCAGGCAGGGGAGCTAAGGGGGTGGGTTTCTGGCGGGAGACTGACAGGTTCCCGGTCCAGGCAGGGGCAGGCAGGGGAGCTAGGGATGCGGGGTTCTGGTTGACGACGGGCAGCTTTTGCTCCGAGTCAGGAGCTGGCAGGGGAGCCAAGGAGGTGGGGTTCTGGCGGGAGACTGACAGGGTCCCGTCCAGTCTGGGGCAGGCAGGACCGCCAAGGGGGTGGGGTGCTGGCGGCAGAGTGACAGTTTCCCGGTGCAGTTGTGGGCCGGCAGGGGAGCTAAGGCCTTGGGGTTTGGGCGCAGACTGACAGGTTCCTGGTCCAGTCAGGGTCAGGAAGGGGAACCAAGGAGGTGGGGTTCTGGCGGGAGACTGACAGGTTGCGGGTCCATCAGGGGCAGGCAGAGGAGCTGAGGTGGTGGGTTTCTGGTCGTCCACTGAGAGCTTCCCGGTCCCGTCAGTGGCAGTCAGGGGAGCCAATGAGCTGTGGTTTGAGCGGCAGACTGACAGGTTCCAGGTCCACTGGGGTAGGGAGGGGAGCTGAGGAGGTGGGGTTCTGGCTGCAGACTTGGAGGTTCCGGGTCCCATCGGGGCAGGCAGAGGAGACGAGGTGGGGTCCAGGCTGCAGAAAGAAAGATCCCTCATCCAGCAGGGGCAGGCAGAGCAGATAAGGAGGTGGGGTTCTGGCCACAGACTGACAGGTTCCCGTTCGGCGAGTCAGGGGCACTCGGGTGAGCCAAGAAACTGTGGACGTTTACTTCTTCCTGAGAGGATGCGTTCTGAGAGGAGGAGCGTGGTGGGGGCAAGAGGTGCGGAGTCACCGCACGGACGCCGGGAGGCGGGTGAGAGCAGTCCTGAGGCGGGCAGCCAGCAGACTCGTTTATTTCAGTTGCTACAGCTGCTTCTATGGCCAAGACAGCCCATCCAGTCAAGGGGCGGTCTAGGCCCTCACCAATCACAGCCTGTGGCCAGGCGGTTTCCAAAGCCATCCGATCACAGCCTGTGGCCAGGCAGGCTCTTGGTGCCAGGCAGGTTCTGAAACCATCCAGTCACGGCCTGCCATCAGTCAGGCTCTGTTGTCATGTGGTTTCTGAAAGCATCCAATCACGGCCGGCCGGCTGTCAGTCAGGCTCTGTTGTCATGTGGTTTCCTCTGTTGTCATGTGGTTTCAGAGGCCATCCAATCACGGCCTGGTGCCAGGCAATTTCTGTGGTCAGCGGCCATCTTGGCATGACCTTTTCTCCTCGGAGGCCATCCTGGCATGACCTTTTTCCCTCAGTGGCTATCTTGACATGACCTCTTCACCTTAACGACCTTTTCACCTTACCCCTTGCCATAGTGCACAGGGAACCTGTCAGCCTGCGACCAGACACTCCCCCTTAGCTCTCATGCCGGGACGTTTTGGTCCAGGATCCTTTCCGTCTGTGGCCAAACCTGGGAACCTTTCCATCTGCGGCAGGAATCTCACGTCCTTGGCTCACCTGCCTGCCCCTGAGGGGACCAGGAACCTGTCGGTCAGCAGCCAGAGCCCACCCCCTTAGTCTCCACTGAGTGGCCCTGACGGGACCGGGAACCTGTCGGCCTGCCGACAGAACCCCACGTCATTGGCTCCGCTGACTGCCCCTGACAGGATGGGAACCTGTCAGTGTGTGACCGGAAACCAACCGCTTTAGCTCCTCTGCCTGCCCCTGATGGAGGTGGAATCTGTCACTCTGCGGCCAGAACCCCACATCCTTGGTTCCACTGACTTCCCCTAATGGACCCAGAACCTCTCAGCCTCTGGCCAGACCCCACCTCCTTGGCTCCCCTTCCTGCCCCTGATGGGACCGGGAATCTGTCAGTCTGCCGCCAAAACCCCACCCCTTAGCTCCCCTGCCTGGCCGTTCTGGACTGGGACCCTGTCAGTCTGCGACCAGAACCCCACCTCCATGGCTTCCCTGACTGCCACTGACAGAACTGAAACCCTGTCAGCCTGCGTCCAGAACCCCACCTCCTTAGCTCCCCTGCCTTTCCCTGATGGGACCAGGAACCTCGCAGTCTCTGAGCAGAACCCCACTCCATCTGCTCCCCTTCCTGGACATCCTGCACCGGGACCTGTCAGTCTGACTCCAGAACCCAAACTCCTTAGGCTCCCCTGCCTGCCCCTAACAGCACCGGGTCATGTCAGTCTGCGACCAGAGGCTCACCTGTCTGCCCCTGACTCGACCTGGAACCTGTCAGTCTGCGGCAGGAATCCCACGTCCTTAGCTCCCCTGCCTGCCCTGAACAGAACTGGGAACCTGTCAGTCTGTGGCCAGGACCCCACCTCCTTAGGCTCCCCTGCCTGCCCCTGACTGGACCCGGAACCTGTCAGTCTGCAGCCAAAGCCCCACCCAGCTTGGCTCCACTGAGTGCTCTTGACAGGACCGGGAACCTGTCAGTCTGTGGCCAGAACCCCACGTCCTTAGCTGCCCGCCCGCCTTTGATAGACCTGGAACCTGCAGTCTGCAGAAAGAACCCCACCACCCTGCCTCCCTGTCCTACTCCACACGGACATGGAACCTGAAAGTCTGCCGCCAGAACCCCACATCCTTAGCTCCTTTGGCTGCCCCTGAGGGGACCAGGAGCCTGTCAGTCTGCATGCAGACTTCATGTCCTTAGCTCCCCTTATTGCCCCTGACTGGACCAGGAACCTGTCAGTGTGCAGCCAAACCCCACATCCTTAGCTCCACTGCCTACCCCTGTTGGAAATGGAACCCGTGAGTCTGTGGCCAGAACCCCACCCACTTTGGCTCCCCTGCCTGCCCTTGACGGGACTGGGAACCTGTCAGTTGCGGCCAGAACCCCATGTCCTTAGCTGCCCTTACTGCCCCTGACTGGACCGGGAACCTGTCAGTGTGCAGCCGGAACCCCACATCCTTAGCTCCACTGCCTGCCTCTGTTGGACCCAGTACCTGTAAGTCTGCGGCTAGAACCCCAGCTCCTGGGCTCATTTCCCGCCCCAGATGGACCCGGAATGTGTCAGTCTGCCACTAGAACCCTAACTTCTTTGCTCCCCTGACTTGCCCCTAACTGGAGCAGGAACCTGTCAGTCTGCAGCCAGAACCCCACCCTCTAGTCTCTGCTGAGTGCTCCTGACAGGACCGGGCACCAGTCAGTCTGCGGCCAAAACTCCACCCCCTTAGCTCCCTTGCCTGACCATACTGGACCAGGAATCTGTCAGTCTGTGGCCAGAACCACACGTAGCTAACTCCCCTTCCTGGCGTCACTGGACCGAAACGTGTCACTCTGAGGCCAGAACCACCCTCCTTGGCTCCCCGACTGCCCGCGATGGGACCAGGAACCTGTCATGCTGCTGCCAGAACCTTAGCCAGAACGCCTTAGCTTCCCTGCCTGGCCATATGGACCGGGAACCTGTCCATGTGCGGCCAGAACCCCACATGCTTAGCTCCCCGGCTTGTCCCTGACTAGACAGGGAACTGGTATGTCTGTGGCAGGAACACCATCCTCTTACACTACCCTGCCTGCCCCTGACTGGAACCAGAGCCTGTCATTCTGCGGCCAGAACCCCACCTCCTTGGCTCCCCTGACTGCCTCTTTCTGGCCTGAGAACCTGACAGTCTAGGACTACAAGCCCACCTCTTGGATGCCCTGCCGGCCCTTGATGGAACTGGGAACCTGTCAGCCTGGGGCCAGAACCCCACCTCCTTGTCTCCCCTGCCTGCCGCTGATGGGACTGGTAGCTTGCCAGTCTAGGGCCAGAAACGCCGTCTTTGGCTCCCCTGCCTGCCCCTGACAGGACCGGGAACCTGTCAGTCTGCGGCAGGAACCCCAAGTCCTTAGCTCTCCTGCCTGCCCCTGACTGACCCAGAACCTGTCACTCTGCGACAGTTCCTGATCCAGTCAGGGGCACTCAGTGGATCCTAAGGGAGTGGTTTCTGGCTGCTGCAGACTGAGAGGTTCCCCGTCCCATCAGGGACAGGCAGGGGTCTAAGGAGGTGTGGTTCTGGTCACAGTCTGACAGGTTCCTGGTCCTGTCATGGGCAGGCGAGGGAGCTAATGGCGTGGGGTTTGGGCCATAGACGGACAGTTTCCCTGTCCAGTCAGGGGCAGGCAGGGAACCAAGAGGTGGGTTTCTGGCCGCAGACCAACAGGTTCCCATTCTCCTCGGGGGCAGGCAGGGGAGCTAAGCAGGTGCAGTTCTGGCGGCAGACTGACAGGTTCCTGTGCCAGTCAGGGGCGGGCAGGGGAGCCCAGGAGGTGGGGTTCTGGCAGGAGACTGGCAGGTTCCGGGTGCCGTTAGGGGCATCAGGAGAGCTAAGGGGCTGGGTTTTGATAGCAAACTGACAGATTTCTGGTTCAGTCAGTGGACCCGCGAGGGAGCGACGGGTGTGGGGTTCTGGCTGCAGACTGACAGGTTCCCTGTCCAGTCAGGGGTACTCAGTGGAGCTTCAGGGGGTGGGGTTATGGTGGCAGACTGACAGGTTCCTGGTCGTGAATGGATAGGCAGGGGAGCTAAGGGGGTGGAGTTCTGAACAGACTGAGGTTTCCCGGTCCCATCAGGGGCAGGCAGGGGAGCTGAGGATGTGGGGTTCTGGCCACAGACTGACGAGTTCACAGTCCTCTCAGGGGCATGCTGGGGAACTAACAAGGTGGGGTTCTCTGTGCTGACTGACAGGTGTCCGGTCCTGTCAGGGGCACTCAGTGGAGCCTAAGAGGGTGGGGGTTCTGGCTGCAGACTGACAGTATGGACGGCCCAGTATGGACAGGCAGGGCAACTAAGGACCCTGGTTTCCTGCCGCAGCCTGACAGTTCCAAGTACCGTCAGGGGCATGTGGGGAGCTGGCGAGTGGGGGTTCTAGATGCTAGCTAACAGGTTCCTCATCCAGTCAGGGGCATTCAGTGGATCCTAAGGGAGTGGGTTTCTGGCTGCAGACCGAGAGGTTCCCGTCCCATCAGGGGCAGGCAGGGGAGCTAAGGGGGTGGGGTCCTGGCGGCAGACTGACAGGTTCCCCGTCCAGTCAGGGGCAGAAATAGCGCCAAGAGGGTGGGGTTTATGCGGGAGACTGACAGGTTCCCGGTCCAGGCAGGGGCAGGCAGGGGAGCTAAGGGGGTGGGATTCTGGCGGAAGACTTACAGGTTCCCCGTCCAGTCAGGGGCAGAAATAGCGCCAAGAGGGTGGGGTGCTGGCGGGAGACTGACAGGTTCCCCGTCCGGTCAGGGGCAGAAGGACCGCTGAGGCGCTGGGGTTTAGGCGGGAGACTGACAGGATGCCGGTCCAATCAGGGGCAGGCAGGGGAGCTAAGGGGGTGGTTTTCTGGCGGGAGACTGACAGGTTCCCCGTCCAGTCAGGGGCAGAAATAGCGCCAAGAGGGTGGGGTTTAGGCCGGAGACTGACAGGTTCCCCGTCCAGTCAGGGGCAGGCAGGGGACCGCTAAAGGGGTGGGGTGCTGGCGGGAGACTGACAGGTTCCCCGTCCAGTCAGGGGCCGAAGCAGCGCCGAGGGGCTGGGGTTTAGGCGGGAGACTGACAGGATCACGGTCCAATCAGGGGCAGGCAGTGGAGCCTAAAGGGGTGGGTTTCTGGCGGGAGACTGACAGGTTCCCGATCCAGGCAGGGGCAGGCAGGGGAGCTAAGGGGGTGGGTTTCTGGCGGGAGACTGACAGGTTCCCGGTCCAGGCAGGGGCAGGCAGGGGAGCTAGGGATGCGGGGTTCTGGTTGACGACGGGCAGCTTTTGCTCCAAGTCAGGAGCTGGCAGGGGAGCCAAGGAGGTGGGGTTCTGGCGGGAGACTGACAGGGTCCCGTCCAGTCTGGGGCAGGCAGGACCGCCAAGGGGGTGGGGTGCTGGCGGCAGAGTGACAGTTTCCCGGTGCAGTTGTGGGCCGGCAGGGGAGCTAAGGCCTTGGGGTTTGGGCGCAGACTGACAGGTTCCTGGTCCAGTCAGGGTCAGGAAGGGGAACCAAGGAGGTGGGGTTCTGGCGGGAGACTGACAGGTTGCGGGTCCATCAGGGGCAGGCAGAGGAGCTGAGGTGGTGGGTTTCTGGTCGTCCACTGAGAGCTTCCCGGTCCCGTCAGTGGCAGTCAGGGGAGCCAATGAGCTGTGGTTTGAGCGGCAGACTGACAGGTTCCAGGTCCACTGGGGTAGGGAGGGGAGCTGAGGAGGTGGGGTTCTGGCTGCAGACTTGGAGGTTCCGGGTCCCATCGGGGCAGGCAGAGGAGACGAGGTGGGGTCCAGGCTGCAGAAAGAGAGATTCCTCGTCCAGCAGGGGCAGGCAGAGCAGATAAGGAGGTGGGGTTCTGGCCACAGACTGACAGGTTCCCGTTCGTCGAGTCAGGGGCACTCGGGTGAGCCAAGAAACTGTGGACGTGTATTTCTTCCTGAGAGGATGCGTTCTGAGAGGAGGAGCGTGGTGGGGGCAAGAGGTGCGGAGTCACCGCACGGACGCCGGGAGGCGGGTGAGAGCAGTCCTGAGGCGGGCAGCCAGCAGACTCGTTTATTTCAGTTGCTACAGCTGCTTCTATGGCCAAGACAGCCCATCCAGTCAAGGGGCGGTCTAGGCCCTCACCAATCACAGCCTGTGGCCAGGCGGTTTCCAAAGCCATCCGATCACAGCCTGTGGCCAGGCAGGCTCTTGGTGCCAGGCAGGTTCTGAAACCATCCAGTCACGGCCTGCCATCAGTCAGGCTCTGTTGTCATGTGGTTTCTGAAAGCATCCAATCACGGCCGGCCGGCTGTCAGTCAGGCTCTGTTGTCATGTGGTTTCCTCTGTTGTCATGTGGTTTCAGAAGCCATCCAATCACGGCCTGGTGCCAGGCAATTTCTGTGGTCAGCGGCCATCTTGGCATGACCTTTCCTCCTCGGCGGCCATCCTGGCATGACCTTTTTCCCTCAGTGGCTATCTTGACAGGACCTCTTCACCTTAACGACCTTTTCACCTTACCCCTTGCCATAGTGCACAGGGAACCTGTCAGCCTGCGACCAGACACTCCCCCTTAGCTCTCATGCCTGGACGTTTTGGTCCAGGATCCTTTCCGTCTGTGGCCAAACCTGGGAACCTTTCCATCTGCGGCAGGAATCTCACGTCCTTGGCTCACCTGCCTGCCCCTGAGGGGACCAGGAACCTGTCGGTCAGCAGCCAGAGCCCACCCCCTTAGTCTCCACTGAGTGGCCCTGACGGGACCGGGAACCTGTCGGCCTGCCGACAGAACCCCACGTCATTGGCTCCGCTGACTGCCCCTGACAGGATGGGAACCTGTCAGTGTGTGACCGGAAACCAACCGCTTTAGCTCCTCTGCCTGCCCCTGATGGAGGTGGAATCCGTCACTCTGCGGCCAGAACCCCACATCCTTGGTTCCATGACTTCCCCCTAATGGACCCAGAACCTCTCAGCCTCTGGCCAGACCCCACCTCCTTGGCTCCCCTTCCTGCCCCTGATGGGATCGGGAATCTGTCAGTCTGTCGCCAAAACCCCACCCCTTACCTCCCCTGCCTGGCCGTTCTGGACCGGGACCCTGTCAGTCTGCGACCAGAACCCCACCTCCATGGCTTCCCTGACTGCCACTGACAGAACTGAAACCCTGTCAGCCTGCGTCCAGAACCCCACCTCCTTAGCTCCCCTGCCTTTCCCTGATGGGACCAGGAACCTCGCAGTCTCTGAGCAGAACCCCACTCCATCTGCTCCCCTTCCTGGACATCCTGCACCGGGACCTGTCAGTCTGACTCCAGAACCCAAACTCCTTAGGCTCCCCTGCCTGCCCCTAACAGCACCGGGTCATGTCAGTCTGCGACCAGAGGCTCACCTGTCTGCCCCTGACTCGACCTGGAACCTGTCAGTCTGCGGCAGGAATCCCACGTCCTTAGCTCCCCTGCCTGCCCTGAACAGAACTGGGAACCTGTCAGTCTGTGGCCAGGACCCCACCTCCTTAGGCTCCCCTGCCTGCCCCTGACTGGACCAGGAACCTGTCAGTCTGCAGCCAAAGCCCCACCCAGCTTGAATCCACTGAGTGCTCTTGACAGGACCGGGAACCTGTCAGTCTGTGGCCAGAACCCCACGTCCTTAGCTGCCCGCCTGCCTTTGATAGACCTGGAACCTGTATGTAGTCTGCAGAAAGAACCCCACCACCCTGCCTCCCTGTCCTACTCCACACGGACATGGAACCTGAAAGTCTGCCGCCAGAACCCCACATCCTTAGCTCCTTTGGCTGCCCCTGAGGGGACCAGGAGCCTGTCAGTCTGCATGCAGACTTCATGTCCTTAGCTCCCCTTATTGCCCCTGACTGGACCAGGAACCTGTCAGTGTGCAGCCAAACCCCACATCCTTAGCTCCACTGCCTACCCCTGTTGGAAATGGAACCCGTGAGTCTGTGGCCAGAACCCCACCCACTTTGGCTCCCCTGCCTGCCCTTGACGGGACTGGGAACCTGTCAGTTGCGGCCAGAACCCCATGTCCTTAGCTGCCCTTACTGCCCCTGACGGGACCGGGAACCTGTCAGTGTGCAGCCAGAACCCCACATCCTTAGCTCCACTGCCTGCCTCTGTTGGACCCAGTACCTGTAAGTCTGCGGCTAGAAGCCCAGCTCCTGGGCTCATTTCCCGCCCCAGATGGACCCGGAATGTGTCAGTCTGCCACTAGAACCCTAACTTCTTTGCTCCCCTGACTTGCCCCTAACTGGAGCAGGAACCTGTCAGTCTGCAGCCAGAACCCCACCCTCTAGTCTCTGCTGAGTGCTCCTGACAGGACCGGGCACCAGTCAGTCTGCGGCCAAAACTCCACCCCCTTAGCTCCCTTGCCTGACCATACTGGACCAGGAATCTGTCAGTCTGTGGCCAGAACCACACGTAGCTAACTCCCCTTCCTGGCGTCACTGGACCGAAACGTGTCACTCTGAGGCCAGAACCACCCTCCTTGGCTCCCCGACTGCCCGCGATGGGACCAGGAACCTGTCATGCTGCTGCCAGAACCTTAGCCAGAACGCCTTAGCTTCCCTGCCTGGCCATATGGACCGGGAACCTGTCCATGTGCGGCCAGAACCCCACATGCTTAGCTCCCCGGCTTGTCCCTGACTAGACAGGGAACTGGTATGTCTGTGGCAGGAACACCATCCTCTTACACTACCCTGCCTGCCCCTGACTGGAACCAGAGCCTGTCATTCTGCGGCCAGAACCCCACCTCCTTGGCTCCCCTGACTGCCTCTTTCTGGCCTGAGAACCTGACAGTCTAGGACTACAAGCCCACCTCTTGGATCCCCTGCCGGCCCTTGATGGAACTGGGAACCTGTCATTCTGCGGCCAGAACCCCACCTCCTTGTCTCCCCTGCCTGCCGCTGATGGGACTGGTAGCTTGCCAGTCTAGGGCCAGAAACGCCGTCTTTGGCTCCCCTGCCTGCCCCTGACAGGACCGGGAACCTGTCAGTCTGCGGCAGGAACCCCAAGTCCTTAGCTCTCCTGCCTGCCCCTGACTGACCCAGAACCTGTCACTCTGCGACAGTTCCTGATCCAGTCAGGGGCACTCAGTGGATCCTAAGGGAGTGGTTTCTGGCTGCTGCAGACTGAGAGGTTCCCTTCCCATCAGGGACAGGCAGGGGTCTAAGGAGGTGTGGTTCTGGTCACAGTCTGACAGGTTCCTGGTCCTGTCATGGGCAGGCGAGGGAGCTCACGGTGTGGGGTTTGGGCCGCAGACGGACAGTTTCCCTGTCCAGTCAGGGGCAGGCAGGGAACCAAGAGGTGGGTTTCTGGCCGCAGACCAACAGGTTCCCATTCTCCTCGGGGGCAGGCAGGGGAGCTAAGCAGGTGCAGTTCTGGCGGCAGACTGACAGGTTCCTGTGCCCGTCAGGGGCGGGCAGGGGAGCCCAGGAGGTGGGGTTCTGGCGGGAGACTGGCAGGTTCCGGGTGCCGTTAGGGGCATCAGGAGAGCTAAGGGGTTGGGTTTTGATAGCAAACTGACAGATTTCTGGTTCAGTCAGTGGACCCGCGAGGGAGTGAAGGGTGTGGGGTTCTGGCTGCAGACTGACAGGTTCCCTGTCCAGTCAGGGGTACTCAGTGGAGCTTCAGGGGGTGGGGTTATGGTGGCAGACTGACAGGTTCCTGGTCGTAAATGGATAGGCAGTGGAGCTAAGTGGGTGGAGTTCTGAACAGACTGAGGTTTCCTGGTCCCATCAGGGGCAGGCAGGGGAGCTGAGGATGTGGGGTTCTGGCCACAGACTGACGAGTTCACAGTCCTCTCAGGGGCATGCTGGGGAACTAACAAGGTGGCGTTCTATGTGCTGACTGACAGGTGTCCGGTCCTGTCAGGGGCACTCAGTGGAGCCTAAGAGGGTGGGGGTTCTGGCTGCAGACTGACAGTATGGACGGCCCAGTATGGACAGGCAGGGCAACTAAGGACCCTGGTTTCCTGCTGCAGCCTGACAGTTCCAAGTACCGTCAGGGGCATGTGGGGAGCTGGCGAGTGGGGGGTTCTAGATGCTAGCTAACAGGTTCCTCATCCAGTCAGGGGCATTCAGTGGATCCTAAGGGAGTGGGTTTCTGGCTGCAGACCGAGAGGTTCCCCGTCCCATCAGGGGCAGGCAGGGGAGCTAAGGGGGTGGGGTCCTGGCGGCAGACTGACAGGTTCCCCGTCCAGTCAGGGGCAGAAGGAGCGCCGAGGGGCTAGGGTTTAGGCGGGAGACTGACAGGTTCCCGGTCCAATCAGGGGCAGGCAGGGGAGCTAAGGGGGTGGGGTCCTGGCGGGAGACTGACAGGTTCCCGGTCCAGGCAGGGGCAGGCAGGGGAGCTAGGGATGCGGGGTTCTGGTTGACGACGGGCAGCTTTTGGTCCGAGTCAGGAGCTGGCAGGGGAGCCAAGGAGGTGGGGTTCTGGCGGGAGACTGACAGGGTCCCGTCCAGTCTGGGGCAGGCAGGACCGCCAAGGGGGTGGGGTTCTGGTGGCAGAGTGACAGTTTCCCGGTGCAGAGGTGGGCCGGCAGGGGAGCTAAGACCTTGGGGTTTGGGCGCAGACTGACAGGTTCCTGGTCCAGTCAGGGTCAGGAAGGGAAACCAAGGAGGTAGGGTTCTGGCGGGAGACTGACAGGTTGCGGGTCCATCAGGGGCAGGCAGAGGAGCTGAGGTGGTGGGTTTCTGGTCGTCCACTGAGAGCTTCCCGGTCCCGTCAGTGGCAGTCAGGGGAGCCAATGAGGGTGGGGGTTCTGGCTGCAGACTGACAGTATGGACGGCCCAGTATGGACAGGCAGGGCAACTAAGGACCCTGGTTTCCTGCCGCAGCCTGACAGTTCCAAGTACCGTCAGGGGCATGTGGGGAGCTGGCGAGTGGGGGTTCTAGATGCTAGCTAACAGGTTCCTCATCCAGTCAGGGGCATTCAGTGGATCCTAAGGGAGTGGGTTTCTGGCTGCAGACCGAGAGGTTCCCCGTCCCATCAGGGGCAGGCAGGGGGGCTAAGGGGGTGGGGTCCTGGCGGCAGACTGACAGGTTCCCCGTCCAGTCGAGAGCAGGCAGTGGAGCCTCAGGGGGTGGGGTTCTGGGCGCAGAATGACGAGTTCACAGCCAATGGCTTCCCCCTGTCTCAGACCCGGGGACCAATCAGACGCTGGGCGGGCGTGCGCTTCCTGTTTCAGCGGCTCGGGGCGGAAGTGGTGCTGAACCGCGATTCCACACAGCTCTCTTCTCTCTTTTCTTTTAGAAAAAGCTCCTTGATCTAATTTTCCTGACCGAAATTATCATTTTGCTTTTATCATCTGTGGGCCATATGTCCTGGTTTCACACCGTCCAGCCACAGTAGGCTTGGACAGGGCGGAGCGGGGAGACTACAACTCCCGGAAGCCTCGCCGCCGACCTCGCCCTCCGTCTGGGCTGGACTCGCCTGTGTGCGTCCTGTTTCTGCGACTCGGGGCGCACATGGTCTTGAACCCAGCTCACTTCTCTCTTTTCTTATTTTTACTTTATTTTATTTTTTTTATTTTATTTTTTGACAGGCAGAGTGGACAGTGAGAGAGAGACAGAGAGAAAGGTCTTCCTTTGCCGTTGGTTCACCCTCCAATGGCTGCTGCGGCCGGCGCACCGCGCTGATGCGATGGCAGGAGCCAGGTGCTTTTCCTGGTCTCCCATGGGGTGCAGGGCCCAGGCACTTGGGCCATCCTCCACTGCATTCCCTGGCCACAGCAGAGAGCTGGCCTGGATGAGGGGCAGCCGGGACAGAATCCGGCGCCCCGACCTGGACTAGAACCTGGTGTGCCGGCGCCGCTAGGCGGAGGATTAGCCTAGTGAGCTGCAGCGCCGGCCTATTACCTACATCTTTAGAATCCTACCTGGTAAAGGCAAAACAGAAGAAGAGGGCTGGTTGTTAACCATATCCGTAACTTACCTCCTGCCTTTTGTTCTTTGGCTGCAGGACACATTTCATGATTTTATTTTCATTTCATTCACACCACTTTTTTTAAAATTGACAATTATCCCGGTTTATTTTAAATAAGCAGAAAATTCCAAATGGCCTTTAAGATGACTGTGGTTTGCTTTCATGCTTACTTATAGTTTCCACTAAAAAAGTACCAATCTCTGGCAGGAAAAACATGTCATCCTACCTGTAGATAAGGACAGCAGGAATAAGCCCAACATTTTTCTTTTTCCAAAGCTGTGACATAAGCCTGGGGCTGTGGTGTTAGCACGTTAAGCTTCTGCCTGTGGCGCCGGCATCCCGTATGGGCGCGGGTTCGAGTTCCAGCTGCTCCACTTCTGATCCAGCTTTCTGCTGTGGCCTTGGAAAGCAGTGGAAGATGGCCCAAGTCCTTGGGACCCTGAACCCGCGTGGGAGACTCAGAAGAAGCTCCTGGCTCCTGGCTTTGGATCAGTCCAGCTCTGGTGGTTGTGACCATCTGGGGAGTGAACCAGTGGATGGATGGAACCCCGCCCCTATAACTCTGCCTCTCAAATCAATCAATCAATCTTATGTCCACAACAGCCAGGGCTGGGCTAGGCTGAAGCCAGGAGAGTGGAACTCCATTGGGGTCTTCCACGTGGGTGGCAGGGACCCAAGGACTTGGGCCACCACCTGCTGCCTTCCCAGGAGCGTTAGCAGAAGCTGGAATGGACGTGGAGGCGGGACTAGAACTGGCATCCTGAAACAGAATGTGGGTGTCCCCTGGGCACTCTGGCTTTGGCCTGGCCCAGCCCTGTATATTGTGTGCATTTGGGGGGTGGACCAGTAACCAGCAGAGAGCAGATTCCCCCCCACTCTGCTGTTGCTCTGCCTTTCAAGTAGATGAAGCCAAACATGCTTTTAAAAATTCATAGAGGCCGGCGCAGCGGCTCACTAGGCTAATCCTCCGCCTTGCGGCGCCGGCACACCGGGTTCTAGTCCCGGTCGGGGCGCCGGATTCTGCCCCGGTTGCCCCTCTTCCAGCCCGGCTCTCTGCTGTGGCCAGGGAGTGCAGTGGAGGATGGCCCAAGTGCTTGGCCCCTGCACCCCATGGGAGACCAGGAGAAGCACCTGGCTCCCGCCATCGGATTGGCACAGCTCCCGCCACGGCGGCCATCTTGGAAGGTAAACCAACGGCAAAAGGAAGACCTTTCTCTCTGTCTCTCTCTCTCACTGTCCACTCTGCCTGTCAAAAAAAAATTCATAGAGAATGGAATTTTGGTGCAAAAAAAGATTGAAGTCCATGTGTAGTTTTTTCACAATCCTTTTTCCATAAATTTTTTTGAAGGTCCCTTGAACTCAAACAAGTCTAGAAGCTAATACAACGGAAACGTTACATCACCGTTCCCAGCCTTAGGGCCAGATTTGGAATATTACCTGTGCCCCAAACGAGGAGCTATAAAACAGCTTTACATATCGGGGAAGAAAGAGTGCAAATGTCGGGGCAGAGAGGAGGGATGAGGAGACAGAGGCGCGCACTCACGTCGCTCTTCTCGGTGCTTCTCAGTCGTCGCGAAGTACCGGCGCAGCTCCTCGGTGATCTCCATGTTGCTCAGGTCGCATTCCACCTCCGCATCCGACTCAGACTCCAGCTCCTCCTCCTCCTCCTCCTCCTCCTCCTCCTCGGACACAGTCTGGTCTTTTCTCATGGACACCTGCATCCTACCGCTGCCATGTGGAAGCCACCCGTACCTTTCACGAGGTGAGTAAGAGAATTTTTTTTTAGAATTTTTCCGAGGTGTTCTAGAATGTACCAGAACATCACCAAGTGAGTCTGGGGGGATTCTGGGATCCGGGTCTGAGTAGAAGTTTCCCGGCTGGGTGTGACGGGCGTCCTGGTGCCGGCCTGGCCCTGCGGACATTGACGTGACATCCCGCGCCCACCGGGGCTGTGGAAACTTCCAGCACGTCAGCAGAGGGTCTCAGACCTCCCAGGACGCTCGCTGGGTTCTCTGGAACATACTGGAACATTCTACAACATTCCAAGACCCCAAAGATACTCTCCAAGCGGTCCAGGGCTTCCTATGAACATTCTAGAAAATTCTACGTCATCCGCCAGTATTCCGGAACACTCCAAGACCAGGCGCTCTAGAATACTCTAAGGCCCCGAGGACGTGCGCCGGGCTCTCTGGGCGTGTTCTAGAACGTTCCGGAACATTCCACAGAATTCCTCGCGATTCCAAGGACATTCCCTGGGCATTCTAGAACATTCTGGAATCCTGGAAACACCCACCAGGGGTTCTGGAAAATTCCAAGGCCCAAGAACGCACGACAGACTCTCCCAGAATTCCCTGGGAGCACTGACCGTTCCGGAACGTCCCTGGTGTCCACCAGGATGTTTGCACAACCTTCGGCCCCGCCAACTCTTCCCCCAGCCCTGGCAATAAATAGACGCCGGGTCCCCGCCGGCTCAGACGACAACGAAGACGATGGTGATGAAGATGACGGTGACGAAGGCTCTCCTCCTCGCCCTCACGGTGGGCGTGGCCTGTGCGGACATCGACCCCGCCCAGGTATCATAAATTTGCATCATTAGTTCCCAGTATTAATTCTCGTCATGAATTCATATCATTTCTTCACATCATTACTTCGCATCACTAATTCGCGTTGTTTCTTCAGCCGTATCATTAATTCGCGTCATTTCTTCACCTCCCCAGCTCTCCGGGCCCTGGCGCACCTCCGCCATGGCCTCCGACAACCTGGAAATGATCCTGGAGGGTGGGCCATTCCGGATGCTGTTCCGCGAGATGGAGTGCAACGAGGAATGCAACGCCCTGAACGTCTTCTTCTACGTCAAGTGAGGGGCGGGGCCAGGGGAGACAAGCTGAGGCCAGAGACAGAGAGCCAGGGGGGAGCAATCGAGCCCAGAGAGCGGGGAAGACAGGCGCCGCCAAGCCCAATCGATCCCAGAGAGAGAGAGAGAGAGCAGGCCAGGGCGACCAGCCGAGCCCAGAGAGAGAGCAGACAGGAATAGTTGAGCCCAGAGTCAGAGAGCATGTGGGCTAGAGGGGAGTAATGGAGCTGAGAAAGAGCAGACAGGAGTAGTTGAGCCCAGAGTCAAAGAGCAAGCCAGGGGGGACCAGCCGAGCCCAGGGAGAGTGAGCAGACAGGAGTAGTTGAGCCCAGAGTCAGAGAGCATGTGGGCTAGAGGGGAGTAATGGAGCTGAGAGTGAGCAGACAGGACCAGCCGATCCCAGAGTCAAAGAGCAGTCCATGGTGGACCAGCTGAGCCCAGAGAGAGAAAGAGTAGACAGGAGCAGTTGAGCCCAGAGTCAGAGAACAGGTGGGCTAGAGGGGAGTAATGGAGCTGAGAGAGAGCAGACAGGACCAGCCGATCCCAGAGTCAAAGAGCAGGCCATGGTGGACCAGGCAAGCCCAGAGGGAGAGCAGACAGGAGCAGCCGATCCCAGAGTCAAAGAGCAGGCCATGGTGGACCAGGCGAGCCCAGAGGGAGAGCAGACAGGAGCAGTTGAGCCCACAGCGAGCGGCCATGTTCCCGGTCTCTCCTTCAGGAAGAACGAGGTATGCACCCCGCACACGGTTGTGGCCCAGAAGAACGCAGACGGCATCTACACCACTGACTGTGAGTACAGAGCATTTCGGAAAGTTCCAGACAATTCCAGATGACCCCAGGGACTGTCCGGTGTGTTCCAGAATGTTTGAGAATGTTCCCAGAAATGTTCCAGGATGCTGCAAATGTCCCAGAATGCTCCAGTTCCTCAATGTTCTAGAATGTTCCAGAATGCGCTAGAATGTCCCAGCATGCCCCGGCACATCCAGAACACCCACCTCTCTCCCTACAGTCGAGGGCCAGACCTCCTTCCAGTTCCACGAATTGGATCCCGTTAGGCAAATCGTCTTCATCAATAACATGGGGTCCAAAGGCAAGACCAGCCGCCTCAGCTTCCTTGTGGGTGAGCCCCCCTCACACACACATGTACACTGCCGGTGCCCGCTAGGGATACGCTCCACGACCCGAGAGTCTGAGCCCGACTGTATACGGGGAAAGGGGGGCTGCATGGCCAGGCATATACAGTCGGTGCCCACTGGATAAAGCGAGTGTATACAGTCAGTGCCCACTAGACATGGTGGGCATATACAGTCGGTGCCCACTAACGCTAGCATATACAGTTGGCGCTCGCTAGATGGGGTGAGCGTATACAGTCACTAAAGCGAGTGTATGCAGTAGGCGCACACTAAAGCGAGCGTACTCAGTCGGCGCCCACTCTTGCCACAGTCAAATTGAATATCATAAATGAGGACCCACCAGAGGACTACGCGAGGCTCACGGAGCAGAATGGGATCCCGCGGAAGTACATCCGGCGTGTGGCCGACACAGGTGAGGCTTCGGCGGCTTCCGGGCTGACTTGGCGCTGACTCGGCGCTGACTCGGCTTTCCTCTCTCTCCAACAGACACCTGTCCACCCTGAGGACGCCTCCCTTGGAGAAGGTGCCAGAACGTTCTAGACCATTCCAGAACCGCCCCTGATCGCCTCACCATCTCCTCCCACCTGCGAATGCGCTAGCATGCTCCGGAACATTCTAGAACGTTCTGGATTGATCCAAGATGGTCTGGATTGTTCCAGAATTTCTAGAAAGCTCCGGAACATTCTAGAATCGGCCGTCCCCAGCTTTCTCTGCTTCCTGTTCATGGAATAAACTCATCCCAGGCACAGTCCCAGTCGTTTATTTTAAACGATTTTTATTGTTCCGTCAAAAGACAGAGCGAGCTGGTGGAGGAACCCAGGGGCTACCTCCGGGTCTCCCTGCACTGTCAGTCACCGTTCACTGACAAGGGGGTGGGCTCTGTCATCTGGTGGCTGTCAAACAGCCCTGAGTGACACTGGGGGGGTTCTCCCCGACTCCACTGGCAGCCAGTCACACTCCACCAGGATCCCAGGGCCACATCCGGGTCCCCATGGCCACATCCGGGTCTCCAGGGCAATATCTGGCTCCCCAGGGCTCCATTTGTGTCCGCAGTGACACATCCAGGTCCCCAGGAGCACATCCTGGTCCCCAGGGCCACATCCGGGTCTAAGTGCTCCATCCGGGTCTCTGGGCTCCATCTGGGTCCCTAGGGCTCCATCCGGGTCTCTGGGCTCCATCCGGGACTCCTGGCTCCATCCGAGTCTCTGGGCTCCATCGGGGTCTCTGGGCTCCATCTGTATCTCTGGGCTCCATCCGGGTCTCTGGGCTCAATCCAAGTCTCTGGGCTCCATCCGGGTCCCTAAGGAAACATCCGGGTCCCTAAGGCTCCATCCGGGTCTCTGTGCTCCTTCAGGGTCACTAAGGCTACATCCGGGTCCTTAAGGTTCCTTCCGAGTCCTTAAGGCTCCATCCAGGTCTCTGGACCACTTCCGGGTCGCTGGGCTCCATCCGGGTTTCGGGGCTCCAACCGTGTCCCTAAGGCTGCATCCAGTCTCTGGGCTCCATCCCAGTCTCTGGGCTCCACCCTGATCTCCAGAGCCACATCCAGGTCCCAAGGGCCACATCCAGGTCCCAAGGGCCACATCCGGGTCTCCAGGGCCACATCCGGTTCCCCAGGGCTCCATCCGGGTCTCCAGGGCCACATCCGGGTCCCCCAGGGCCACATCGTGGTGTCTAGGGCCACATCCCGGTCTCCATGGCCACATCCAGGTCTCCAGGGCTCCCTCCAGGGCAACATCTGTGTCCCAGGGCTCCACCCGGGTCCAGGGCTACATCCAGGTCCCCAGAGCCACATCCAGGTCTCTATGGCCACATCCAGGTCCCCAGGGCCACATCCAGTCTCCCAGGGCTCTACCCGGGTTTCCCAGGGCTACATACGGGTCCCCAGGGCCACATCTGGGTCCCCAGGGCCACACCAGGGTCCAGGGCCACATCCGGATCTCCAGGGCTCCCTCCAGGGCCATATCTGGGTCCCAGGGCTCCACCCAGGTCTCTGGGCTCTCTCCAGGTCTCTGAGCTACATCCGGATCCCTAAAGCTCCATCCTGGTCTCTGGGCTCCATCCGAGTCTCTGGGCTCCATCTGGGTCCCTAAGGCTCCATCTGCATCCCTAAGGCTCCATGCGGGTCTCTGGGCTCCATCCAGGTCCCTAAGGATCCATCCGGGACTCCTGGCTCCATCCGAGTCTCTGGGCTCCATACGGGTCTCTGGGCTCCATCTAGGTGTCTGGGCTCCATCCGTATCTCTGGGCTCCATCTGGGTCCCTAAGGCTCCATCCACATCTCTGGGCTCTATCCGAGTCTCTGGGCTCCATCCGATTCCCTAAGACTCCATCCAAGTCCTAAAGCTCCATCCAGGTCTCTGGGCTCCATCCAGGTCTCTGGGCTCCATCCGGGTTCCTAAGGCTCCATCCGGGTCCATAAGGCTCCATCCGGGTCCATAAGGCTCCATCCGGGTCTTTGGGCTCAATGCGAGTCTCTGGGCTCCATCTGGGTCCCTAGGGCTCCATCCCGGTCTCTGGCTCCATCTGGGTCTCTGGGCTCCATCCGGGTCTCTGGGCTCCATCCGGGTCTCTGGGCTCCATCCGGTTCCTATGGCTCCATCCGGATCTCTGGGCTCCATCCGGTTCCAATGGCTCCATCCGGATCTCTGGGCTCCATCTGGGTCCCTAAGGCTCCATCCGGGTCTCTGGACTCCATCCCGGTCTCTGGCTCCATCCGAGTCTCAAGGCTCCATCCATATCTCTGAGCTCCATCTGGGTCCCTAGGGCTCCATCCCGGTCTCTGGCTCCATCTGGGTCTCTGGGCTCCATCCGGGTCTCTGGATTCCATCCGGGTCCCTAAGGCTCCATCCGGGTCTCTGGGCTCCATCTGGGTCTCTGGGCACCATCCAGGTCTCTAAGGCTCCATCCACGTCTATGGGCTGCATCCGAGTGTCTAGGCTCCATCCGGGTCCCTAAGACTCCATCGGGGTCCCTAAGGCTCCATCCGGGTCTCTGGGCTCCATCCGGGTCTCTGGATTCCATCCGGGTCCCTAAGGCTCCATCCGGGTCTCTGGGCTCCATCTGGGTCTCTGGGCACCATCCAGGTCTCTAAGGCTCCATCCACGTCTATGGGCTGCATCCGAGTGTCTAGGCTCCATCCGGGTCCCTAAGACTCCATCGGGGTCCCTAAGGCTCCATCCGGGTCTCTGGGCTCCATTCGGGTCTCTGGGCTCCATTCGGGTCTCCAGGGCTCCACATACGGGACCCAGGGCCACATCCGGTTCCCCAAGGGACATATCGGGGTCCCCAGGGCCACATCCAGGTGTCTCAGGCCATTACCGGTTCTCCAGGGCCACATCCGTGTCTAGGGCCACATCCGGGTCTAGGGCCACATCCAGGTCTCCAGGAACATCTGGGTCTCCAAGGCCACATCAGCATGATCAGGGCCACATCCGGGTCTCTAGGACTCTCTCCAGGGCCACATCCAGGTCTCCATCACTATATCCGGCTCTCTATGGCGCCATCCGGGTCTCCGGGGTCACATCCGGATCTCCAGGGCCACATACGGGCTCCCAGGGCCACATCCGGGTCCTTAGAGTCACATGGGGGTCTCCAGGGCCACACCCGGGTCTCTAGGGCCACATCTGCGTCTCCAAGGACGGCATCCAGGTCCCCCAGGTCCACATCCTGGTTGCCAAGGCCACATCGGGGTCTCCCAAGGCTCCATCCAGGTCCACATCAGGTCCCCAGGGCCACATCCGGTTCTCCCAGGGCCACATTCTGGTCCCCATGTCCACACCCGGGTCCCAGGACCACATCCAGGTCCCTAGGGCCATATCAGGGTCTCCAGGGCTCCATCAAGGCCTCTAAGGCTTTATCCAAGTCTCTGGGTTCCATCAGAGTCTCTGGGCTCCATCCGTATCTCTGGGCTCCATCCGGGTTCCTAAGACTCCATCTGGGTCTCTGGGCTCCATCCGAGCCCCTAATGCTCTATTTCACTCTCTGGGCTCCATCCAAGTCTCTGGGCTCCATCCAGGTCCCTAAGACTCCACCAGGGTCCCTAAGGCTCCATCCGGGTCTCTGTGCTCCATCCGGGTCTCTGTGCTCCATCCGGGTCCCTAATGCTCCATCAGGGTCCCTAAGGCTCCATCAGGGTCTCTGGGCTCCATTCGAGTCCCTAAGATTCCATCCGGGTCCCTAAGGCTCCATCCAGTCCCTAAGCCTCCATCAGGGTCTCTGGGCTCCATCCGGGTCTCTGGGCTCCATCCGGGTTCTTAAGGCTCCATCTTGTGTATAAGGTTCCCTCCGAGTCTCTAGGATCAATCCAGGTCCCTAAGGCTCCATCGAGGTCTCTGGGCTCCACCAGGGTCTCCGGGCCACATCCGGGTCCCCAGGGCCACCTCCAGGTCTCTGGATTCCGTCGGGTTCTCTGGGCTCCATCCGAGTCTCTGAGCTGCATCCGGGTCTCTTGGCTCCTTCCGGGTACCTATGGCTCCATCCGAGTCTCTGAACTCCATACGGGTCCCTAAGACTCCATCCGAGTTCCTAAGGCTCTATCTGGGTTCCTAAGGCTCCATCCCAGTCTATGGATTCCCTCCGGCTTGCACAGAGCGGGGCCGGGAGACTACACCTCCCCGAAGCCTCAGCGGCGGCGGCGACGCTCTACGTGTGGGCTGTACTGGCCTGAGTGACAGGTAGCCGACCCAATGGCTTCCCCGGTCTCAGACTCCGGACCGCTCAGACGTGGGGTGGGTGTGTGCTTCCTGTTTCGGAGGCATCTGCTCGGGGCGGAAATGGTGTGGAAAGGAACCGTGTTTCAACCCAGCTGTCTTCTTTCTCTTCTTTTAAAGAAAGCTCTGAGGCCTAATTTTCCTGACCTAAATGATCATTTTTCGTCTATCACCTGTGGGCCATATTTCCTGATTTCACATTGTCCAGCCACCCTCTGCTTGGACAGGGTGGACCGGGCAGACTACAACTCCCCAAAGCCTCAGCGGCAGGGCGCTCTGCGGCTGGGCTCGTCTGAGTGACAGGTCGGGCAGCCATTGGCTTCACGCGGTCTCAGACTCCGTTGCCAATCAGATGCCGAGTGGTTGTGTCGCCCTGTTTCTGCGGCTCGGGGCGGAAATGGTGTGGAAAGGAACCGCCTCGAGCCACGCCCCTCGCGGCTCCTGACTGGACGCGGGAAGTGACGTCTGCGCGCACCACGCGGCAGTCGTCCCGCCCATGTCCAGCTCGGACCGGACGGGGCAGCTTCGGGTCTGTGTCCCGCACGTCCCTGGCAGCCCCTGAGCGGGCGCGTACCCGCCTGTCCGTCCGCCAGAACCTCGCCCTGTAGCTTGGCCCTGCCTGCCCTTGTCTGGGAGGAGGAACGCGCAGTAGGAGCCTAGAACCTGTCTTCTGCGACGCTGCCTGCCCGCGCCCAGCACGGGCGGGACAGGCCGGACTGTTCCTCCTCATCCAGCAGAGCCAGTCAGGGCCGGGCAGAGGGCGAGGTTCTGAACCTAGACCTGCGCCTCACTCGTCCAGGGAGGCCAGGCAGCCACCGGCGAGGAAGGAGGTGGCGTTCTGAGCGCGCACTGGAAAAAGTCATTAACAGCAGTGCAGAGGGCGGGAGGAGGCGCCCTCCGGCAGATTCCGGGTCGCGTTAGGGGCAGCAGGAGCGCTAAGGGGGTGGGTGCTGGCGGGAGACTGACAGATTCCCGGTCCAGTCAGGGGCAGAAGGAGCGCCAAGGGGGTGGGGTGCTGGCGGGAGAGTGACAGGATCCCGGTCCAGTCAGGGGCAGGCAGCACCGCCAAGGGGGTGGGGTTTAGGCGGGAGACTGACAGGTTCCCCGTCCAGTCAGGGGCAGAAGGAGCGCCACGGGGGTGGGGTGCTTGCGGGAGAGTGACAGGATCCCGGTCCAGTCAAGGGCAGGCAGAACGGCCAAGGGGGTGGGGTTTAGGCGACCGACTGACAGGTTCCCCGTACAGTCAGGGGTAGGCAGGGGAACGCTAAAGGGGTGGGGTTTAGGCGGGAGACTGACAGGTTCCCCGTCCAGTCAGGGGCAGAAGGAGCGCCACGGGGGTGGGGTGCTGGCGGGAGAGTGACAGGATCCCGGTCCAGTCAAGGGCAGGCAGAACGGCCAAGGGGGTGGGGTTTAGGCGGGAGACTGACAGGTTCCCCGTCCAGTCAGGGGCAGAAGGAGCGCCGAGGGGCTGGGGTTCAGACGGGAGACTGACAGGATCCCAGTCCAATCAGGGGCAGGCAGTGGAGCCTAAAGGGGTGGGGTTTAGGCGGGAGACTGACAGGTTCCCGATCCAGGCAGGGGCAGGCAGGGGAGCTAAGGGGGTGGGCTTCTGGCTGGAGACTGACAGGGTCCTGTCCAGTCTGGGACAGGCAGGACCGCCAAGGGGGTGGGGTTCTGGCGGCAGAGTGACAGTTTCCCGGTGCAGTTGTGGGCCGGCAGGGGAGCTAAGGCCTTGGGGTTTGGGCGCAGACTGACAGGTTCCTGGTCCAGTCAGGGTCAGGAAGGGGAACCAAGGAGGTGGGGTTCTGGCGGGAGACTGACAGGTTGCGGGTCCATCAGGGGCAGGCAGAGGAGCTGAGGTGGTGGGTTTCTGGTCGTCCACTGAGAGCTTCCCGGTCCCGTCAGTGGCAGTCAGGGGAGCCAATGGGGGTGGGGGTTCTGGCTGCAGACTGACAGTATGGACGGCCCAGTATGGACAGGCAGGGGAACTAAGGACCCTGGTTTCCTGCTGCAGCCTGACAGTTCCAAGTACCGTCAGGGGCATGTGGGGAGCTGGCGAGTGGGGGGTTCTAGATGCTAGCTAACAGGTTCCTCATCCAGTCAGGGGCATTCAGTGGATCCTAAGGGAGTGGGTTTCTGGCTGCAGACCGAGAGGTTCCCCGTCCCATCAGGGGCAGGCAGGGGAGCTAAGGGGGTGGGGTCCTGGCGGCAGACTGACAGGTTCCCCGTCCAGTCGAGAGCAGGCAGTGGAGCCTCAGGGGGTGGGGTTCTGGGCGCAGAATGACGAGTTCACAGCCAATGGCTCCCCCCGTCTCAGACGCGGGGACCAATGAGACGCTGGGCGGGCGTGTGCTTCCTGTTTCAGCGGTTCGGGGCGGAAGTGGTGTTGAACCGCGATTCCACACAGCTCTCTTCTCTCTTTTCTTTTAAAAAAAGCTCCTTGATCTAATTTTCCTGACCGAAATTATCATGTTGCTTTTATCATCTGTGGGCCATATGTCCTGGTTTCACACCGTCCAGCCACAGTAGGCTTGGACAGGGCGGAGCGGGGAGACAACTCCCGGAAGCCTCGCCGCCGACCTCGCTCTCCGTCTGGGTTGGACACGCCTGGGTGACACGTCGGGCAGCCAATGGCTTCCCCCTGTCTCAGACCCGGGGGCCAATCACAGGCCGGGTTGGTGTGTGCTCCTGTTTCTGCGACTCGGGGCGGACATGGTCTTGAACCCAGCTCACTTCTCTCTTTTCTTATTTTTATTTTATTTTATTTTTTTTATTTTTTAAAGGCAGAGTGGACAGTGAGAGAGAGACAGAGAGAAAGGTCTTCCTTTTGCCGTTGGTTCACCCTCCAATGGCCGCTGCGGTCGGTGCGCTGTGACCAGCGCACCGTGCTGATGCGATGGCAGGAGCCAGGTGCTTAACCTGGTCTCCCATGGGGTGCAGGGCCCAAGCACTTGGACCATCCTCCACTGCACTCCCTGGCCACAGCAGAGAGCTGGCCTGGAAGAGGGGCAACCGGGACAGAATCCGGCGCCCCGACCGGGACTAGAACCCGGCGTGCCGGCGCCGCAAGGCGGAGGATTAGCCTAGTGCGCCGCGGCGCTGGCCTTCTCTCTTTTCTTGAAAATAAAAGCTCTATGATCTAATTTTCCTGACCTAAGTTATCATTTTTCTTTTATCATCTGTGGGCCATATTCCCTGGTTTCACATTGTCCAGCCACGCTCGGCTTGCACAGAGCGGGGCCGGGAGACTACAACTCCCAGAAGCCTCAGCGGCGGCGGCGACGCTCTACGTGTGGGCTGTACTGGCCTGAGTGACAGGTAGCCGACCCAATGGCTTCCCCGGTCTCAGACTCCGGACCACTCAGACGCGGGGTGGGTGTGTGCTTCCTGTTTCGGAGGCGTCTGCTCGGGGCGGAAATTCTATATGTAAGAGCTGAGAAAGCATTCTTTTCTTTCAAAAAAAAAAAAAAAAGCTGTGAGGCCTAATTTTCCTGACCTGAGCTATCATTTTCCTTTTATCATCTGTGGGCCATATTTCCTGGTTTCACATTGCCCAGCCACGCTAGGCTTGAAATGGGCGGTGCGGGGAGACCACAACTCCCAAACGACTCAGCGAGAGCGTCGCTGTGCGTCTGAGCTGGACTCGCCTGAGTGACAGGTCCGCAAGCCAATGGCTTCACGTGTCTCAGACCCGGGGGGGCCAATCAGATGCTGGGTGGTTGCTGGCTTCCTGTTTCTGTGGCTCCGGACGGACGTGGTCTTGAAACAAACCACGTTCAACCCAGCTCACTTCTCTCTATTCTTGAAAATAAAAGCTCTATGATCTAATTTCCCGGACCTAAGTTATCATTTTTCTTTTATCATTTTTGGGCCATCTTTCCTGATTTCAAATTGTGCAGGCACACTTCCTTGTCTGAACGCAGCCCTGAACTACAGCTGCCAGGAGCCCTAGCGGCGGCGGATGCGGCGCACTACGACTGGTCTGGGCACGTACGAGTGACAGGTAGCACAGCCTATGGCTTCTCCGGTCTCAGACGCGGGGACCAATCAGACGCTGGGCGGGCGTGTGCTTCCTGTTTCAGCGGCTCGGGGCGGAGGTGGTGCTGAACCGCATTTCACACAGCTCTCTCCTCTCTTTTCTGTTAAAAAAAGCTCCTTGATCTAATTTTCCTGACCTAAATTATCATTTTGCTTTTATCATCTGTGGGCCATATGTCCTGGTTTCACACCGTCCAGCCACAGTAGGCTTGGACAGGGAGGAGCGGGAAGACTACAACTCCCAAAGGGCTCAGCGAGAGCGTGGCTTTGCGTCTGGGCTGGACTCGCCTGGGTGACACTTCAGGCAGCCAATGGCTTCCCCCTGTCTCAGACCCGGGGGCCAATCACAGGCCGGGTTGGTGTGTGCGTCCTGTTTCAGCGACTCGGGGCGGACATGGTCTTGAAAAGGACCCCGTTTCAACCCAGATCTCTCCTTTTCTTGGAAAAAAAAAAAAAAACTCTATGATCTAATTTTCCTGACCTAAGTTATCATTTTTCTTTTATCATCTGTGGGCCATATTTCCTGGTTTCACATTGTGCAGCCACGTTAGGCTTGCACAGAGCGGGGCCGGGAGACTTACACCTCCCCGAAGCCTCAGGGGCGGTGGCGACGCTCTACGTGTGGGCTGTACTGGCCTGAGTGACAGGTAGCCGACCCAATGGCTTCCCCGGTCTCAGACTCCGGACCACTCAGACGTGGGGTGGGTGTGTGCTTCCTGTTTCGGAGGCGTCTGCTCGGGGCGGAAATGGTGTGGAAAGGAACCGTGTTTCAACCCAGCTGTCTTCTTTCTCTTCTTTGAAAAAAAGCTCTGAGGCCTAATTTTCTGACCTAAATGATCATTTTTCGTCTGTCACCTGTGGGCCATATTTCCTGATTTCACATTGCCCAGCCACCCTCTGCTTGGACAGGGTGGACCGGGGAGACTACAACTCCCCAAAGCCTCAGCGGCAGGGCGCTCTGCGGCTGGGCTCGTCTGAGTGACAGGTCGGGCAGCCATTGGCTTCACGCGGTCTCAGACTCCGTTGCCAATCAGATGCTGAGTGGTTGTGTCGCCCTGTTTCTGCGGCTCGGGGCGGAAATGGTGTGGAAAGGAACCGCCTCGAGCCACGCCCCTCGCGGCTCCTGACTGGACGCGGGAAGTGACGTCTGCGCGCACCACGCGGCAGTCGTCCCGCCCATGTCCAGCTTGGACCGGACGGGGCAGCTTCGGGCCTGTGTCCCGCACGTCCCTGGCAGCCCCTGAGCGGGCGCGTACCCGCCTGTCCGTCCGCCAGAACCTCGCCCTGTAGCTTGGCCCTGCCTGCCCTTGTCTGGGAGGAGGAACGCGCAGGAGGAGCCCAGAACCTGTCTTCTGCCACGCTGCCTGCCCGCGCCCAGCACGGGCGGGACAGGCCGGACTGTTCCTCCTCATCCAGCAGAGCCACTCAGGGCCGGGCAGAGGGCGAGGTTCTGAACCTAGACCTGCGCCTCACTCGTCCAGGGAGGCCAGGCAGCCACCGGCGAGGAAGGAGGTGGCGTTCTGAGCGCGCACTGGAAAAAGTCATTAGCGGCAGTGCAGAGGGCGGGAGGAGGCGCCCTCCAGCAGCTTCCGGGTCGCGTTAGGGGCAGCAGGAGCGCTAAGGGGGTGGGGTGCTGGCGGGAGACTGACAGGATCCCGGTCCAATCAGGGGCAGGCAGCACCGCCGAGGGGGTGGGGTTTAGGCGGGAGACTGACAGGTTCCCCGTCCAGTCAGGGGCAGAAGGAGCGCCACGGGGGTGGGGTGCTGGCGGGAGAGTGACAGGATCCCGGTCCAGTCCGGGGCAGGCAGCACCGCCAAGGGGATGGGGTTTAGGCGGGTGACTGACAGGTTCCCCGTCCAGTCAGGGGCAGAAGGCGCGCCAAGGGGGTGGGGTTTAGGCGGGAGACTGACAGGATCCCGGTCCAGTCAGGGGCAGGCAGCACCGCCAAGGGGGTGGGGTTTAGGCGGGAGACTGACAGGTTCCCCGTCCAGTCAGGGGCAGAAATAGCGCCAAGAGGGTGGGGTTTAGGCGGAGACTGACAGGTTCCCCGTCCAGTCAGGGGCAGGCAGGGGAACGCTAAAGGGGTTTGGTGGTGGCGGGAGACTGACAGGTTCCCCGTCCAGTCAGGGGCAGAAGGAGCGCCGAGGGGGTGGGGTTTAGGCGGAGACTGACAGGTTCCCCGTCCAATCAGGGGCAGGCAGGGGAGCTAAGGGGGTGGGTTTCTGGCGGGAGACTGACAGGTTCCCGGTCCACGCAAGGGCAGGCAGCACCGCCAAGGGGATGTGGTTTAGGCGGGAGACTGACAGGTTCCCCGTCCAGTCAGGGGCAGAAGGAGCGCCGAAGGGGTGGGGTTTAGGCGGGAGACTGACAGGATGCCGGTCCAATCAGGGGCAGGCAGGGGAGCTAAGGGGGTTTGGTTTAGGCGGGAGACTGACAGGTTCCCGGTCCAGGCAGGGGCAGGCAGGGGAGCTAGGGATGCGGGGTTCTGGTTGACGACGGGCAGCTTTTGGTCCGAGTCAGGAGCTGGCAGGGGAGCCAAGGAGGTCGGGTTCTGGCGGGAGACTGACAGGGTCCCGTCCAGTCTGGGGCAGGCAGGACCGCCAAGGGGGTGGGGTTCTGGCGGCAGAGTGACAGTTTCCCGGTGCAGTTGTGGGCCGGCAGGGGAGCTAAGGCCTTGGGGTTTGGGCGCAGACTGACAGGTTCCTGGTCCAGTCAGGGTCAGGAAGGGGAACCAAGGAGGTGGGGTTCTGGCGGGAGACTGACAGGTTGCGGGTCCATCAGGGGCAGGCAGAGGAGCTGAGGTGGTGGGTTTCTGGTCGTCCACTGAGAGCTTCCCGGTCCCGTCAGTGGCAGTCAGGGGAGCCAGTGAGCTGTGGTTTGAGCGGCAGACTGACAGGTTCCAGGTCCACTGGGGTAGGGAGGGGAGCTGAGGAGGTGGGGTTCTGGCTGCAGACTTGGAGGTTCCGGGTCCCATCGGGGCAGGCAGAGGAGACGAGGTGGGGTCCAGGCTGCAGAAAGAGAGATTCCTCGTCCAGCAGGGGCAGGCAGAGCAGATAAGGAGGTGGGGTTCTGGCCACAGACTGACAGGTTCCCGTTCGTCGAGTCAGGGGCACTCGGGTGAGCCAAGAAACTGTGGACGTTTATTTCTTCCTGAGAGGATGCGTTCTGAGAGGAGGAGCGTGGTGGGGGCAAGAGGTGCGGAGTCACCGCACGGACGCCGGGAGGCGGGTGAGAGCAGTCCTGAGGCGGGCAGCCAGCAGACTGACTCGTTTATTTCAGTTGCTACAGCTGCTTCTATGGCCAAGACAGCCCATCCAGTCAAGGGGCGGTCTAGGCCCTGACCAATCACAGGCTGTGGCCAGGCGGTTTCCAAAGCCATCCAATCACAGCCTGTGGCCAGGCAGGCTCTTGGTGCCAGGCAGGTTCTGAAACCATCCAGTCACGGCCCGCCATCAGTCAGGCTCTGTTGTCATGTGGTTTTTGAAAGCATCCAATCACGGCCGGCTGTCAGTCAGGCTCTGTTGTCATGTGGTTTCCTCTGTTGTCATGTGGTTTCAGAGGACATCCAATCACGGCCTGGTGCCAGGCAATTTCTGTGGTCAGCGGCCATCTTGGCATGACCTTTTCTCCTCGGCGGCCATCCTGGCATGACCTTTTTCCCTCAGTGGCTATCTTGACAGGACCTCTTCACCTTAACGACCTTTTCACCTTACCCCTTGCCATAGTGCACAGGGAACCTGTCAGCCTGCGACCAGACACTCCCCCTTAGCTCTCATGCCTGGACGTTTTGGTCCAGGATCCTTTCCGTCTGTGGCCAAACCTGGGAACCTTTCCATCTGCGGCAGGAATCTCACGTCCTTGGCTCACCTGCCTGCCCCTGAGGGGACCAGGAACCTGTCGGTCAGCAGCCAGAGCCCACCCCCTTAGTCTCCACTGAGTGGCCCTGACGGGACCGGGAACCTGTCGGCCTGCCGACAGAACCCCACGTCATTGGCTCCGCTCACTGCCCCTGACAGGATGGGAACCTGTCAGTGTGTGACCGGAAACCAACCGCCTTAGCTCCTCTGCCTGCCCCTGATGGAGGTGGAATCCGTCACTCTGCGGCCAGAACCCCACATCCTTGGTTCCATGACTTCCCCCTAATGGACCCAGAACCTCTCAGCCTCTGGCCAGACCCCACCTCCTTGGCTCCCCTTCCTGCCCCTGATGGGACCGGGAATCTGTCAGTCTGCCGCCAAAACCCCACCCCTTAGCTCCCCTGCCTGGCCGTTCTGGACTGGGACCCTGTCAGTCTGCGACCAGAACCCCACCTCCATGGCTTCCCTGACTGCCACTGACAGAACTGAAACCCTGTCAGCCTGCGTCCAGAACCCCGCCTCCTTAGCTCCCCTGCCTTTCCCTGATGGGACCAGGAACCTCTCAGTCTCTGAGCAGAACCCCACTCCATCTGCTCCCCTTCCTGGACATCCTGCACCGGGACCTGTCAGTCTGACTCCAGAACCCAAACTCCTTAGGCTCCCCTGCCTGCCCCTAACAGCACCGGGTCATGTCAGTCTGTGACCAGAGGCTCACCTGTCTGCCCCTGACTCGACCTGGAACCTATCAGTCTGCGGCAGGAATCCCACGTCCTTAGCTCCCCTGCCTGCCCTGAACAGAACTGGGAACCTGTCAGTCTGTGGCCAGGACCCCACCTCCTTAGGCTCCCCTGCCTGCCCCTGACTGGACCCGGAACCTGTCAGTCTGCAGCCAAAGCCCCACCCAGCTTGGCTCCACTGAGTGCTCTTGACAGGACCAGGAACCTGTCAGTCTGTGGCCAGAACCCCACGTCCTTAGCTGCCCGCCCGCCTTTGATAGACCTGGAACCTGGAGTCTGCAGAAAGAACCCCACCACCCTGCCTCCCTGTCCTACTCCACACGCACATGGAACCTGAAAGTCTGCCGCCAGAACCCCACATCCTCAGCTCCTTTGGCTGCCCCTGAGGGGACCAGGAGCCTGTCAGTCTGCATGCAGACTTCATGTCCTTAGCTCCCCTTAATGCCCCTGACTGGACCAGGAACCTGTCAGTGTGCAGCCAAACCCCACATCCTTAGCTCCACTGCCTACCCCTGTTGGAAATGGAACCCGTGAGTCTGTGGCCAGAACCCCACCCACTTTGGCTCCCCTGCCTGCCCTTGACGCGACTGGGAACCTGTCAGTTGCGGCCAGAACCCCATGTCCTTAGCTGCCCTTACTGCCCCTGACTGGACCGGGAACCTGTCAGTGTGCAGCCAGAACCCCACATCCTTAGCTCCACTGCCTGCCTCTGTTGGACCCAGTACCTGTAAGTCTGCGGCTAGAACCCCAGCTCCTGGGCTCATTTCCCGCCCCAGATGGACCCGGAATGTGTCAGTCTGCCACTAGAACCCTAACTTCTTTGCTCCCCTGACTTGCCCCTAACTGGAGCAGGAACCTTTCAGTCTGCAGCCAGAACCCCACCCTCTAGTCTCTGCTGAGTGCTCCTGACAGGACCGGGCACCAGTCAGTCTGCGGCCAAAACTCCACCCCCTTAGCTCCCTTGCCTGACCATACTGGACCAGGAATCTGTCAGTCTGTGGCCAGAACCACACGTAGCTAACTCCCCTTCCTGGCGTCACTGGACCGAAACATGTCACTCTGAGGCCAGAACCACCCTCCTTGGCTCCCCTGACCGCCACTGATGGGACCGGGAACCCGTCAGTCTGCAGCCAGAACCCCAACCCTTGAGGCTCCAGTGAGTCCCCCTGATGGGACTGGGATCCTTTCAGTCTGCGGACAGAACTCCACCCCTTAGCTCCCAGGCCTGCCCCTGACTAGACCAGGAACCTGTCAGTCTGTGGCCAGAACCCCACCTCCTTGGCTCCTCTGACTGTCCCTGACTGAACCAGGAACCTGTCAGTCTGTGGCCAGAACTCCACCCCTTAGCTCCCAGGCCTGCCCCTGACTGGACCTGGAATCTGTCAGTCAGTCTGCGGAAGGAATCCCATGTCCTTAGCTCCCTGCCTACTCCTGATGGGACCAGAGACCTGTCGTCATTCTGTGGCCAGAACCCCACCTCCGTAGGCTACGCTGCCCGCCCCTGACTGGGCCAGGAACTTGTGAGTCTGCAGCCAGAACCCCACCCCATCAGCACCCCTACCTACCCTCGATGGACCCGCAACTGTCACCTGTGGCCAGAACCCCACCTCCTTAGGCTCCCCTGCCTACCTGTGACGGGACTCGGAACCTGTCAGTCTCGACCAGAGCCTAACCTGCGTAGCTCCCCTGACTTTCCCTGAGGGGGCCAGGAACCTGTCACTCTGTAGCCAGAACCCCACCTCATTGGGCTCCCCTGACAGCAACGGGAACCTGTCAGCCTGTGGCCAGATCCCCATGTCCTCAGCTCCCCTGCCTGCCCCTGATAGACCTGAACCTGTCAGTCTGTGGCCAGAACCAACCTCCTTGGCTCCCCTGACTGCCCGCGATGGGACCAGGAACCTGTCATGCTGCTGCCAGAACCTTAGCCAGAACGCCTTAGCTTCCCTGCCTGGCCATATGGACCGGGAACCTGTCCATGTGCGGCCAGAACCCCACATGCTTAGCTCCCCGGCTTGTCCCTGACTAGACAGGGAACTGGTATGTCTGTGGCAGGAACACCATCCTCATACACTACCCTGCCTGCCCCTGACTGGAACCAGAGCCTGTCATTCTGCGGCCAGAACCCCACCTCCTTGGCTCCCCTGACTGCCTCTTTCTGGCCTGAGAACCTGACAGTCTAGGACTACAAGCCCACCTCTTGGATGCCCTGCCGGCCCTTGATGGAACTGGGAACCTGTCAGCCTGGGGCCAGAACCCCACCTCCTTGTCTCCCCTGCCTGCCGCTGATGGGACTGGTAGCTTGCCAGTCTAGGGCCAGAAACGCCGTCTTTGGCTCCCCTGCCTGCCCCTGACAGGACCGGGAACCTGTCAGTCTGCGGCAGGAACCCCAAGTCCTTAGCTCTCCTGCCTGCCCCTGACTGACCCAGAACCTGTCACTCTGCGACAGTTCCTGATCCAGTCAGGGGCACTCAGTGGATCCTAAGGGAGTGGTTTCTGGCTGCTGCAGACTGAGAGGTTCCCCGTCCCATCAGGGACAGGCAGGGGTCTAAGGAGGTGTGGTTCTGGTCACAGTCTGACAGGTTCCTGGTCCTGTCATGGGCAGGCGAGGGAGCTAATGGCGTGGGGTTTGGGCCGCAGACGGACAGTTTCCCTGTCCAGTCAGGGGCAGGCAGGGAACCAAGACGTGGGTTTCTGGCCGCAGACCAACAGGTTCCCATTCTCATCGGGGGCAGGCAGGGGAGCTAAGCAGGTGCAGTTCTGGCGGCAGACTGACAGGTTCCTGTGCCAGTCAGGGGCGGGCAGGGGAGCCCAGGAGGTGGGGTTCTGGCAGGAGACTGGCAGGTTCCGGGTGCCGTTAGGGGCGTCAGGAGAGCTAAGGGGCTGGGTTTTGATAGCAAACTGACAGATTTCTGGTTCAGTCAGTGGACCCGCGAGGGAGCGACGGGTGTGGGGTTCTGGCTGCAGACTGACAGGTTCCCTGTCCAGTCAGGGGTACTCAGTGGAGCTTCAGGGGGTGGGGTTATGGTGGCAGACTGACAGGTTCCTGGTCGTGAATGGATAGGCAGGGGAGCTAAGGGGGTGGAGTTCTGAACAGACTGAGGTTTCCTGGTCCCATCAGGGGCAGGCAGGGGAGCTGAGGATGTGGGGTTCTGGCCACAGACTGACGAGTTCACAGTCCTCTCAGGGGCATGCTGGGGAACTAACAAGGTGGGGTTCTATGTGCTGACTGACAGGTGTCCGGTCCTGTCAGGGGCACTCAGTGGAGCCTAAGAGGGTGGGGATTCTGGCTGCAGACTGACAGTATGGACGGCCCAGTATGGACAGGCAGGGGAACTAAGGACCCTGGTTTCCTGCCGCAGCCTGACAGTTCCAAGTACCGTCAGGGGCATGTGGGGAGCTGGCGAGTGGGGGGTTCTAGATGCTAGCTAACAGGTTCCTCATCCAGTCAGGGGCATTCAGTGGATCCTAAGGGAGTGGGTTTCTGGCTGCAGACCGAGAGGTTCCCCGTCCCATCAGGGGCAGGCAGGGGAGCTAAGGGGGTGGGGTCCTGGCGGCAGACTGACAGGTTCCCCGTCCAGTCAGGGGCAGAAATAGCGCCAAGAGGGTGGGGTTTATGCGGGAGACTGACAGGTTCCCGGTCCAGGCAGGGGCAGGCAGGGGAGCTAAGGGGGTGGGATTCTGGCGGAAGACTTACAGGTTCCCCGTCCAGTCAGGGGCAGAAATAGCGCCAAGAGGGTGGGGTGCTGGCGGGAGACTGACAGGTTCCCCGTCCGATCAGGGGCAGAAGGACCACCGAGGCGCTGGGGTTTAGGCGGGAGACTGACAGGATGCCGGTCCAATCAGGGGCAGGCAGGGGAGCTAAGGGGGTGGTTTTCTGGCGGGAGACTGACAGGTTCCCCGTCCAGTCAGGGGCAGAAATAGCGCCAAGAGGGTGGGGTTTAGGCCGGAGACTGACAGGTTCCCCGTCCAGTCAGGGGCAGGCAGGGGAACGCTAAAGGGGTGGGGTGCTGGCGGGAGACTGACAGGTTCCCCATCCAGTCAGGGGCCGAAGCAGCGTCGAGGGGCTGGGGTTTAGGCGGGAGACTGACAGGATCACGGTCCAATCAGGGGCAGGCAGTGGAGCCTAAAGGGGTGGGTTTCTGGCGGGAGACTGACAGGTTCCCGATCCAGGCAGGGGCAGGCAGGGGAGCTAAGGGGGTGGGTTTCTGGCGGGAGACTGACAGGTTCCCGGTCCAGGCAGGGGCAGGCAGGGGAGCTAGGGATGCGGGGTTCTGGTTGACGACGGGCAGCTTTTGCTCCGAGTCAGGAGCTGGCAGGGGAGCCAAGGAGGTGGGGTTCTGGCGGGAGACTGACAGGGTCCCGTCCAGTCTGGGGCAGGCAGGACCGCCAAGGGGGTGGGGTTCTGGTGGCAGAGTGACAGTTTCCCGGTGCAGTTGTGGGCCGGCAGGGGAGCTAAGGCCTTGGGGTTTGGGCGCAGACTGACAGGTTCCTGGTCCAGTCAGGGTCAGGAAGGGGAACCAAGGAGGTGGGGTTCTGGCGGGAGACTGACAGGTTGCGGGTCCATCAGGGGCAGGCAGAGGAGCTGAGGTGGTGGGTTTCTGGTCGTCCACTGAGAGCTTCCCGGTCCCGTCAGTGGCAGTCAGGGGAGCCAGTGAGCTGTGGTTTGAGCGGCAGACTGACAGGTTCCAGGTCCACTGGGGTAGGGAGGGGAGCTGAGGAGGTGGGGTTCTGGCTGCAGACTTGGAGGTTCCGGGTCCCATCGGGGCAGGCAGAGGAGACGAGGTGGGGTCCAGGCTGCAGAAAGAGAGATTCCTCGTCCAGCAGGGGCAGGCAGAGCAGATAAGGAGGTGGGGTTCTGGCCACAGACTGACAGGTTCCCGTTCGTCGAGTCAGGGGCACTCGGGTGAGCCAAGAAACTGTGGACGTGTATTTCTTCCTGAGAGGATGCGTTCTGAGAGGAGGAGCGTGGTGGGGGCAAGAGGTGCGGAGTCACCGCACGGACGCCGGGAGGCGGGTGAGAGCAGTCCTGAGGCGGGCAGCCAGCAGACTGACTCGTTTATTTCAGTTGCTACAGCTGCTTCTATGGCCAAGACAGCCCATCCAGTCAAGGGGCGGTCTAGGCCCTGACCAATCACAGGCTGTGGCCAGGCGGTTTCCAAAGCCATCCAATCACAGCCTGTGGCCAGGCAGGCTCTTGGTGCCAGGCAGGTTCTGAAACCATCCAGTCACGGCCCGCCATCAGTCAGGCTCTGTTGTCATGTGGTTTCTGAAAGCATCCAATCACGGCCGGCTGGCTGTCAGTCAGGCTCTGTTGTCATGTGGTTTCCTCTGTTGCCATGTGGTTTCAGAAGCCATCCAATCACGGCCTGGTGCCAGGCAATTTCTGTGGTCAGCGGCCATCTTGGCATGACCTTTTCTCCTCGGCGGCCATCTTGGCATGACCTTTTTCCCTCAGTGGCTATCTTGAAAGGACCTCTTCACCTTAACGACCTTTTCACCTTACCCCTTGCCATAGTGCACAGGGAACCTGTCAGCCTGCGACCAGACACTCCCCCTTAGCTCTCATGCCTGGACATTTTGGTCCAGGATCCTTTCCGTCTGTGGCCAAACCTGGGAACCTTTCCATCTGCGGCAGGAATCTCACGTCCTTGGCTCACCTGCCTGCCCCTGAGGGGACCAGGAACCTGTCGGTCAGCAGCCAGAGCCCACCCCCTTAGTCTCCACTGAGTGGCCCTGACGGGACCGGGAACCTGTCGGCCTGCTGACAGAACCCCACGTCATTGGCTCCGCTGACTGCCCCTGACAGCATGGGAACCTGTCAGTGTGTGACCGGAAACCAACCGCTTTAGCTCCTCTGCCTGCCCCTGATGGAGGTGGAATCCGTCACTCTGCGGCCAGAACCCCACATCCTTGGTTCCACT